>NC_071396.1:41582182-41895389 GCF_022682495.2 Desmodus rotundus
GCCAGGGGTGGCCCAGGGGGGCTATGCCCCTTCCTCTCGGGAAGGAACTGTGTGGTGTGGACACTGTGCCACAGCACAACCTTCTGAGGGAGGAACCATCCCCGTTTTACAGATGAGGAAGGAGACTGAGTGCCAGGCAGGCGAGTCTGCTGAAGTCATGGCTTTGACTGGCATTTGGTTCTGCGTCGCTGCAGAGCCGAATGAATGGCGGAAACAGTGCCATCAGAAACGTCCCTGGTCCTCTCTCTCCGCCTGAAGTCCCCTCTCCCCCTGCAGAAGGCCTTCCTCTTCATTTGTAGATGTGTCTTTAACTGGGAAAGCTCTTGCGAGGTCTCTTAGACCCCGCTTGACCCCAGCCCCAGCACTCCGGCCTGGAGCTGCTCCCCTTGGCACCCCTGCAGTGCGTGGCGCCTTGACAGGTAGCAATTTCACGGACAATCTGGAGCCAGCCAGAGCCCCACTCTGGGGCCACCCACACCCAAAAACGCTCGTGTCATGCACTGTCTTGCCCCTCCACTCCCCAGCTGTGCCACCCTGGGCACCTCAGTGAGCCGCCCTGAGCCTCCAGCTCCACCTCTGTAAGACTGTGGCTACAACGTATTGAATACCTACTTCGATCTCGTTTAATTCACAACAGTGGCTCTGAGTTAGGACCCCTTTTACAACCCGAGGACACCTAATGTCGGGGGGTTCAGGGGACTTGCCTGGGATCGCACAGTAACTGGGAGCTGGACCCAGGACTCAAACCCCTCTGACCCCACAGCGCCCCTCACTTTACTGTGCCACTTCCAAAGGGAGCTCACTACCCTCGCTTCCTGTGAGGGTTAGAGGTCATCTGTTTCAAGTGCTAGTACCAACAGTGGGAGCTGTTAGAGGTGAGCTTTTGTCCACTCAGTAAATCACCTGAGGGGCCAGGCTTTGATAGGGGCGCTGGGCCACTGCAGGAGTCCACACCAACTCCTCCCTGGCCCTCCAGGCCGCCCTCTGGCAGGGGAAGCAAACCCTAAACAAGTCCCTAAACAAAGGAGACAGTAGCAGGTGGTTCTGGGGCCGGAGAGAGCGGTGGAGAGTGGCAGGAGAGCTCCGGCAGATCCCGTGTGAGGGGAGCACGGTGCAGGGGGCCCTGTGGGGCCCGGAGGCCGAATGAGTGGTGCTGGGGTGGTGGGAAGACACAACTGCCGTCCTGAATCTGTCACACTTAAAAGCTTGCTGTGAGCAGGCCACTTGCACTTTCTGAACTGGAGTGTCCTCATGTGTGAAATGGGGGGGTGCTGTTCCCCACCCCCTTTGCAGAATTGCCGTGAGGACAAAGTAGGATACTGAAGCAAAGCATCCAGTGCCGAGTCTCCATGCAGCGGCCCTCGGTCAAGGGGAGTGGGCCTGCTTCTCGCTCCAGGGCCCCGGGAAAGCTGCGGCACCATTAGAGTAAGCTACCCGAACACCATCACAGCTGCCCCAGACTGACCCTGCCTTTGTTCCTTCTCAAATTACAGGTCACCAAAAACAGCAGTGTCACCCCTGGGCCAGATTCCAATGCAAAGACAACCCACACAGAAAGACTCAACTACCTTGGAAGACTAGTGGGGTTCTGTCCAGCACACCAGGTTGAAGCAGCCAGGAGCCAGCCTCCCCGTGACTGTGACCATGACCATAGCCCTTGGCTTCCTCTTCCTCCTTTTTTACCCAGCCTGTGGCAGGAGTGGGCCACAGGCAGCCTCAAGGTGGCCCGGGCACACCCACCCCTGCCCCACCCCATTGGAATGGGCCCTGTAGGTCAGCACAAGGGAAGCAGGGCCCGAGAGGACGTGGGCGCCACAGGGAGGGAGGTAGAGGATGGCCTTCTGGGCCATGTGTCATGAGGCTCCAGGCCTGTTTCCTTGGCAGGTCACTTTTGGACCAGTCCTTGCAGCTAAACCACTGAGCTCTCCAGGCTTTAGGCACCTCCGGTGAAACCTGGCACTTCCACGCCAGACCTTGGCCAAGGCATGAAAGGGCAGGTGAACGTGGCTACCATGTGGGAGATTGGAGCTAATGTGACACTCCCCTCCCCCAGATAGTGCAGGCTTGCTAAGCCTGGGACCAGACACCGGCTGTTGTACAGGTTGCTGCCCGCAATGAAGTCCCCTCCTGGAGCAGTGCCACAGTCCCAGCAGGGCGCTGCTGTCCCTCCGGCCCCTCCTCCACAGTTCCTGAATGGTGCTAAGGACCTGCAGCAGCTGGGGACAGGCTGGAGCTGGAGAAGGCCTCAGTACCCGGTGGGAGGATGGAGAGCTCCAGGGCCCTTTCCCTTCCCCTGTCTGAGGCCCCTGACCTGGGATCAATTGGGAAAGCCCCCACCTTCGAGTTTGCTTGATGGTTCTGTGCCCTCAAAGGCAGACTGCCCTGGCCAGCAGCCCCGTCTGCCCAGCCTTCTCCTTCCCCACGTGCAGCAGGCCTCCTGCCCAGGTGGTGCTAGCCTCTCCCACCCCCCACCACAAGATTCCTGGGTACCAGGAAATGGGATGGGGCCCCCCAGGAAAGAAAGGAGGGCTGGGCAAGTGTCAGCAGTGAAGAGTTGGATGTTCCCCAGGCCCCAAACCTAGATTTCTCCTGTGCTGCCGTGGCCTGGGATTCACTGGGAGGAGAATTTTCCTTGTCTCTCTCCAGCAGGAATCCTAGGGAGTGGCACCATCTGCGGCCCCGCTTCACTGGGTCAAAGAAGCCCCTAGCTGCTGGCATGGCCTCCTCGCCCCACGCCCTGTCCCTCACCTGTGAATGCCTTCAGTGTCGTGCGGATGTGTGGGTGTGTGCTTCTGCTCTGTCACGTGGTCACTGAAGCATCTAAATAAAGAATTCCTCGGCCCTGGCCAGGTAGCTCAGTTGGTTAGAGTGTGGTCCCCGTGCACCTGGGTTGGAGCTTCAGGCCCCAGTCAGGCAGGGCACATACCAGCATCCACCAATGATGCGTGAATAAGTGGCACAAGAAATTGATTTCTCTGTCCCTTCCTCTCTAAAATCAAGAAAAAATAAAAAGAATTTCTCCCACGAGCCAGACTACAACCTAACGGATCTGAGATTTGGGCCACGCTGCCGTTGGGGCTCATGTGCATACCCTGACCCCTCGCCCTCATTCCCTTCAGACCCCCAGGGGTCAGGACAGAGGGACATCCAAGTAGTTTGGCGGCGCTGCGGAGGTCTTCCCTGAGACCCTAAACTCCGTACAGCCGCCTCCACCTCCTCTGCCTTCCCCCACGATGGGGGACCCTCTGGCAGTCTCTAGAGGCCTTAAACCAGTACTGTAATCTGCTTTGCTTGAGAGGATTATTCTGGCTGCTCTGTGCAGAAGGGATGCAGGGGACAGGAAAAGAGACAGGGAGGACAAAACGGAGCCCACGCCCAGCATGGCTCTCTCCAGGCTAAACCTTCAGGACAGAGTCTGAGCCTCGTTCACCTCCACTGCCCAGTGTGTGGAGGGGTATGCCCTGGGTGCTTGTTGATTGAATGAATGAGGGTGCATGAGCAGAGGCGGCCTTGTCCCGCCCAGCTCTTGCGCAGTAACAGGAAGTCTCCTAGGCCTGGTAACCTTGGAAGAACCTTTTCCATGACCCAGAAATGAGCTGAGGAAGGGGAATGTTGGCTTCGGGAGTCCTTTGTTTCCGACAACCAGATCTGAGCATGGTGTCCACACTGCTGTGGCCCCCGTGCTTCACTCAGCACAGCGTTGGTGAGCACCCACTCTCCACCAGCTGGGGAGGACCCTCCACAGCCCCCACAGGCCCTCAGCTCCCTATTGCCTCCACCGTTTCCCCAGTCCTTCTCCCCCAGCCAGGAAGTCAGGATCAGGCCCATCCATCCACTGGGCAGGGAAGTGAGGGCAGAGGGGTGGGTGGGCTCCCCTGCCATGCTGCCACCTGGGCCTGCAGGACCGCTTTGTCTGGGCTCAGGAGTCCCTGCCCAGTGTGTGTGCCTAGCCGTGTTGGTATGGGGATACAGGGACGAACACTTTCTGGTCCTCGGGGAATTCACGCAGCATTACGGTGATGGTCACAGGGTCGTACCAGGCCCTGTGGGAATGCCCAGCACACAGGCATCAACTTAGCCAAGGGCGTGAAAAGCTGGAGAAGGTGGGAAACTGGCATTTGATCTGCATAACGACCTTTTGAACTAGGTGGTGATACTCCATTTTACAGAAGAGGAATAAGGCTCTAAGAGGTGTAGCGGTTTGCCCGACGTCTTGCACTAAGAAGGTGGGAAAGTGGGGAGTGGCACCCAGTTCACTGGATTCCTATTCCAGAGCCCTTTTCAAACTAGGACCAGAGTCCTTCCCACCTGACCCCTCAGCTGCCTCGCCCATCTGGCAGGGCCGTAGTCCCACAGAGCGAGCTGCCACACAGGGCGGGGGCGGCAGCAGCACCCACAAAACGTCAGGCAAGGTTCCATGGGCACTTTATATTCCAAGCCCCCCATACCTCTCATAATTCTACCCGAGATTCTCAGTGAGCTGCAGCTATAACGGTAACAAGTGTGGAAGGGTTAGCTGGAAAGGCAATTTATGGATTCACCTAATGCAAAATCCTGGTGCAGGAGCGGCTGGAGCCAGGTGATGACAGCGTCGTTGGGAAGAAGTCAACCGCCTGCTTTCCTGCGCAGCCGCCCTGGGCCGACTCTGGAAGGTTGGCAGATGGCCCCTGGCAGCGCCGAGCTTATGTCCTCAGTGACTGGAACTGTGGTGGAAAGAACATCTTTTCCTAATGGTCCCAGCAGAAAAGGCCGGGACTGATACTTTAGCCAGCTTGGTCCCATTCCCGTCCCTACACTACCCACTGCAGGTAGGAGAGGTGGTGCTCGGTGCTCGGGGTCGAGGCCTGCAAAGGAGTGAGCTCCACCCAAAACGCATGGACAGCCCTGACTGGCAGGGTTCAGTGGGTTGGGCATCGGCCCGCAAAGCTAAAGGTCACCAGTTCGATTCCTGTTCAGGACCGGTGCCTGGCTTGTGGATGCGGTCCCCCTTCGGGATCCGAACAAGAGACAACCGATGGGCATTTCTCTCTCGCGTCAGTGTTTCTCTCACTCTTTCTCCCTCCCTTCCCCTCTCTCTTAAGAATGAATAAATTTTCAAAGTAACAATAAAATAAAACACAATGACTGAAAGAGGAGGAGATGTGCCCCAAAGAGACGAAGGGAGAAGGTTGGGTGTGGGTGGCAAAATAACTGGTCAGCCCTCCGCGGAACGTGCCTTTATTTAACCATTTCTCTCCTTTCTCCGGCCTTTGTGAGACACAGGATGCATGTGGAAGTGTGTGCCCATTTGTAGAGCACATTGGAGGAGCCCTCACAGGCCCGGATGTGTGGGCAGGCCCCTGCAGAGCCCGGCCCCGTCTAGACAGTAGCCCCCGGAAGCGAACACAGTTTTGACCTCCATCACCATAAATTAGCTTTGTTTGCTCTGAAATGTTATAAAAATGGAGCCATGCATCCTCTTTTGTTCAACACAGTGTCTGTGAGTTCATCCGTGTTACCGTGTGTCAGAAGCTCGCTTGTTCATATGAATGCACACAGCTCAGCCCTGTCACTGCCGATGGACAGTTGGGCTGTTGCTGGTCTGGAGCGGCTAAGAACGTAGCCGCTGTGAACAATCTTGCCTGTGTCGTTGGGTGTGCGGGTGCACACACACGGCCGGGAGAGGGATCGCTGCATCGCAGGGCAGGCACAGCTGGCCTAGGCACTGCCAAGCGGTTTTCCCCAGAGGTTCTGCCCGCACGCCCATCTGCAGTGCGGGAGCGTTCCGCTGGCCCCACGGCCTTGTCAGCACTGGCTGGCGTCGGCCTTTCTGAGGTTGGCCAATCTGGCGACACCCGGGAATTGGACCCAGGGATCCTGACTTCACCTCAGGGCCCCTCTTACTCTGTTCCGCCCTGGGATCAGCTTTGAATTTCTCTAGCCAGCATTGGTGTCTGATGTCAGTGATGTACGATCCAGCAGGTGAACACCAGAGGGAGCGCCAGTCCGTGGCTCTGGAGGCCAAGGAAGTTCGCACAGAGGGGGAGGAATCGGCTGTGGAGACAGTGTAGTGCCGTAGTGAGGAACTCGGGCTCTGGAGCTGGGCAGCCAGGGTTCTTGTCCCAGCTCTGACACCGCAGGGCTGTGTCTTCTTGGTTAGCTGGCCTGCACCTCAGGCTGAAACAGCGCCTACCTTATAGGGTTTTTGTAGAAATTAAAACAACAGCTACAGCCCTGAAATTAAAACAACAGCCTCAGCCCTGATCAGTGTGGCTCAGTTGGGCCAAAGGGTGGATGTCCCACAAAGCAAAAGGTCGCTGGGTCGACTCCCAGTCAGGACACACATGCCTGGGTTGCAGGTTTGGTCCCCATTCAGGGCGTGTGTAAGAAGCAACCCATCGATGATTCTCACACGGATGTTTCTCTCCGTTTTTCTCCCTTCCCTTCCCCCCTCTCTAAAACGAAACAAATAAAATCTTTAAAAATAAATAAATAAATAAATAAAATCTCTAAAACAAGAGAACCGCTGCCCGTGAAGCCACCCCAATGCTGACGCATGGCAGAGGCCGTGTGAGCCCTGACTGCTGCCGTTCCTACCGCTCGCCTGGAGGAAGCGCCGGTCCCCTGGGAAGGAGGACAAGTCCGCAGGCAGCTGGGGCCTGGCACAGCCCCCTGTGTTAAGACACAATAATTGTGAAGGGATTAAGAAACAAACAAACGGGGCGGGGATGGGGGGGAATGGAACAACTGTAATAGCATAATCAATAAATATATTTTAAAAAAAGAAACAAAAACACACTCACAGACAGACAACAGCACAGTGATCCCCAGAGGGAAAGCGGGCAGGGGGAGGCAGCGGAGGGTAAAGGGAGAGAAATGGTGATGCAGGGAGACTCGACTTGAGGTGATGAACACACACTACAATATATAGATGGTGTATCATAGAACTGTACCCCTGAAACTTACAACCCATATAATGTTTTTAACCAGTGTCACCCCAATAAATTCAGTTTTTAAAAAAGACAATGATTTACACAATGCTGGAAACAATTCAACCTGAAAGGGGGCAGCATGGGGCAGCGGTGGCTCTTCCTGGGCTCCAACAAGAACCCACATTCTGGTGTCTCTCTCTGTCTCTCTGTCTCTCTGTCTCTCTGTCTCTCTCTCTCTCTCGTGCGCATACAGGCCTTTCCTCCCCTGTCTTCCCTCAAGGCACACACCTTCGTTTTCTCTCCTAATCTCCAAGGGCCCGTCTTCTGCCTCTGTAGCTTGTTTCCGGAGCCCACGCAGCCCGGCTGGCTCACCTTTTCCATGGCTCATTTCTTTTACCTCTGTGACTTTTTAAATAAACCTTTGCTTATTTAACAAAAATAAAACTGCCCTGACCAGTGTGGCTCAATTGGTTGGGTGTCGTCCCGCAAAATGAAAGGTCGGCAGTTGTATTCCTGGTCAGGGCACACGCTTGTGCTGTATGTTCAGTCCTCGGTGTGAGTGTGTACGGAAGGCAACCAATCAATGTTTCTCTCACATCGATGTTTCTCTCCCTCTCTCTCTCCCCTTCCCCCTCTAAAAATAAATAGGTAAATGAAATCTTTTAAAATAAAAAAAATAAAAATAAAACCACCTTCCACAGCTAGGGCACCTCAGCTCACCCCCGGCACCCCAGGGGAAGACACAATGAAGCTCTGCCTGTAACGCTCTGGTCCAGAGCGGGATGCAAAGCCGTGTTGGGATGTCATCGCGGGCAGTGCAGACACAGAGCTGTGCGCGCACCCAGACAGCGGCCACGGAGTGTGTCTGGGAGACTGGTGTGGTACTCAGGGTCCCCAGGCACGGGTCTGAGCCCTGCTACCAGCCTCATGGGACCCGAGGCCGTGACAGTTTCTGTGAAGTGCAAGTTGGAAGAAATCACAGCTCCCAGCTGGAGTCCCCAGTGACAGGCAGTCAGGGCTTCTTCCCAGAGCAGGTGAAAGAGAAAGCCCTTGCCTTCACAGCAGCCGCTCTCCTCCTACCCAGACCTTCCACCCAGTGGTCACTGGCGTCAAATGCAACTTCTCCCTCTGACCATCTGTTCTCCTAACCACCTCACTGACTCTGCCCTGTGCCAAGCCCACATTACAGAGAGGGCAGGCACGCCCCTGCTCTGGCACTCCCCGGTTCCCTGGCCACAAACATTGCTTCCCGAGTCCGGAACTTCACTCCGCTAACGTGCTGTCTGGGCTACGGTGCAGTGACCCCAATGGCCACTAGGTGGAGACCGCTCCCTTTTTTTTTTGGTTTTTTTTTTTTTGGCTGGGTGAAGTAGACCAGCCACGGGGCCTTACCGCCGGGTTTAGCACAGAAGAGTATAGGTTGCCAACTGGCTCTTCCATCAGGACATTCCCCTCTGGAGGACACCTGTGAGAGCTTTAATTTAGTCACCTGTCTGGGAGCATACCTGATGTCTGGCCTATTCGTCAGCCTTTATTTAACTCTTCCTTTGAGCTCCGTTCTTTGACCCTGGGGCTTTGAGAGACTGATCATGGTCAACTTGGTCCGGGGGAGCCTATGACCCAGGGCTGGGCCACCAGATCATACCCCTGGAGCTATCTTTGCTGACACATAAGGACTAGTTGCCTGAGAATTTAGTACACACGGAGGAAAACGAAGATGAAAGATGAGAAGACACTAATTTCTGATAAGCACCTGGATCCAACCTTGCCTGAAGGTAATGTTCTCAGGACATTTTAGCTAGGAATCAATAAGTTCCCTTTTTCCTTAAGTCAGTTTAACTTGGGTTTCTATCACTTACAACCAAGAGCTCTACTTAACACTTGCTCCAGCTCCCCTTCTCAAGCTGGAGACATCTACCCATCTGGAGAAGATCACTGACCCCGAGGCTGCACTGACTGCCCTCCATGTGCTCCCAGACGCTCTGTACCCGCTCTGACATTGTCCCTATGCACTGTGTTACCATCTGTTTTAGTCCCTGTCTCCTCTTTTAGACTAGAAATTCTTTGAGGTCACTCAATGTTACTGTGTCAATCCAGCCATTGAGATGAGGAGTCCATTTCCCCACCCCTTGAGTCTGGGCCGGCCTCAAGACTCGCTGCCCTGGCCAGGTAGCTCAGCTGGTTAGAGCATCATCCTGATACACCAAGGCTGCAGGTTTGATGCTCAGCCAGGGCACATACAGGAAGCAACCAATGAATGCATCGATAAGTAGAACAACAAATTGATGTTTCTCTCTCTCCCTCCTTCCCCCTTTTCTCACTCTCCCTAAAAGCCAATTTAAAAAAAAAGTTTGCCCTGACTGGCATGGCTCAGCTAGTTGAGCATCGTCCCCCAAAGCAAAAAGTCACCAGTTCAATTTCTGGTCAGAGAAAATGCGTGAATTGTAGGCCCAGTCCCAGTTGGGGACTTGTTCTGATCAGAGCATGCAGTGATGTGACATTGTGCAACTTTCAAGGCTGGGACTTGGGCCTTGCAGTTTACATTCCTGACTCTGTGAAAGGAAATCCAGGCTGGACGTGAGGAGAGCAGCCAGCAGCCAGCTCCCTGCTCATGGAGGAGACCATCATAGGCCCTCCGGCACAGCAGAGCCACCAGCGTGAGTGACCTGAGGAGACACCAGCAGAAGAACTGCCCCGCTGAGCTCCGCCAATCTACAGAATCATGAGGAATGAGAAAGTGTTTGTCTACATACACTTCCTTGAGCCAAAACTGATGACAATTGCCAGAGGAGCAAGAACTCAAATACCCCTGAGAATGCCTGTTACGCATTTGAGACTAAGGAGAGGATATAAGGAAGGGTACATGAGGGTGGAAGAAAGCACAATGGGGACAGGTTTGCAGGATACTTAATAAGATTCGGTGCTCTTGCCCGGGCTACTGTGGCTCAGTGGATTGAGTGCCTGACTGCGAAGCCAAGGATCATTGATTCGATTCCCAGTCAGGGCACATGCCTGGGTTGCGGGCCAGGTCCCAGGTGAGGGGCGCTCGAGAGGCAACCACACATTGATGTTTCTCTCCCTCTCTTTCTCCCTCCCTCCCCCTCTAAAAATAAATAAAAAGTCTTAAAGAAGGAAAGAGAAAGATTTTAGCTTTCGTTGTAGTTGATAGGCTTAAGAGACCAGTGCAGGTGGAAAGCTATAGTTCCAGGAACTGACTCTAGGCGGAGGATGAGCAATGCAACCTTTGTGTCCCAGGGAGTCTGAAAGCAATGGAGATGGCACCTGCGCCATTCTATTCCAGAGAGGGAACATCCGTGATGCAGATAAAGAACTGTTGATCAGAAGAAAAAGAAATACAGTTATACCTTGGTACTTGCGGGCTTCAGAACTCACCAAACTCTGTAATCCCAGCATTTTGAGGAGAAAAAAATGTTTCAGGGCTCGGCACTTGCTCGGGACTCATTGCACTTGCGAGAACTTGTGTGAGTCAGGATGCTGCCCCTCAAGAGAAAATGCTTCATCATTTGGTACTCGTAGGTTTCTTGGCACTCGCCATGAGGTCCAGAATGAATTAACGGTGAGTATCGAGGTGCCATTGTACTAGGAAAATCGCTGCTGGACTGCCTTCTAAAAGGTTGACTTAAGATGAGATGCTAAAACAGCTTTTAGGAGACTTCTGGCCAAGATGGAGGCGTAGATAGACACACGGTGCCTCCTCGTACAACCAAGAGAAGGACAACAACAAATTTAAAAACAAAAAACATCCAGAACTGACAGAAAATCGAACTGTAGGGAAGTCCGACCACCAAGGAGATAAAGAAGAAATACTCATCCAGACCAGTAGGAGGGGTGGAGACGGGCAGCTGGTTGGACAGAACTCACAAGGCAGTGGCTGGAGGACTGGGGGTCCCACATTCCTGGTCAGATAAACCAGGAGAAACAACTGGGGAGTGAGACAAACCCATAACCCAGGGCTCTAGGGGGGAAATAAAGCCTCAAACCTCTGACTGAGAACACCTGTGGGGGTTGTAGCAGTGGGAGGAACTCCCAGCCTCATAGGAGAGTCCGTTGGAGAGACCCACAGGGTCCTAGAACATACACAAGCCCACCCACCTGGGAATCAGCACCAGAAGGGCCCAGTTTTGCTTGTGGGTAGTGGAGGAAGTGACTGAAACCTGGCAGAGAGTGGAGCAAGCGGCATTGTTCCCTCTGGGACCCTCCCCCACATACAGCGTCACAACCCAGCAATGTGGGTTGCCCTGCCCTGGTGAACACCTAAGGCTCCTCCCCTTATATGTAACAGGCAAGCTGAGACAAAGAAAAGAAATGGCCCAAATGAAAGAACAGATCAAAGTTCCAGATAAAATACAACTAAGCAATGAAGAGATAGCCAACCTGTCGATGCACAGTTCAAAACACTGGTAATCAGGAAGCTCACAGAATTGGTTGAATTTGGTTGCAAATTAGAGGGGAAAATGAAGGCTATGCTAAGTGAAATAAAGGAAAATGTACAGGGAACCAATAGTGACAGAAAGGAAACCAGGACGCGAATCAACAGTGTGGAGCAGAAGGAAGAAAGAAACATTCAACCAGAACAGAATGAAGAAACAAGAATTCAAAAAAATGAGGAGAGGCTTAGGACCCTTAAGGACATCTTTGAATGTTCCAACATCCGAATCATAGGGGTGCCAGAAGGAGAAGAGGAAGAGCAAGAAATTGAAAACTTACTTGAAAAAATAATGAAGAAGAACTTCCCCAATCTGGCAAAGGAAATAGACTTCCAGGAAGTCCAGGAAGCTCAGAGATTCCCAAAGAAGCTGGACCCAAGGAGGAACACACCAAAGCACATCATAATTACATTACTCAAGGTTAAAGATAAGGAGAGAATCTTAAAAGCGGCAAGAGAAAAGAAGACAGTTACCTACAAAGGAGTTCCCGTAAAACTATCAGTTGATTTCTCAAAAGAGACCTTGCAGGCAAGAAGGGGCTGGAAAGAAGTATTCCAAGTCATGAAAGGAAAGGACCTACATCCAAGATGACTCTATCCAGCAAAGCTCTCATTTAGAATGGAAGGGCAGATAAAGTGCTTCCCAGATAAGGTCAAGTTAAAGGAGTTCACCATCACCAAGCCCTTACTATATGAAATGTTAAAGGGACTTATTTAAGAAAAAGAAGATAAAAAATATGAACAGTAAAAATATAACAAATGCACAGTTATCAACACCCAAACCTGAAACAAAAACAGATACAAACTAACAAACAACTAGAACAGGAACAGAATCACAGAAATGGAGATCACATGGAGGGTTATCAGTGGGGGGGGGTGGGAGGGGAGAGAGGGGGGAAAGTACAGAGAATAAGAAGCATAAATGGTAGGTAGAAAATAGACAGGGGGAGGGTAAGAATAGTATAGGAAATGTTGAAGCCAAAGAACTTATATGTATGACCCATGGACATGAACTAAAGAGTGGGGGAATGCAGGTGGGATGGGGTGCGCGGGGCTGAGCGGAATAAAGGGGGGGAAATGGGACAACTGTAATAGCATAATCAATAAAATATATTTTTAAAAAAAGAAAGAAAAAAGCTTTTAGGACACATAGCCCGCCATCTTCTCAGATCACTGGCTTCTGAATAAAGCAGCCATAAAGATTTTCAATCCCTGTCTCTACTTACTGGTTCTTGCAGCGACGGGCAGCAGGAACACTGGCTTTTCCGGCTTCACCTGTGCATTTGACTCTTCCTCCACTCTGCTCTCATGAATGACGGTGTCTAGGAAGATGGCACTAATGCTGACAGAGAGAGAGTGAGTCTTGACCCAGCTCTTCCTGAAGCCAAACCCATCCCTGGACCTTAAAATTCTATGAGCCAATAAATTCACTATTTTGCTTACACTTATTTGAGTTGGGATATCTGTTCCCTGAAACTCAGCGAAAATACTCCCTGAAGGTCAGGAAGCCCAAGAGGGCCTAAGGAATCGCCCAGCAGAGGGGTTATCAGAGTAACAGAGGGGCCTCTAGAGAGTGTGGGGAAAGGAATTTCCTTTTCTTCCGCCCCTACTCTATTCCAGGGCCGTGGGATGAGACAAAGTTTTGCCCAGAGGACCTCATGGGCACAAATGATTCACTGCAATTGTGGTAAAGTGCTGCCAAGGGCAAATGCCACTGCAGCCAGGGCATGTAATAGGAGGGATGAGCCGGGGTGGGGGTGGGGCAGGGGAGGTCTCCCTGAGGAAGCCACAGGCAAATTGAGCTTTCTAGCCTGAATAGGAATTAGCTAGCGAGGGGAGGCAGGGGAAAGGGTAGATGTGAGAGGGGGAACGGTCCAGGCAGAGGGAACAGCATGTGCCAGGGTCCTGAGGCAAGAAGATGCTCCTCCCCTTGAAGGGCAGAATATGAGATTATGAGAATATGTCAATAGGTAAAGAGAGGGACAGGCAGGAGCCAGGTCCCTCAGGACATATCAAGATTTCCAGCAGCACCCTGACTGATGTGGCTCGGTAGGTTGGGCATCGTCCCACAAACCAAGAGGTCCTGTGTTTGATTCCCGGTCAGGGCACATGTCTGGGCTGCAGGTTTGGTCCATGTCGGGGCATGTACAAGAGGCAACCAATCGATGCTTCTCCATCACATCAATGTTTCTCTCCCTTTCTTTCTCCCTCCCTTCCCCCTCTCTAAAAATAATGAAAATCCTTTCTGTAAAAAAAGATTTTCAGCAAAAAAACACAGAAACCAACTCCAGCTAGTAAAGTTCACAAAACTACCAAGAGCACTAAGGACCTGGGCTTGGGCCACATAAGCAGAGTCACAGAGCAGGCGCAGAAACGACACCATCGCCTTCATCACACTGGACACTGCTGCTTGTGCCCTGGGCCTCACAAGCCCCTCCTGGCATCCCTGGTTCTCGGGAGTGGGTGCCGCGAGCTGGCAGAAACAGAGCCTTGGCTGGAAGAGAGCTAGTGCTTCGAGATTTTGTCGAGACAGGTGAACACTGCACATAACATGAGGGTATTTCCCAAACCTAGCAAAGAGTCCACCCAGGGGAAGATCTGATCTTGGGGTGGTTCTGAAATAAGTCCACGAATTTCTTTATATTGTTCTCCTCAGGAGGTCAAGTTTAATCTCCTCCCTTCACTCCCCTCCCCTCTCCCATGCGGGCTTATAATCAGTGTGGATAACAAAGGAGTTCTACAGCCCTGGCTGATGTGGCTCAGTGGGTGGAGTGAACCTAAAGGTGGCTGGTTCAATTCCCCATCAGGGCACATGCCTGGGTTGCAGGCCAAGTCCCCAGCAGGGGGTGTGAGAGAGGCAATGGATGGATGTTTCTATCTCTCACTGATGTTTCTTTCCTTCTCTTTCTTCCTTCCTTCCCCTCTCTTTGAAAATAAATTTTAAAAAAAATTTTTTAAAGTAGAGGTGCTGAAGTGTGACTTTTGAGAGTAAGTCCTAAAAGACAGGGCAGTGTCGGTCTTTCCTGGATCAGTGGCTGCGAGAGAAACCCGGTGACATGAGGACCCACGGCAGCCCTGGGGAGAGGCACCCATGGCAAAAAATAGGGTCTCCTGACAAATGTTTATTTTAAGTTTGGGGGTAATTTTTTTAATGTTTTTTAAAAGATTTTATTTATTCATTTTTAGAAAGAGAAGAGGAGAGAAAAAGAGAGGGAAAGAAATAACTATGTGAGCAAGAAACACTGATTGGTTGCTTCTTGCATGCCCCCAACCAGGGACCTGGCCTGTAACCCAGGCATGTGCCCTGGTCTGGAATCGAACCCCCAACCTTTCAGTGTGTAGGCCAACGCTCAATCCAATGAGCCACACCAGCCAGGGCTTTGGGGTAACTTTTTTTTGTAATAATAGATATCTAATACAGGTCTTTCTCCAAAAAGCAATGGAGAGGGGGACCTGGCTGGGTAGCTCAGTTCGTTAAAGCATCATCCCGATACACCAAGATTGCAGGTTCAATCCCCAATCAGGTCACATACAAGAATCAACCAATGAATGTATGAATAAGTGGAACAACTAATTGATGTTTCCTTCTGTCTCTCTGTCTCTCTCCCCCTCTCTCTAAAAACCAATAAATAAAAAATAAACTAAACTAAAAGCAATGGGAACCCACGAAAGGTTTTAAACAAATAGGAGCAATGCCATAATGAATTTGCTGTCATGTAAACAAATGACTATGGCCTAGGAGCCGGCAGAGGATAGTGGAGACACAAAGGAGGGAGGGATAATTTCTACTGGGAGGTCTTTTATTAGGAGTCTTTTATTTATAAAGAGTAAAAAAGAGAAGTCAAATTAGATTAAGAGAAAAATTATTTGGCTCACATAACTGAAATGTTCAAAGAGGTAAGTCATGGCTTCAGGCATGGCTAGATCCAGGCACACTCCATCTCTTGGCCCTCTTATTTCCTCTGTGGGCTTCCTTCACAGGCAATCTCTCTCAAGCAGTTCCAGGCTTCCATATTCACATCTCGGTAACCTGTGAGAGTGTTAGTTTCCTGTTAGTTCCAATGAACAACCTGGACTGGCTCTCACTGGTCCTACTTGGTTCACATGCTCATCCTCGACCCAATCACAGTGGCCTGGGGGTGGTGAAATATTCTCATTAGCCAGGTTCAGGGGCACCTGCTCACCATAGGAGCAAGGGAGAAGTGTTGGTTCTGTTGTCGGCAGTTAGACAGACCTGCGCAGAGCACGATGGGCCAGGTGCAGAAGGTCACCAGAGCAGGAAGCCCCAGGTGCCTAGCAACAGGAAAAACTGGGACAGCAAGGATCAAGTCCCCTAGGGGAACCTCTCCTCCTCTAGCATATCACCGATTGTGGGCTTTGGACCCCCAGGCCTTTCACATCACTGGTCACGGGGTTTCTAGTTTTAAAGATTTTATTTATTTATTTTTAGAGAGAGGGGAAGGAAGGGAGAAAGAGAGGGAGAGAAACATCAATGTGTGGCTGCCTCTTGAGCGCCCCCTTCTGAGGACCTAGCCCGCAACCTAGGGATGTGCCCTGTCTGGAAATCGCAGGCTGGTGCTCAAACCACTGAGCCACACCAGCCAGGGCTGGTCATGGGTTTAGATCCCCTGACCATTCCTCCCTGGAGATAACATCTAGGCCTTAGTCGTGTTTCAGCTCCAGGCCCAGAAAAGCAGCAAAACCAGATGGGTGATGCCAGGACCAGCTGCACTGACCAATGACCTCCTGACCTAGTGCCAACCAATCAGAAGAGACCAGGACCCTAAAAGGCCACACCTGCAAAGCTGATGAATATTTTATTGAGTTCGTCCCCTGGGACCTCCCCTAAAATCCCCACCTTTAAGAGCCCTTTATAATGGCCCTGACCAGTGTGGTCAGTGGCTTGAGCATCAGACCACAAAGCGAAAGGTTGCTGGTTCCAATCCCGGTCAGGGCACATGCCTGGGTTGTAGGTTCCGTCCCTGCTCAGGGCAGGTACAAGAGGCAACCAATCAATGTTTCTCTCCCTCTCTTTCTCCCTCCTTTCTCCTCTTTCTAAAAATAAATAAAAATATTAAAAAAATTAAATCCCTCATAATGGAGGGCCTAGCATGCTCTCTCCCAGGAGCACTGCTGAGCCTTCCCCCCCCCCCCCCCCCCGCCCCAGGCCTGTTATGGTTGCCCTTCTCTCTCCGAAGCTCCAAAGGCCCTTCTGTAGCCTCTGTAACTTGTTTCCTGAGCCCATTTCTTCTACCGCTCACTTCTTCTACCTTTGTGACCTTCTAACCACACGTTCTCTCACAGTTTGAGTCGTGGCTCTGATTTCCTTCTTAGCCAGAACTCAAGTACCGAGGTTGCCAAGCCGAGGTGGGATCTGACCCCACCGGTCCAACACCTGGTGCTGTTCTCACCGCCACCAACAGTTCCACCCAGACCCCTGAGGATGAAAAAGGGACACTGTAATACAATCGTCAACTCCTAACAGGGCAGGTCATGGCGCGTAGTCACACCCCAGGCTTGTAACTTCTTTAGTGGGAGGTTTTTGAGTCAGCCTTGTTCATGGTCCTTGTGCATCTGGGTTAATATACCTTTGAAATGTCAGAACTGACACCCCAAGAAGGCGTGACCACCCTGAAGAGAGCACAAAATCTCGTAATCTAACCCACACCTTGCTTTTTCCCGCCCTCATGGACCCTTCCTTACTTCCCTCCTTAATTTCAAAGGCATAAAAGAAACTGCAAAACTGGCCTCCGGAGCATCTGAGAGCATGCTCCCCTGCGTAAGTCATCAGTCTGGCTCAAACAAACTCTTATAAATACTCTCTGCAGGTGTGGACTTTTTTTTCTTTTTAAAGATTTTGTTTATTTTATTTTTAGAGAGAGGGGAAAGAGAGAGGAGAAATCTCATTGTGTGAGAGATACGTCAGTTGGTTGTCTCTTGCACGCCCCCAACTGGGGACCTGGCCAGTAACCCAGGCCTGCCTGGAGTTCGGTGCAGCTGGAGGTGTCTCCAGGGAGAGAGTAGAGGGGACAGGGGACAAGAGAGAGCAGCAGAGGCCAGTCTTTTTGGTTTTTAATCGATTGATTTTAGAGAAAGAAACAGAGATTTGTTGTTCCACTCATTGGTTGATTCTTGTGTCCTGACCGGAAATTGAACCCATAACCTTGGTGTATCGAGATGAAGCTCTAACAGGCTGAGCTACCTGGCCAGGGCTGCCACTTCTTTTTAACAAACCCTGGTTTTGTTAGGGGAGACAATGTGTCCAGCAGAATGAGTACACCTCCCAGCCTCCTTTGCAGCTAGGGTTGGCCATGTGTCACCATCTGGGCAAAGAGACAAAATCTGAAGTTGCTGGGTGTGCCAACTCTTTGTAGCTTCTTCCTTCCTCTTGCCTGAGCACAGGTGTGATGGCAGGAGCTGAAGCTCCTGTCTTTCAACCACGAGAGAGAAGTCTAGAAAATTGAAGAGCCCACAGCCCTGATTCGGGCCCACCTTCACCCACCTCCAGACTGGAGGCTAAGCAAGGGCTGAACTAACCCTTGTCTTGTTCAAGTCCTTGGCACTTAGGTTTTCTGTTATGTGTGCCCAAACGAAACCCTATGTGGTTCAGGTGGGAATCAGGCAAGGCAGAGAGCAGTAAGGGCCCACCAATCCTCGCTCCTTCCTGCCCAGCCTCCGCCACTTCCCAGCTCTCCAGGCCCCCTCTTTCCTCCAAACAAATGTGCAAGATAGCACCCAGTGTGTGTGAGGCTTGTGGGCAAACTCCAGCAAACCATGAGAGCCCCCAGACACCCCTGTCCCATCTAGCAGGGCACAGCCCACCGTGTCTGGGACCTGGCAGCAAGTGGACGGAAGTGTGGCCGACTCTGGGAAACAGTGGGACCGGCAGGAGAGAGAGCCTGGGGTCCCTCCTAGCCCGCTGCCCTCAAGCTGGCTTCATCCAAGGGGCCTCCCCACAAGCTCTCCCAGGCTGCCGACATCAGCGCCAGGCTCCCTGACTCCAGCACAGTGCCCGGGGCAGCCTGTGGTTCGGGGCTTTGTTATCTCCAGGGTAGAAATCGGACATAGATGTGCCCAATGGGCGGGGAATGAGTGGATTTCAAGGCTGGAGGAGGGGTGACTCTCACAGTCCTTCCCTCTTGGTCACGGAAGTGTGTTTCTCATACCTTGAGGTGGGTCCCACATAGGACAATTGTTGCTAATATTAGTACTGGAGCCCTGGCTGGTATGACTCAGTGGATTGAGTGTCATCCTGCACACTGAAAGGTCACCAGTTCAATTCCCGGTCAAGGCCCAAGCCTGGGTTGTAGGCCAGGGCCTCAGTTAGGGGAGTACGAAAGGCAACTGATCCCTATTTCTCTCTCACACATCGATGTTTCTCTCCCTCTCTTTCTCGCTCCCTTCCCTCTCTCTGAACTAACTAAATAAATACCACCTTTTAAAAAACATTTGCCCTCTTTACTGAACATGGGCTGTGTGTCTTGGGCTTTACGTCATCATCACACTGAGTCTCACAAGAGAGCTATTCCTCACATTTGACAGAAAACGAAACTGAGGCTTAACATTAAGTGACTTGTCCGAGGTCACAAAGTTTTCAGGGTTCAGAGCCACACCTGTTGGGCTCTAACACCCGACCCTTCACACTCAGCTGCCGTCAATGTCACCTCCATTTCCACGAGCCCAGCCACCAGAACCCCTGGGGGAAGCCAGGGCAGAAAAGGGTTGGATAAAGTGGTAAGGAAGAACAATTGTCAGTTCTGAGTGTCAACTGTAGATTCTTTCCCTGTGTACTTTTTCCATATTTTAAATCTTTCTCAAAATAAAAAGTGTTTTTAAAAAAATGAAAGAAGACAAGACAACACAGGACTAGGTCAGCGGAAGGGGCCAGGCCTGGGCAGGAGATCAGGGCAGCCCTTCCTCTGCACAAGAGCCCCCAGTGCTCCCTGAGCCGGCTGCCCTCCAGCAGCAGCCCGGTCGGCACCCAGCCTCCCCCAATTTTGCTCAGGAGTCCCTCCTGGCCGAGCCTGGCACTCCAGGAGCCCAGAGTCTGCAACCCCTTCCAAGGGCCTGGTTCTTCTTAGGTGCCCCATCAGTTCCAGCCAAGCAAGCAGGGAGAGCCACACCCAGACCCTGCTCCCACGCCCCACTCATCCTCAGGTGAGTGAATCTCCACCTTCTTGGCCCCAGTTGAGGGCGGGGGCAGAAAGCGCACTGCGGTGTTAGCATCGACAATCCCAGCTCTGCGGAGAGTCTCCCTGAGCTCTCCTCCCTCTTTATCCCAAGTGGTTAGAGTTTAAGTTTCAGTTCTGTCGTTCACTTGCTGTGTGACTTCAGACAAGTCATTCCATCTGCCTGCACTTCCGTTTCCTCACCTGCAAAACAGAGCTAAGGCTCTCTAGCGCCATTTGGCTTGGAAGAAGGATAAAAAGATATACTGCATGGATGATGCCTAGCCTAGCAAGGGCCTGGCATATAATGGGAGTTCAGCCAAGGCGAGAACTTCTCTACTTTCTGTTCTGGGAAACTTATTCCCACCCCTTAATTCATTCATTTCCTCCAACACCTCTGAGGAAAAGGACGCAGAAGTGGCCCCGGCTGGTGTGGCTCATTGAATGGAGTTCCGGCCTGTGAACCAAAGAATCGTGGGTTCCATACCCAGTCAGGGCACATGCCTGTGTTGCAGGTCAGGTCCCCCGCAGGGGGCCGCTGGAGAGGCAACCACAATTGATGTTTCTCTTCCTTCCCCTCTCTCTACAAATAAATAAAATCGTTTTTTTAAACAAAGGAAGCAGGAGTGTGCCCATTTTATGTTCTTATTTTTGTTGTAGTTGCTTTTCAGTTTTCTGTTGTTATTGGGGTTTTTTGGGGGGGGTGCATGCCCATTTTCTGGTTGGAAAAACTGAGGCAGAGGCAGGCTACAGTCAGGATCTTAGGATGGCAGGCTCCTGAGCCCCTGCTAGAGGCGTGCATGCGTGTGAGTGTGTTTAAATGTCTTTGAGCCCTGGCTGCTGCGGCTCAGTTGGTTGGAGCGTCCGCCGGTCCGAAGGGTTGCGGCTCAGTTCCAGGTCGCAGTGCAGGCAAAAGGCAACAGATCGATGTTTCTCTCTCACACTGATGTGTCTGTCTGTCTTGTCTCTTTTAACCCCTCCATTCCCCTCTCTCTAAAAACATCGATAAGCATGTCCTCCGGAGAAGACGAAAAACAATTAGAAGTCTTTTTAGAGAATCTGCAAATGTAACTGGTGAGAGAATGTTAGCAAGAGAATAAGACCGTGAGGGGGGTGGCGGCTCGGGGTGGACCCTCCGCAGGTCTGCTTCCGTGCTGTTTACTCATCTCTCTCTCCCCGCTAAGGTGTCAACAGCTGCTCGCAGGGGAGAGGCTGGGTCCGATCACAGCCTCACCCCCAGGATTTAGAAGAGTGCAGGCCACCAAATGAACAGCTGGCAAAGGAACGAGTGAGTGAGTGACCTTGGGAGAGTGTCAGACTCCGCAGCGGGGTCAGCATCCGAGGTGTAAGTGCGAGAGGGCGGCTGGACGCCGGAATGTCCGGATGTGGGGGCGGGGGGCGGGGTGCAGTGCGCCAGTCTAAGGGACTTGGGCGTCTCAGGAGGCAGCCTTTGCCTTTGGTTCAGGTAAACTGGAAAGTGCCTGGAAGCTGAATAAAAGCTGAGTGGGGTCCAGCTCCTGCTGGCAGCTCACTCTGCCCCCAGCAACCGTGTTCACTAAGGGAGCCAGCAGAAGACCAGAGGTGGGGGCTGAGTCTCTCCAGGAGTCCAGGGGGTCTGGTGAGGCCCCCTCTGGGCAGGAGCCTCGACCTTCCTGGGTGCTCCAGCAAAGAGGGACCTGGAGCCTGGAGGAGGGGAATCAGGACAAGCTCTTTTGAAAAGACAGCCAATTCCCTTCTGATTTATCTTCGGAAGGAGACTTTTTTTTTTTTTTGAGAAGGAAAAGAAAGATAAAAGAAACAAATCACTTTAATGGGCCTTTTAGTTATGCCAAGGAAGCCTCCATCCCCACTGCCTCCGTCCCCCAACCCCGGGAACTAAGGGTGAGAGACGAGGCTCCTTGGCATAACAATGGGAAAGGAAGCTGCTCCCCATGGCCAAGGTCTCCCCCCCGCCTAGGACTAACTGGAAGGTGAGCTAAGACCTTAGCTGAGGGGTTCCCTCTCTCCCCCAGGAGCTTTCAGAGGAGTGGAGGGCTTGGACCTCAGGTGAGGGTTGGGCACAGGTCAAAGGTCGGCTGACCTCCTAGTTGGGTGCTGCTGAGACGCTGGGGAGAGAAATGTTTGCAGGTGTAACCGGAAGCAGGGCTGGCTGCCTGCCGCTAAGAGAGGCAGGTGCTGATGTAAAGGAACGTGGTTCATTTTCAGGGGCTGGCCACCTGGAAGTTGGGGGACTCCTGTCACAAAGCCCATCTCTTGGGAAGATGGGGACTCAGTGTCAAAAACCATCTCCCCTCACCGTGGAGGCAGAGGTGTTTGTGAGGAGGGGGAGGGGCCCAGAACAAGGGAGGGGTTTGAAAAGTGCTGTACGTGCAGAGGAGCACGGTCCATGCTGATAAGAGAAGTGACGGTCCGCAGTGTGTCTTCCTGGCTTAGTCGTCCTGCCTTCAGGTCATCCGAGCTCCCTGGGCGAAGGTCAGCAAATCTCCCCGAGCTGGGATGCCTGAAAGCCGGGTTCTGTATCTTGTGAAGTTAGTTCCTAGGATTCTTATACAAACATGCTGTGCATCTATGAGCTACACGTTAGTCAGAGTCGGCACTCACAGAAATGTCAAAAGAATAGTGGGGCGGGTTAGGATTTCCCCACTGATACAATGTTCCACTGCGACACAGGTAAGGCGAACCTGAGCCAGGTGGAGCGGAGCGATTTGCAGGGCACCTACGTATGTGGGGCTCTTGAGATGTAGCGGCGAAGGCTGCAGGCAGTTCCTGCCTTCTATTTCCAAAATGAACTGTTTACATACAATTCTGGAACATGGGATGAAGAAGTACCAGGTCCTACACGTGCAGCCCTATGTTCATTGCCGCATTATGTACAACAGCCAAGATACGGACGCAACCTAAGTGTCCTCCAGTAGCCTAATGGGTAAAGAATGTGTGACATACAATGGAATGTTACTCGGCCATTAAAAAAAATGAAATCTTGCCATTTGCGACAACATGGATGGACCTGGAGAGTATTATGTTAAGCGAAATAAGTCACAAAGAAAGACAAATCCCATATGATTTCACTTATACGTGGATTCTAAAAAACAAATAAATAAACAAGCGAAACAGAAACAAACTCATAGAACATTTTGATGTTGCCGCATGGGTGGGGTTTGGGGATATGGGTGAAAAAGGTGAGGGGATTAAAACCTACAAATTGCCGGTTACAAAACAGTCACAGGGAGCCCTGCCTGGTGTGACTCAGTGGATTGAGCCCAGGCTTGAGAACTGAAAGGTTGCCAGTTCGATTCCAGTCAGGGCACATGCCTGGGTTGTGGGCCAGGTCCCCAGTTGGGGGTGTTGCCGTTCAAGAGGCAACAGATCCATGTGTCTCTCACACAGTGATGTTCCTCTCCCTTTCTTTCTCCCTCCCCCCTCTCCAAAAATAAATAATAAAATCTTAAAAAAAATAGTCATGGGGATGTAAAGTACAGCACAGAGAATACAATCAATAATATTGTAAAAACTAGGTATGGTGTCAGGTGGGTCACTTCATAAGTTATATAAATGTCTACTCGATATGTGGTCCACCTGAAATAATATCGTATGCCAATGGTAATTGAATGATAAAGAAAATTTAAGAAAAACATAGAGGAATAATCATAAAGAATCACAGCTAGCATTACAAAGCAAGTACATGTCTATGCCAATCGGTGGCCTCCAACGTGTCCACTTTGTGCAACCCCTTGAGGATGGTACACTACGGCCG
Organism: Desmodus rotundus; assembly: GCF_022682495.2. Lineage (NCBI taxonomy): Eukaryota > Metazoa > Chordata > Mammalia > Chiroptera > Phyllostomidae > Desmodus > Desmodus rotundus. Next base: position 41,605,463 of record NC_071396.1, read on the forward strand.
CACCTGCTTCCCTGCAGAGAAAATGAAGACTCAGAGGGAGTAACTCGCCAGAGCCACGCGCGCTGGCGCTGAGACTGAGCCCTGCGGTCTGCGCTGGGAATCGCTTCACCGCTGGGACCACCTCCCACCCCCACCGCGCCCTGCCCCCGCCCCGGCGCTCGGTTGCTCTCCCCGTCCTCACAGGGGAAAAGATCTGAAGAGGAACCTGGCAAGTCCAGAGCGCTTCTCTGCGGAAGTGACCTGACACCTCAGAGAGGACTCAGAGGGAAAAGATCTTTCCTGGAGGCGAACACACAAGTGCAAAGACCCACAGGTACGGTGGGCGCAAGGAAGAAGTGGAGACGAAACGGGGGGCAGGTCATGCCAAGGATTTTTTTTTTTAATTTTTAAAAATTTATGTTTTGATTTTAGAGAGAGACTGAGAGAGAGAAACCGATTTGCTGTTCCACGTATGTATGCATTCATTGGTTGGTTCTTGCCTGTGCCCTGACCGGCAACCTTGCTTATCCGTAGGACGATTTTACCAACGGAACTCTCCCGCCAGGGCCTTTAAAGGAAGCTGTCGGAAAGTTTGAAAGGGATCGCCGCGGCTGGTAGTCAGATTTGTATTTCAAATATAGCTCTGAAGGTTGTGCAGAGACTGGATGGGGATGGGAGCAGAGGCGGTGTACTGGCCGCTCCCTGGCGATCGCGCAGAAGACGGGGCAACCTGGCTGGGCCGAGGTCTGCAGAGGTGGCGGGGGTCCGGGCTGCTGGGTCCAGGCCCCCGGAGCTGGACTAGAACTTCGAAGCCGGGCCTGGGTGGGGCAAAAGAGGCGAGTCTGAGGGGCAGTGTGCAGGCTGGGGCTGGGCGCTGGGACTGGTCTCCAGGTGGGTGGGATTCCGTGTCGTCCGCAGCTACGCCGCTGTCAGGAGAGATCTGGTCCAGGAGGGGCGGGGCCGGGTGGGCGGGGCGCTGGGACGCCCGCGGCCACGCGGCTTTCGCGGGCGCATTCCTAGCTCTCCAGCCCGGGGCGGAGGAGCGCCCTGGCTGAGTCCGCCGTCCCAGCCGGGCTCCAGGGTCCGGGCTGGTAGAAGGTTGGACCGGGGCCGCGGAGTACCCAGGTGAGCCGGGGTCCCTGTCCGAGGAGCTGGCCAGTGGAGGCTGCAGGTGAGCCGGGACCCAGTGCGGACCCAGGCTGCGCTCCCAGCCGCCAGGGGGCGAGCGGCGATGGGGCTCTAGGAGCTGCCCCCTCCCAGCACTGGGGACCCGGGCGTCCGCTGGGCAGGGGGGTGGAGGGGACGGTAAATCAGTAACTCGCAGCGCACACAGGGCCTTTTGTCCCGCTCCGTCCAAAGAGCACCCTGACCGCGGAGCTGGTTACTCATTGCCCACCCAGGCGGGGGCGGGCATGGTGTCTGCAGCTCCCTCTAGGGACCCGCCGACTCGCACCTCCCCCCAGGGTGGAGGAGGAAGAGCGTGTCAGCCCCTCACCTGCAGGGGCGTCTGCGCGCCCTGAGTAGAGATGAGAAAGCTGAGACTCCGAAAAGCGCAGTCATTTGCCCAGAGTCCTCTCCAGCGCTTGAGTGCGGGAGGCTACAAGCGAACCCAGGGCTGCCTGGTGCCAGAGTCAGGCCCTTCGCTCCCTTGTCTGCGTGGGATCCTACTATGGACCCTGAGGTGCTGAGGTCAGGGTAGCCTGGAGGTGAAAATAACGTCCACGGGCCTCCCCACTGCCCCTCCCAACCGCAGCTGTGGACCCAGAGAGCTGCGCTCCCTGCAGAAGGGAGGTGGGGGGATTTTACAGAGGAATGGCCACGGAAACTGGAGGTGAGCGCAGAGAGTGGCATGTGAGCCAGGTGGGGAAGAGAAATGGGAGCACAGAGGTATGGGCAGGAGAGAAGACATGCCCAGTTTTGAAAGCCGGTAGTTTCAGTGCTGAAGGGGCAGACTGGGGGACCCGAGACTGGCCCAGGCAGGCAGGGAGGCCTAGGATGCTGCCTGCACAGAGTGTGGCGTGGACCCTCCCTCCTGGAAGCTGGTCGGCCGGGGGTGACATGGCAGGCTTGTAATATTTTTTTAGAGATTTATTTATTTATTCCTAGACAGAGAGGGGGAGGGAGAGAGGAAGAGAGGGAGAGAAAGATCCATGTGCAAGGGAGACATTGTTTGACTGCCTCCCCCACACACCCGTACTGGACTGTGCCCTCGCTGGGAATCGAACTGGTGACCCTTCACCTTGCAGGTCAACCAACTGAGCCACACCGGTCAGGGCCAGACTTGTAATTTTTTAAAAACCTGCTGGAGAATGGAGCCTGGAGAGCACAGAGAGATGTTTGCAAAGGCCCACACTAGAGATAACTTCTGCACTCCCTGGGTCCAGGCAGGAGAAATGGGATGGACTGGAGAGGGACTGAGGAGGCAGAATGGACTGGAAGTGGGGCAGGGGTGAGGAGACGGGATGAATGGAGACCATGCTCCAGCTGCAGGGGCAACCCAGGGAAGAGGGAGATAGCAGCTTACCCAGGATGAGCTAAGCACCCCTCCCTCTGAGCCAGAGCTGGACAGGGCAGTGGCTGAGGAAAGAGGGTGTGGTGGGCTTTCTGGATGAGGCATATCCAGAGACATCGGTGCCCTCCAACTGTTACCAAGCCCCAGGTAATAGCCATTAGGTCCCTGGGACTACGCCAGCCCCCTCCTCCCCTGCCCCAGCTGATGCTCAGGTGTGAGTGTCGCTTTGAGGGGAAGGAGACATCTTTGGTGGCATTTGGAGGAGCGTAACTAGATGGAGTGGGTGTGTACATCACACCTGACAGGAACTGGAGGTGACTGGCTGAGAGCAGACCCCGGTGACTGTCACTGGGAGGAGATGGGGTCAGGGGACACTGTTCCAACATTCTGTGTACCCAGCCCCTGCGCACGTCCTCTTTTATTCTCAGAGCCGTCCTGTCGGGCTGGCGGCCCAGACAGGGCCAGGGACACACACCGACCAGGGACTGACCTGTAACCCAGGCACATGCCCTGACTGGGAATTGAACCGGGACCTTTTGCTTCTGGGACGACACCCAACCAACTGAGCCACACTGGTCAGGGCCAGAGTCTACATTCTTTACCAGAACCTGCGCTGCCTCAGATGGCGTGGTGGGGACACAGAAAGCAGAGGTGGCCCCAGGGTACGGGTCTGGTTCAGAATGAGGAAGAACTGCTGGCTTTGTTGGCAGTAAGCTCCTTGCCCTGGAAGTGTCTGCGATGCTAATGAGGAGTGGGGACCAGATCAGATAACATCCAGATGCTAAAGTTTGGCCTTGTATTATATTTCAGACTTTCTTCGCTCTTCAGAAATAAATTCATTTATTCAGAAAAAAAAATTATGTGTGCTAACAGCGAGCAGAAGATATGTCTCCATTCTCTGCTTGCCTCCAAGGAAAGAATCCCAAAACTACCCTTTCTGTGAACCTGTGCCAAGGTCCCCGCGGGACCTTGGAGAGCAGGAAGCCCCGTCCCACCCCCTGCACAACCTACTGCGGGGCGGCCTCCGGCTCTGCCGTAGCAGACCTGCTTCCAGTCTGCTCTGCTGCGGCCTGGCAGCTGGCGTGGACAAGTGGCCACACATTTCCTGTCTCATTCTCCTCGTCTGCAAAATAGGGGGCTCACGCCAGCCACGGTGCCCATGAAGCAGGAGCTCTTCCCCTCTCTGTTTCAGGAAAGCCATAGGTGGGAAGCCCAGCCTGGGCCCCGTGAGCAAAAGGAAGAAAATGCAGCTGCAGTTGGCCGTGTTGGGGGTCCTCCTGGGGGCATCCTGGGCTCCAGTGTTGTCCTTTGAAGCCACTGAGGAAATGGAGCTGGGTATGACCTCTAAGGTGGGAGAGGGTGGCAGGGGTGGGAAGGGTGGGCACCAAGAGGGGGCTGAGCAAAGCTGGAAAGGATCCTGGCCCAGGCCCCGGGGCGGCGGCAGCAGGACAGAGCCCAACCATTGAGACTCAGTGTCTGGCTCCCAGAAAGCACCCACCTATCTCTGTGTCCACAAGAGAGGACTGGCCTTGCAGGGCCTAGGGTGAGCCCCTTGGCTGTGCGTGTGCAGCCTGTGCACTGCGTGTTCGGCCGGGGAGGCCCAGGCAGCTGGTCTGGCGTGTGCTCTGTAGCATGTGCCTTGTGCACGTGTGTGGCTGGGACAGGGTCGCGTCCAGCCCAGCGGGGTGCTGCCCGCCGCGTGTGTGATGTGTATCAGAGCGTGGCTGCTGCCCTGCGCATTGTGTCTGCAGCATGCGGCTGTGTGTGCCGAGGGGCAGCAGCTGTCCAGCCTGTGTCTGAGGTGCTCGTGCCCTGCACGTGCGGCACGTTGTCTGTGGGGGGGGGGGCTGCCGTGGCTGGGGCTGCGGGGCTCACTGACCTCTGCCCTCGGCCCCCAGAGCCCTGCCTGGCCCCCAGCCCAGAGCAACAAGAGCAGGAGCTGACTGTGGCCCTTGGGCAGCCTGTGCAGTTGTGCTGTGGGCAGGCTGAGCGTGGTGGCCACTGGTACAAGGAGGGCAGCCGCCTGGCACCTGCCGGCCGGGTACGAGGCTGGAGGGGCCGCCTGGAGATCGCCAGCTTCCTGCCTGAGGATGCTGGCCACTACCTCTGCCTGGCACGAGGCTCCACGCTGGTCCTGCACAATGTCACCTTGGTAGTGGATGGTAAGGTGGTCTGCCAGGGGCTACGGGTGCCTAGGGAGAGACTCTCCCTGTCCTGGACCTCACATACTTCCCTCCATCCCTGACCTAGACTCCTTGACCTCAACTGAGGACCCCAAGGCCCACAGTGGCCCTTCGAATAGGCATGTTTACCCACAGCACGGTCAGTAGAAGTCCCTAAGGACTGGTTCCCCTACCTCCCAGCTGGTCCCTGAGAAGAGACCTGTGTGGAAACAGGTGTCGTCCTGGGGGCAACGAGTCCTCCCTTCTCCTCCAGCGCCCTACTGGACACACCCCCAACGCATGGAGAAGAAACTGCACGCAGTGCCTGCTGGGAACACCGTCAAGTTCCGCTGTCCAGCTGCAGGCAACCCCACGCCCACCATCCGCTGGCTCAAAGACGGACAGGACTTCCACGGGGAGCACCGCATTGGAGGCGTTCGGGTGAGCCTCCAGGTCCCTCGGCCACCTGCTCCTCCACTTTCCCATCAACTCCCTCAAACCTGTAAATCAACCCCCCAGTTTCTTCTCTAATGAGGAAGGCCACTGCGTGGCCCCAGGAGGAGCACTAGACTGTGGACTCGGACAGCTCTGGTTCAAGTCCCCACTCTGCCACTCTCTGGCAAGTGACTTAGCCCCTTGGCTTAAGCAACTCCATTTGTAAAGGGGGAAGGATCACTGACTGGCATCAGTAAGCCTGGGCAGCTCATTCTCACGGCAAGACCCTGTAGGGCTAGCTGCCAGCTGCAGTGAGGAAGCCGAGACTCTTGCCAAATCCTGGCTCAAGGTGGCATACGGAGGAGAAGGCCGAGCTAAGACTCGGGGCTCAGGCACTTCTTGGAGTCGTCTCTTCCTTTGTCTGAAAGTCCCTAGTCTCGGCCTCCCCTCTCCCCACCCCCTCTCCCCGGGCGGGCGTGGGCCAGTGGCCCCTTGTGAGCCTGCCCCTGCCCCCAGCTGCGCCATCAGCACTGGAGCCTGGTGATGGAAAGCGTGGTGCCCTCAGATCGTGGCACGTACACCTGCCTCGTGGAGAACCCGGTGGGCAGCATCCGCTACAGCTACCTGCTGGATGTGCTGGGTGAGCGGAAGGGCAGGCGAGGCGGCGTGGGGGGTGGGAGCCCAGACCTCGCCCTCAGGCAGGGCCCTGTCTGGCCAGGAACATGGACTCAGTCTTTGATGGCTCGGTCCAGCTGCTCAAAGCATCCGCGGGCGCTGCAGGAGGTGCCGCGGGCCTGGAGGAGCAGGGGTCAGCCAAGGAGAAGAGTGGGGAGGACACTGAGGCAGAGGGCACGGGCTGAGTGAAGGCCTCAGGGGTAAAGAATAGAGTGCACTTGTGAGGAGGCGTGTGCCTCAGGTGTGGGGAGCCAGGCCATGGAGGGTGTTAACGTCTAGGCTGAGAAGTTGTCCTTGACCCCAAAGGCAATGGGGAGCCGTGGAAGGTTTAAGCAGGGTAAGCAGGAGATGGACAAGGTCTGAGCTGTGTGTCAGGAAAGTCGCTTCCTTCGGCTGGGAGAAGGTAGGAGGTGGGTGACCAGGGTGCTTCCATGGGTGCCACTGGTCAGGGTTGACGGCCCGGCCCGGCCCCCAGAGCGGTCCCCGCACCGGCCCATCCTGCAGGCGGGGCTCCCGGCCAACACCACAGCTGTGGCGGGCAGCGACGTGGAGCTGCTCTGCAAGGTGTACAGTGACGCCCAGCCCCACATCCAGTGGTTGAAGCACATCGTCATCAATGGCAGCAGCTTCGGTGCCGACGGCTTCCCCTACGTGCAAGTCTTGAAGGTCCAGCCCCTGCAGTTCCTGAGCCCGCCCTGCCCTCCTGCCCTGCCGGGGAAGGGCAGCTGCCAGCTCCCTCCCTGGCCACAGTGTGGCCTCAGGTCCTGTGGTGACCCCTGAATGTGCCTCCCACTCCCAGACAACAGACATCAATAGTTCAGAGGTGGAGGTCCTGTACCTTCGGAATGTGTCGGCCGAGGACGCAGGCGAGTACACCTGTCTGGCGGGCAACTCCATCGGCCTCTCCTACCAGTCGGCCTGGCTCACCGTGCTGCCAGGTGAGCACCTGACGGGGCCAGGAGAGGCTGCAGCCTCCCACGGTGATCCAGCAGCGGGCTGTGACCTACTGGGTGGACATTATCCCTTGGCCTGTGGGATCTAAGCCTGGGGCACAGCATGTGGCTTGGGTGTTGGAGTCTGCATACCATAGTCCCCCTTCGTGCCGACGTGGGGCTGTCCGTGAGACCCAGGGCTGTGTGGGGCTGGGCATCACCACAGCTTTCTGGGTGTGGGCACCTGTGTGTGCTGGGAGCTGTCAGGGCCTGGGGTCGAGGGTGTGGGGCCTGCCCCATCTGGCCACTGGCTGGTTACTTACGTGTCTGTGTTTCTGCCTGCGGACAGAGGAGGACGTCGCCTGGACGGCAACAGCGCCCGATACCAGATACACAGACATCATCCTGTACACGGCCGGCTCCCTGGCTTTAGTGGTGCTCCTGCTGTTGGCCAGCCTGTACCGTGGGCAGGTGCTCCACGGCCGGCACGCCAGGCAGCCTGCCACGGTGCAGAAGTTGTCCCGTTTCCCTCTGGCCCGACAGGTAGCATGCCATGCCTACCCCCGTGTCCCATCGTGAGGCTCTCAGCCTGCTGTCCTGCCACAGCTCAGCGCCAGCGGGCTGACCAAGCCTCCCACTTTGCAGTTCTCCCTGGAGTCGGGCTCCTCGGCCAAGTCAAGCTCATCCCTGGTGCGGGGGGTCCGTCTCTCCTCCAGTGGCCCCCCCTTGCTCGCTGGCCTTGTGAGCCTTGACCTCCCTCTGGACCCGCTGTGGGAGTTCCCCCGGGACAGGTACGCCGTGCAGAGTGAGGGTGTGGGGCGGGCTCCAGGCAGGAAGGCTGCCCGGGTGGCTGAGGCCTCAGCTTTCTCGATTTCTAGGCTGGTGCTGGGGAAGCCACTGGGTGAGGGCTGCTTCGGGCAGGTGGTGCGCGCGGAGGCCTTCGGCATGGACCCAGCCCAGCCTGACCACGCCAGCACAGTGGCCGTGAAGATGCTCAAGGGTGGGTGCAGCGGTCTGGGGAGGGTGCTGGGCCAAAGCAGCTCCTAGAAGCCGGGAGAGGCTGTGTGAACCCGCCCTTGGGCTAGGGCCCACCTTGACTGCTGACCCTGGCAAGTCACTTAAGCCTGTTTCCTCCGAGCCCGAGGTCCCCAACAAGTGCTGGTGCATACCATCTCACCCATTGGGATGATGGTGACTGTAAAGATTTGGGGTGACTGGGGTTTGATACCCCCTGTCAGCCCTGGCCCTGGGTAAGCCTTGGCCTCAAGTAACCTTGTCAGCCTTGTAGGCCTCCACCTCATTGCCCTGGAATCACACCCTCAGCCTCCCCTACCCCGGGTCTACCACCCTGGAATAGCCTTTCCAACTTTAAATTCAGTCCCAGCCCCCAAGCAGGGGTCTCAGGGTGCTCAGCACCCACCTGGGTCTACTGTGGGGGCCTCTCACTGCTGTCCCCCAGGCCTCCCTACAAGAGTGGCCCAAACTACGGTTCTGCTCCCCGCCCCCACCCCAGCCCTCTTCTCTGCACAGCTGGGGCCACCTGGCACTTTTCCGGAGGCAGGGATTGAGAAATGTGCATTGTGAGGTCTGGCGGGGAGGGCGTGTCATTGGCCTGGGGCCACAGGTCAGCCCTGGGGGCTGAGCCGCTGCTCTGCAGCCTTCCTCCAGGCCTCCCCTAGCTGCACCCCACTGGCAGCTCCCTGGATTCCCAGGCCGGATGGACGCCAGGCCCTGGTCAGACAGACCTTGGGGCGCCAGCCTGCCTTCCACCCCCAGGAGCTCTCACCCAGTTCAGGGACTGACGCCAAGCCCTGCAGATGGGCTTCCTTCCCGCTCAGAGCTCTTCCTTCCCCTCTCCTGTTTCCGGGCCCCTCACTGGCAGGCTAACGCTTTCAGGTCCTTGATCTTGTTGCATCCTTGCAAGAGCTGTCAGAGGTGGGGCATGATCTGTCGTCCTATTTCATACAAGAGGACCCCGAGGTTCAGAGAGGCTAGGTGACTTTTCCCAGGCCACACAGCCCAGTGGGGACTCAGGCCCAGGACTTCCTGTCTCTGTCCCCTGGCCACACAGCCTGCCTTGGTGGTCACCCTGGCTGTCCCCCCTGCAGACAACGCCTCTGACAAGGACTTGGCAGACCTGGTCTCTGAGATGGAGGTGATGAAGCTGATTGGTCGACACAAAAATATTATCAACCTGCTGGGTGTTTGTACCCAAGAAGGTGGGGCAAGGTGGCCCAGGGTGGGTACGGTCGGAGCAGGGAGCACGGCCTCCACAGTCCCCCATCTCCCTCCCCCTTCGCAGGGCCCCTATACGTGATTGTGGAATGTGCTGCGAAGGGCAATCTGCGGGAGTTCCTGCGGGCCCGGCGCCCCCCCGGCCCTGACCTCAGCCCTGATGGGCCTCGGAGCAGCGAGGGGCCACTGTCCTTCCCCGCGCTGGTCTCCTGCGCTTACCAGGTGGCTCGAGGCATGCAGTACCTGGAGTCTCGGAAGGTGTGGGCAGTAGGCAGCTCTCCAGGCCACTTGAGAGTGCTCCATCTCCACACCTTTCGGTGTCTCCCCTCCTCCCTTGCTCCCATTTTTCACTGCCCCCGGTCCTTCTGTACAGCAATGGGAGCCGACAACACTCGCGCCATTGCACCCTCACACGCTCCCAAACCTGCAGGTGTGGCAGGGGAAGGGGCCTCGTGAGAGAATGGGAAGGCCCTGAAGTTGGACTGTCCTCTCTGAACCCCGAGGTCCCCACCTGTCAAAAGGGTGATACCCCCTGCCCTGTCCCCAGTGTATCCACCGGGACCTGGCTGCCCGCAACGTGCTGGTGACAGAGGACAATGTGATGAAGATCGCTGACTTTGGACTGGCCCGTGGCGTCCACCACATTGACTACTACAAGAAAACCAGCAACGTGAGGGAGGCGGGGCCGGGCGGGGCTGATGGGGCGGGGCCGGCGGGGAGGGGCGGGGCTGACACTGATGCCCCGCCCTCCCTCCCAGGGTCGGCTGCCTGTCAAGTGGATGGCACCCGAGGCCCTGTTTGACCGGGTCTACACACACCAGAGTGACGTGTGAGCCCTGGGGTGGATGGGGAGTGCCAGCCAGAATCACTGTCCTGTCAAACAGAAAAGGTCACATAGTCCTGGGACCTGAGTGGGACCAGACCCCCCCAAAAGGCCCCGATCCTCACTGCCCCCCTTGGTGGGTCATGCCCACACAGACCCTCGTCCCAGCCCCAGGAGTAGGCAGCGAAGCTGAGCCCTGCTGAGCCCTGGTCCTGCCTCCAGGTGGTCATTTGGAATCCTGCTGTGGGAGATCTTCACCCTCGGGGGGTCCCCGTACCCTGGCATCCCTGTGGAGGAGCTATTCTCACTGCTGCGGGAGGGGCACCGGATGGACCGGCCCCCGAACTGCCCTCCAGAACTGTGAGGCCTCCATCCCTCCCCCCACCCACACTGTCCAGTCCTCACCCTCTGCTCTGACTGCGCCTCCATGCCTTCCACTGAATGGCCCCTCCCCTCGGGAGGCCCCTCCCCCACCCCAGGGGCTTCGGATCCCTCTGACTCTGCGTCCCCTCTCCCAGGTACGGGCTGATGCGGGAGTGCTGGCACGCGGCCCCCTCTCAACGGCCCACGTTCAAGCAGCTGGTGGAGGCACTGGACAAGGTCCTGCTGGCCGTCTCGGAAGAGGTACCCCTCCTCCCCTGTCCTGGGACCTCTCCCTGCCTGCTGCCCTCTGGGCTTCCTCTGAGCCATCCGGACTGACCAGCACTGTTCCCCACAGTACCTGGACCTCCGCCTGACCTTTGGACCCTATGCCTCCACCAGTGGGGATGCCAGCAGCACCTGCTCCTCCAGTGACTCTGTCTTCAGCCACGACCCCCTACCCCTGGGGCCCAGCTCCTTCCCCTTTCCCAGGGCCCAGACCTGAGCAGGGGCAGGGGTTGGAGCCAGCAAGACAGCCAGCAGCCTTGGGCCACCTGGCTCTCTTGCAACCCACTGGTGCTTGACCTTGACAGCCCCCCCACCCCCACCCCACATGGCAGGGTGCCTTCCCAGATCTCTGCTTCCTCTTTGAGGTCTGTCCTTGGTCCAGGGGTCCCTGGTGGAGGCTTCCAGCTCTGGCCTGGGGCTCCCAACTGAGTCCAAGCCCTGTCTTGAGAGCCTCTCGATGTTCTAATATACTGGATTCAGAGCTCTGCTTGGCCTCCTGGGCCTTGGCGCGTGGTCCCGGTTCCAGGGGTCAGTGGACCTGGCTGCAGGGCCGCCCCAAACATCCCTGCTCCCTACACCCAAGAGCTCTTGGGCCTCTGAACGCTCCCCCAGGCCTCCCCTCCTGCCCACCCCTCTGCTGCTTGTCCCAGCATCTTGGTGGAAGGTGCATTGGCCCCTGTGCTCTAGCTGAAGCTGGAAGCCCGCCTCAAACACAGAAGCAAATGGCCTTTATAAATTATTTTTTGAAATAAACTTCCATGTGCCTGGTGTCTTGTTTGCATAGGATGGAGGGGGAACAGGGTGGAGGAACCCCCAGGCTGGAAGTTCTGCCTAGGCAACAGACCGACCCACCTCCAGCACCTCGGGGTAGACCAAGGGGTCCGCATGCACCTCTGCCTCTTGCCGGCACCATCGTGTTTGTGATGGTGAGAACGCGCGCTGGTGGGCAGAGGAGTCCACACAGCACCGTCCACCGGACAGGACTGTCCCTGTGCACATGCGTGGCCTGGGGCTGCCCCTGGGGGAAGCTGGCAGCACCCCTCCCCCACCTGCTCAGTGTTAACCAAGCTGACAGTTAACACAGCATGAAAGCCTGAAACCCAGCTTCGAGGCCGCCGCCTGCTCCCACGCCCTGCCACTAGGGCTGGGGGCCTGTGGGGGCCGCGCCGCGCCGCCCCGCCTGCCCTGGCCAGTCTCCCCAGCAGCAGCTGGTTGCCGCCCTCCCGGCTGCACCGCAGCTGTCCCTGCCCTGCCTGGTCCTCCCCTAGGGAGTCCTTATGGCCCTGTTCTCAGACGCCCTCTGGGGGAGGGGGGTAAAAAAGATCAGCTTCCCCCGGCTCTGAGCCCGGAATCTTCGTGGGCTCCATCCCAGGCGTTACTGCTGCTCTCCAGCCCCTGAACCGTGGGGTGGGGGGTGCCTGACCCAGGGGGTGTCCTGCCCTGTCCCCCTGGCATGGGACTGCCCAACCAGGACAGACCCTCCGTGGAGACCACATGATTGCCTCCATGGCCTCCCACAGGGCTGAAAACACATGCAGGGCCAGAGGGAGGGGATCTAAGAATTTGGGCCAGGGCCACCCTGGAAGACAGCAGCACCTGCCGGCCCTGCCTCGTTCCTCCTCGGGGTCTCCTCATGCCCCAGCCATGCCTCCAACTCACCATGCCCCATACTGAACCCCTCATCTTCCCCCCCAAACCACCTTCCCCAGGGCCCCCCATCTCAGAGAGGGCACAGGCCCAAAACCAGGGAGTCATCCCCAACCACCTCCCTTCCCCCAGGAAGCCCCTTCCCAAAGGAGGTGGAAAGAACAGCAGACTTGGAGCCAGGACGTTCGAAGCCTGACACTCCCAGGGCCCCGCGACCAGCGCTGTCACTTCTCTGCCGGTCACTGCCTTTGCCAGCACGGTGGCAGCCCCTGCCCGGCCTGCGTCCCTGGCCTGAGCTGAAGGTGAGCAGAGACGTGCACAAGCACACACTTGAGGGCGGACGCCATGCAGAGGGTCACACTCAGTGTTCCACCGAGAGCTGGTACTCAGGCTGGGCCGTGGCCAGAGTGGCCCCTCCAGCCCAAGGTCCCCTTCACTCCTCTCCCTGCAGGTGGCTCCAGAGGCAGCGGCCTAAAGTGACTCTTGGCTTCTGCATCTCCTGCACTCAAGGACCCACACTGGCTCCCTGGAGCCCCTAAACTTTCGGACTGAGCTCCACCCCCAAACTGGAGTCTCTCCTTGACTACATCCTTCATCAACCCAGCCAATCACAGGCGAGGCAGGTCTCTGCGAGCCCACCGAGGAAAGATGGGACTGTCTGGGGTAGTATGTGAGGACAGGGTGAGGGATGAGAGCCCCATTTCCACTTCCCCACCGTGAACCCACCGCTCTCCCTCACCACAGCCTCACCAGATGAAGATTGCTCTTCCCATTTAATGGTGGAGACACAGGGATGTCACAGGCCCAGGCTGCTATACATGTGGGAGACCAGAGCCAGGTCACTCAGAGTGACAGGGGCAGCTGCTGCCTCACAGGTCCCAGGAGCCAGGAGGGGCTCAGCTGCCCACCCTGTGCCCCTCCCTGCCCGCCTCCCTGGCAGGCACACGCTAGCTGGGGCCCTTCCACATTCCTGATGTCGCATGTCAGAATGAGACAGATGCTGCTAATTCCCATGCAAGCTGGGCTGCCCCCCCCCCCCCCCCGCTCGGCCCCAGGCCTGCTCTGGGCACGCGGCGGGAGGCCAGACCCCTGGTCAGCCTGGGTTCCGAGTGGCTTCCTGGCCTGTGACATGGGGACCGGGAGGCTGTAGGAAAAGCATTGGTCACCTGTGGACTCTGCCACTTGCTGGCTGAGTGTATCAGTCAGGGCTCTGGCAGGAGCGACAGACAGCCAGCCAGAGCCCAGGGACAGGAGGCTGCTGGGAGGAGGGTCGGGTGGTCCCTGGCGTGGGGGTGGCCACTGTGACCCAAGTCACCCTCCGAGCACACTGCCACACCTGGACAGGCTTTAAGTGCTCCGCCAGCAACTGGGCCCAGGAGGGAAGGGCCCAGGGCCGGGCTGCCAGGATCTTGCTCCCTCTTCCAGGCAGCCCTCCCAGGAAGGCCTTCTTGTCCTGGTGCCCAGTTAAGGACAATGGGGGCTCGGAAGGAGGAAGAGTGCCAGTGACCAGGCGCCTATCCCCCTGCAGAGCCCGAGCGGCCTGGCCTTTCCAAGGGCAGGGGAAGTTCTGGGTTCGCAGAAGCGGGAACCTCTGTCAGTGGAGACCACGCACAGGGGTGAATGGACGGACATTCCAGAAGCCCCAGCACAGGGGTGCCGGGCCCAGCCTGTGGGGCTCCAGCCCTTGGCTTTCGGTCCCTGCCACCTCAGGGCCCTCAAGTGGGCTTCTTTCCTGGAGAGCACGCCTCCCCCTCACCTGGCCAAGCTCTCCTCACCTTTTACTCTCAAACCTCATTTCTCAGGCGGCCTCCCCCAGTCACTTAGGTGGGCCCCCCAGCCCAGGTGGGGCCCCGTCAGGCTGAGACTCTGTGGGAGGGGCTCAGTGCTGCAGAAGCCACCGCTCTCCCCTCTCTGAGAAGAGAGCAGCGGAAAGCCCAGGCTTCAAATGAGTCCTGAAACCTCAGCCACGTTCCTGGATCACCTGGAGACCCTGGGATGCGGGTCCCACCTCAGAGTGTCCCACACTGGGTGGGTTCGGGGTGCAGCCTGGAAGCGTGTGTTTCTGACATGTTCCCCAAGAGCACAGCCGCTGGTCTGGGGGCCACATCTGGGGAACTGGGATTTTTACAGAGGCATTATGTGTTCGAGTCTGAAACAGCTCAACAAAACCTCCAATGGCAAAAAAAGATTTTCAACAAAAAGCAGCCCCCAGCCCCCACTCCCGGGCTTCGTTCCCTGAGTCTGCCTGTGACCTCCCTGCCACGGCTTCAGAGCCCTCGATCTACCTCAGCAGCTACTGTCTGTGTCCCCCACGCCCCCACCCGGGCCACACCTGGCAGACCTGAGGGGCAGTAAAGTGCTGAACGAAGGAACGAAGGAGACCCATTCCCAGGTACAGGCACACTCAGGTGCTCACACCCGCCGCACTGCCTGCCCCTTCCCACACTCCGACCCAAACTGAGGTGGGAGGCCCCTCCCACCCCTCCACCTGCTGTAGGATTTAGCCTAATCCCAGAGGGAGGCAGCTGCAGCTCTCTCAGGGGGAGAGGGCTCCCCTCCGGAGGAAATCTCCTTTTATTCTCTTGCTGCCGAAATCTGACCTTCCCTGGCACCTGGGCCCCGCGACTGGGGCCTGTCCCCAAGAAGTGGCTGAGGAGGAGGCGTGAAATCACCAACAGCTGAACTCACCCGGCCTTCCCCACATCCTCTCCAACCCCAAGGCTGCTCCCATTGCTCGGCCCCAGCCCCTTCCGGCCCCCCGGTGCCAGGCGCAAGCACGTGTGCTGGTCCTTTGGGCCCAGCCTGACCTGGCCCTACTGCTCTCACCAGCTGACCTGCGGGCGTGACTGGGGGCCCTGACAGCTCCCCGGGCCACACCTGTACCTTCAGGGCTTGGGTCTGCTCTCACCCCTCCAGGGAGGCCGGACTGACCTCGAGGCCTAGTGCAGGCGTTCCACCTCCATGTGACGGGAAGGACCCATGTATGTGCCTCTGTCCCACCCAGGGCAGGGCCTCTTGGGTGCCATCTCTAAGAACGCAGGCTCATTCAGTGCAGGGCAGGCCGCCCTAAGTCAAACGACCGTGTGACCTGGTGAGGGAGCCAATGAGGCCCTTTCCTTCCGCAGCAGAGGCCCCTAGGAAATCGGAGGGGTGGCTGGCAGGGCTGAAACCTGGAGACGCACACGGGACGACACAACCTTCCAAGAGGGGCAGCTCTCCGATCCTCGGGGAGCTGAGACTGTTACTCTTGCTCGGGGGCCCACCACACGTGCTGAGGGCTTTACCCACACGGCCGAGCTTCTGTCCCCTTCCTAAATAATGGCTGGCCTGGAATTCTCTGGAGCGGCAGTGTCCAGTAAGTGTCCAGTAAACTCTCCGACGACGGAAATGTTCTATCGCTGTGCGGTCCAAGGCAGTAACCGCCTGTGGCAAGTGATCACTTGAAATGTGCCTCATGCAACTGAGGAACTAATTATTGTAATTAATTCACATATTAATTAAGTTTTTTGAAGATTTTATTTATTTGTTTTTAGAGAGGAGGGGAAAAGGGAGAAAGAGAGAGAGAAACATCCATTGGGTGTTGTGGGAGAGAAACATCGATCAGTTGCCTCTTGCACGCCCCCAACTAGGGACCTGGCCTGCGACCCAGGCATGTGCCCTGATGGGGAATTGAACCAGCAAACTTTTCGTCCATAGGCCAACACTCAATCCACTGAGCCACACCAGCCAGGGCTAAATATTAATTTAAAGAGCTGTGTATATGACCCTGACCAGTGCGGCTCAGTTGGCTCGGTGTCTTCCCACAAAGTGAAAGGTCACCAGTTCAATTCCCAGTCAGGGCACATGCCTGGGCTGTGGGTTCAGCACCCAGTTGGGGGGTGCACAAGAGGCAACCGATCCGTGTTTCTCACATCGCTGTTTCTCTCCCTCTCTTTCTCCCTCCCTTCTCCTCTCTCTAAAAAGTAAATTTAAAAAATAAAAACAAGAAAAGATCTGTGTGAAGAGCTCTGGCCAGTTTGCTACAGCGTCATCCCGATACACCAAGGTGGTGGATTCCGTCCCCGGTCAGGGCACAGACGAGAATCAGCCAATGGGTGCGTCACTGAGTGGAACAACTGATGGGTGTTTTTCTCTAAAATCAATCAATAAATTTTTTTTTAAAAAAGAGCTGTGAATTGACGGGACAGCTGTGGAGCCGAGTGCACGAGTGGGAACTCCCTCTGCCCCACGCGGCCGGAGGGAGGGAACCCCGAGGAGCCAGCAGCACACACAGGTGCTCCCGCTGTGTCACGTTTGTGCCCAGGACACAGGGGTGCAACCCCTTGGGGACAGTGGGCAGGTGGTCACAGTCGTTGCTTTTGGGGAGAACTAGGTGGTTGCGGTCAGAAAGGGAGGGGACTTTTGTTTCTTTTGATTTTTGTACCTGGTACATGCGTTACTTATTTACAAAATCAATTTTTTTTCCAGGAAAAATTCCAGAGAAGAAAATATTCCTGGCATGGGGGTATAGGGGACTAAATGGTAATGGAAAATAAATAAACAAACACACACAAATAAATAAATAAATACACAAATAAATAAATATTAACTTTAAAAAAGAAAACTACAATTTTTATTTTTTTATTTTTTATTTTATTATTATTATTTTTTAAAGACGTGTTGCGTCAAATCTTAAGACAAAGGACACTGGACATTAAGAAAGAGGTCCACCCCAGCAGAGGCCCCTACAATCTAGTGCATATAAAAAAAATTTTTAACTAAAAAAAATAGAAAAATATTCCCTTTTAGTATGCACCAGTTTCCAAAGCTTCCTGACCCCAAAACCACAGGCCAGAGCCATCTTCAGGGCTTCTAAGGCCGAGCACCCCCCACACACACAGCCACAGTAGACTTCTGCCCGCTTCACACACTGACCCAGACTGGAAGCCAGGCCACTAGTCACAGCCTGAGCTGACCCCCTGCCCACTCCCAAAACTCCCTGCATGCCTATGCCCCACTGAGTGTCCAGCCCAGGGACCTTCCTGTTTTTCCACCACCCCAAGCTCAGGCAGACCTCAGGGCCTTAGCACGTTGCAGGCCCCGGCCTGCCCGGAACGCTAGTGCCCTGGTTCTTCTGCCTGGGGACAGACCCGAGTCCGGTACTTGTGCCGTGGGCACGTTTGCTGTGAACGTCTTTGTCGCAGGCACTTTGCCACAAGCATTTGCCCCCCACAGCTAATCGGCCTTAGGGACTGGTGACCGTTTGGTTCACATTCGGCGGACGATGTGTTGAAGCTGGCTGTCAGTTTCGTTTCATTCTCCCTGCACGAATTCGCGCCATCGCCCCTACTTTTCTATTGCATAGATCTCAGCCCGCGGGATGTCTACACAGGGAGGAACAGGCCTGCTGGTCTTAAAGAGTGAACGATAGGGGCTGAGCACGAAGCCAGACCGCACAGCTCAGGGCAAGCAGGAGTGCACGCTCTGCCGGCAGTCGATACCCTATCAGTTTGCAAATCCTTAGGTAAGCAGGACATCCCTCCCGCCCTAAACACACAACCCCACCACGGCAAACAGAAGGGCGGCTACTGATGCACACCAGCCTTCAGAGAGTGCTAACTATTGATTCTTTAGTTGGAAGCTGACACCTTGCTTAATGAAGGATGGAATTGCGGTGAAAAGGAAAAAGTGCCGTCCTGAACCCAGAGACGAATCAACAAGCAAAAAATACACACACACACACACACACACACACACACACACAAAATACTACGAATGAACAACTTCAAAGACAATGCATTTTCATTTTTTTCAATAAAGTCTTTTCAATTTCGTGATGAATTTTTCATATTTCATTATGTCCTTTTTAATGTCTCTCTCTCTCTTTTTTTCATTATTTTGCCTTTTACAGCAGGGTTGCCTTTCGTTGTGCTGCAAAAATGTGCGTGGCAAAGACGTTTACAGCCAAGGTGCTTATGGCAAAAATGCCTCGGACCTGCCAGAACAAAGGTCACCTCCTGAGAGTGGCCGCTCCTGACCACCCGGGGTAAAGTCCTCCCTCTGTGGTTCCATATTTCAGCCCCTTGTTTGTTCTCTCCTGTCACTGCCTTACATGATCACTGTTTACCGGCTGCCACCTCCCTAGAAGGTGAGCTCTGAGAGGTCGAGCAGTTGTCCCGTCCACCGATGTACCCTGACGGGGCTCCACAGGTGTCCGCGGAATAAATGCATGTTGAATGAACTGCCCTAATTCAAAATTCAAAACCCAGGCCGGCGAGCTGATTTCAAAGAGGCCCTCCAAACCCTTTAGGAGCTGGTACAGCGCCCCCAAACACACTCCTGTGCATGTAGTGGACCCCGCAGTGCCCACAGAGGGACAGTCAGCCCCCCACCTCCGCTGAGCCGGGCCCAGCCCTGGTGTGGAGCTGGGATCCCGGAGAGGGCTCAACAGTGTCACCGCCCTAAGTGCCTCTAGCCTCTGGGGTCCGCTTGTAAACAAACAGCACTCCCCACACTGTGTCAAGGACAGCACGGGGCAGGAGGGACCGATATCCATGGCAGGCCGGCAAACCCACAAGAAAAAGACAGACACCTGCAGGCCGTACAGAGAGAGCGCTGACCATGATGAGGTGACCGCTGCCGAGGAAACCTAGAGGTTAACAAGCATATGAGCAGATGCTGTGACTCAAAACAATGCAAGAGATGCTCTCACTTCGCACTCAATCAGGCTGGCAAAGGTTAGAAAGCTAGAGAACGAACCCCAGGAGTCACTGGGCCCTGGGAGGCCTGTCTGGACCACCGGCCAGCCTCTTAGGGCTACATTGAATATGTAGCCCACCCTCACACCCTCCCATGAGACCAGGCAGGGAAGGCTGGGAGAGGGGTTGGGAGCAATCAGGAGTCTCCCAGGAGGCGCAGGGGTAACAAATGTGGGCCCGTAGCTACAAGGGACCTCAGGCTGCAAGCGCTGAGTGGGAAGGTAAGAAATGGAATGAGCTCTAACAGAAAACATAGCTCCTAGGACAGGCGCAAGACCATCAGCAAGACTGCCTGGGGGCAGGGTAACAGGAGTGGGGAGCGAAGACCAGAGGGGGAGAGAGACATCAAATGCCCAGGGGAGTGTGACTAGTATCAAACTCAAGCCTTGAAGGTCACATGGCTGCAGCCGTGGGTGCCCGCAAAGGGGATGAGCCCGCCCTGGCTCGGGGAAGCTTCCATGAGGCATTGATACATGAGTTGAAGGAGGGAGCACTTGGCCTGGTGATGAGTGGGAGGAAAAGCATTCCAGGCAGACGGAACAGGCTGTGCAAATGTCTGGAGGCACGCGGGAGTGGGGAGAATCTGGGGACCACCCACCTGGCTTCGTGGACAGTGCACACACAGTGTAAGAAAGACCGTGGCGCCGGATGAGGCCACAGCGCAGTGAGCCACGCAGGCTGTAAAACTTCATCCCCGGGGGAGAGGTGAGACCAGAGAGCAGAGGCTGCTAGTGCAGATGTGGGGACAGGGGCAGGGGCACTGCTGCAGCGTCGGGGCAGACACAGAGCTGGTAACTGGGGCAGCACTCGCAGTAATGGTGGTGGGATGGAGGGGAAGGTGGTCAAGAGCTTGCAAGTGAGAAAGAGCCAAGACTTGGGTGACCAGGGGAAGTCCACAGGAGTGTCTCAGGGACCAGGGGGATGGTCGTGGAGGTAGGCAGGGCAGGTAATGGCAAAAATTTAAGTCAGACAGATGTGCTCTGCTTGGCCCTGAAAAAACACAGCCGGGAGTACCCTCGGCGGTCTTGGGGTCTTGCTTCAAGAGTGTTTGGATGGAACAGACCCAGGGCCACCCCTTCTTCCAGCCTCCGACCCCCCTGCAACCTCCTCTCCAATCACCACCTTCGGAACCTCCTCAGCCACCCCCAGCCTCCGAGAGCAGCCAGCACCGCTTTTTGACCTTAGCTCCTCATTGCTGAACTCATGCACTCCCCAGTTCGTCAGAATTATTCACTGAGGTGCAGGCCCCATCAACCATCTGACCACCCTGCATCTGCGGGCGGGCCTCCTACACCGACCTCTCTCTGGGCTTCTAATTTGACCATGACGATGTGGCTCTGCAGGGAGTGGGCCACCTCTTCTGGGAGTTGGCTGAGAGGAAGCACAAAGGCACCGAAGGTCTCTTAAAGCTGCAAAACCAGGGCGGTGGCCGCATCCTCTTCCAGGATGTGCAGAAGCTTTCCCAAGACAGATGAGTGAGGTAAAACTCAGGACGCCATGGAAGCCGACCTGGCCTTGGGGAAGAGCCTGCACCAGGCCCTTTTGGATCTGTGTGTCCCGGCTTCTACCTGCACAGACCCTCGTCTGTGACTTCCTGGAGAACCAGGTCCTTGATGAGCAGGTGAAACTCATCAAGATGGGCGACCACCTGACTAACTCCGGCAGGCTGGCCAGCCCCCAGGCTGGGCTGGGCGAGTGTCCCTTCGAAAGGCTTGCCTTCAAGCACGACTAGGAGCCTTTGGAGCCCAGAGAGCTTTGAGGGGTCCCTCTGCATTTCCCTCGTATTTGGCTTTTGCCTGAGCCTCTCCCTGAAGCCACTAGGCATTAAGCATCCTTTTAACCACCTGGATCCCTCTCCCATGCATTGGAGCAAACAGAAACTACAAAGCTTTTTTGCAGCAAAAAATAACACCAGGAGCCAGCACCACCCTAACTCCCCCCTCCTTGTACCTTGCATGCAAACCACCCCCAGCCCCGACCCTTGGCCACCTCTTCATTTCACACCCACCTCTTCCTTCTTCTCCGTCCCTTCCCGGAACAGGGTCTCCAGCACAGGGGGCAGAACGGAGAGGACATGCTGGGGTGATGGCGCCACCTCGTGGCAGCCACAAGGAGTGTAGCATCCCGCTTCAGCCCTGTGTGAGGTGGCCATGGGGGACCTTGGGCTGTACCATAAAGGTTTTAGGTGGGTATCCTGTGAAGAGATGCCTTCCCCTGCTGGTAGTGATGGAATCAGTCCTGGAGGGCCATTCACTGATGCTGATAAGGCCTCCTCCACCCTACCCAGCAGAATAGATGATGGCTAAAACTACTGTAATTACCCCTGCTCAAAACCCTCCTAGCTCACAGGGATTTGGCCCCAGCCTTAGACACGCCTCATTCTCCTTAGCTTCAGTCCCTCCCTTCACCTCCCTCCCTCCCTAGGTGCACTCCCATCCCTCTGCACAGGTTGTTGGTCTTCCTGGAACAGTCTCCCACTCCCTACTGGTTTCCCAAATCCCTCCTCCTCTTTTTGGTCTCAAACTGCCCATCCCCCCACGAGGAGACCTTCCAGCACCTCAGCATTAACTAGGCAAAGAAAAGAGAGAGGAGTGTTTCAGGGCACACGAACAACAGGTGCAAAGGCCTGAGATGCCTTCAAGGAGATGGGAGGGGGCCAGCGACCAAAGAAGCTGACAGGACTATCAGGGCTGCAGTGACAGACCCACATGGCTCTCAGGAGGGTCGAGTCCCCAGCGAGCGACAAAGTTTTCTGCAGAAAGGACATGACTAGACGTGTGTTAGGACAGGCCCATCCGTGGTTGCTGAGTGAGAAAGGCACTGAAGAGGCCGGGGTGGGCATCGGAAGGACAGGCAAGAGTTATTATATAGGTGAAAGGTGATGGGGACTTGGACCCCTGAGCCCTATTCTTGCTGGCAGGGTCCTGAGCTAGTGCTCTAGCCTCCCTGAGGGGCCCCAGCTTCCTCCAGCATGCTCCATGCCAGCTCTGGCTGCTAGCTGCAACACCCCTCCCACTTCTCCGTCCCCTGGTGTTAGTCCCCAAACTGCCTGCCCCTTGGAGATAGCACTCGGGCCAGTGAGAGCCTCCACTTCATTTTAGAGGACAGAACGCTTGGGTTCAAAACTTCGAAGTCAGTAGTGAGTGGCAGAGATGGGATGCGAACCTTAGTCTGTCTGTCTGCCTCATTCACCTCACTAGGCGGCCTCGCAGTTCCAGGCAGGGCTCAGTCACTCGATGGCCATGGGACGTTGGATGGGTTAGGTTACCTTTCACTGCCTCAGGGTCCTCTTCTACAAAACGGGAGCAAGCGTATGCTCTCTGCGGTTTGTGCAGCGTGTGCAGAATAAATGCCCGCAAGGAGCCCAGTGCAGCACCAGGCACACAGCAGGCGCTCAATAAACGGTTGCCCTTCATGTAAATACTGTCCCAGGAACTTTACATGCTCAATGGGGACATGTGCTTTGGGCTCCTGAGTCAGGGGGAGGGCAAAGGGAGATCCAGAAGGGCTACGAAAGGAGGAGAAGGCAGAAACTGCCTCCTGGGGCACCGGGTCAGAGCTAAGTCACCCTGAGTTCAGGCTCTCAAGGGCCTTGAATGCGACGCTGAAGAGCCACCAAAACCAAAACGTCTGGAGTTAGAGAAGGCACTACAACTGCCCTAAAGCCAGGGGTGGGATACTTTCTCCTCCCCAGGTGCCAGCACTGGCCTTGGAGGCCCGAGCGAGCCTGGAGAACAGAAGCGAAGCGACACGGGCAGCACATTCCCAGTCTTCAGACAAAGTGAGTTCGGGCAGCTCTCCCAAAGCCCGAGAACCATCCCTGTGTAATTCCCCAGATAGTCACACGGTGGCGGTAGTACACCACAAAAGTCCTCTTTCTCCTCCCAGTCTATTCGCCAAAACAGTCAAGTACCAATGCCTTCTCAGTCCCTCCAAGAACGGGAGGGAGAATCCTTGCATCAGCTCCCTGCGATAGAGTCGGTTTATATTTCCAACTTCCAGGTGAAAATGAGGACTCAGAGAAGTCCAACACTGAAGCCCTGAAGATCATCCAACCAAGAGTCGAACCTTGATCTGTGTTTTCTCCCAGTCTGGCTGCCTGTCCTAGGACGGCCGTTCGAGGCTCTCTCTCCTGCCTCCGTCAGCCGGCCGTGCGGCCTTTGCTGAGCTGGCATAGTCTGCCCTGGGTGTGGAATATTGGGTAGCACAAGGAGGACTTTGCCTTTGGCTTTTTTTCCTCTTAGGTTTAGCTCGCTTACGCAGCTTTTGCATTGGGAGTGAAGCCTAAGGGGTGGGGTAAGGAAGGGAGGCCGAGGAAAGTAAAGGGGAGAGAAGGGCAGAGCCTGGCTGGAGGGGCAATGAGATTTCTCTCTTTTTCAAGTAAATTTCCTTTCTTTTCTTTTTCTAAATTGTATTTACTTTTAGAGAGCAGGGAAGGAAGGAAGGGAGAGAAACATCCATCGGTTTCTCCACCAGGGCCCACCCGGGACAGAACACGAAACCCAGGCCTGTGCCCTGACCAGGAGGCGACGCCCAACCAGCTGGGCCACACTGGTCCGGCCTGAGAGTTTTCTCTTACAAGGAAAGAGAGACTACATTGTTTGTGGACTGCCGGCTTGGAGTAAGAAGACAGAAGGGTTGGAGCTCCAGCAGGGCGAGAGGAAAAAGATGCACCGAAGGGGAGGCGGCATTAGGATGGCCCCAAAGCCCACAAGGGGGCCGGCCCAGGCCTTTTCCCTCTCTTCTCTCTCAAAGACATGGGGCAGGGCTGGAGGTGAAATCAGACGAATAGGCCTTATGGGTCAGTGGGGCCGCTAGCTGGATCTGGGGCTCGCCGAACATTACTAGGTATTGGCGGCCTTTCCTCCGCGGGGCTCAGCGAACAGACATCACCAGTTTCCCTCTGACCCCAAGCCTGCAGCGCGAGGCCCAAGGCCTGACTGCCACTGATTGGCCTGCGGGGGCCACCTGACGGAGCCGGCCAATCAGAGGCGCTCTCCCAGGAATGCTTTAAGTGCCCGGTGCGCAGAAGCTGGAGCTGCGGTGCGGCTGCCGAGGGGCCACGTGCGAACGACTGGGCTCCAGTCCTGCGACCCCGCCTGGTGCCGCAGACCCGACTGGCCACGACCCTGTATCCTTTTGCCAAATCCCCCTCTTCTCTCTAGCCGGCTCGTGCAGTCCATCCCTGGTGTGTCCATCCCAGTCCCTTTTGTCATGTCACGCTCAAAGTGGTGATTTGGCAGAAAACAGAACCAAGTTCAAGTCACTCACTCATCAAGTGACCGACAGGTGTTTAACATTGTTGAGACTTAGGTTCCTGCTCTGTAAAATGAGACTGCTAAATAGCAGGTGTTTTTGTACATGGTTGAGTTCCAGAAAAAACATTGGTTGTATTTTTTTTATGGTTGTTGAATTTCCTACCCTTTAAGGAGCTCACAGTCATCACACAGGGCCTTGTGTTAAGGCTACTTTTTCTCCTTATTTTCTTACTAGAACGTAAACGTCTTCTCAACAGGGATATGCCCGTATGCCTTTTTAGTATTACAATGGTACAATCACTTCGCTTGGTCTGATAAGGGTAAATTTAACCTACAGAAACAGCAGTAGGGCAGAGTATACACAAATCATGGGATTTATAGCACAGAAAACCTCTGCAGTTCAGTGGTTTTCTGAGCTACAATCCACAAGTGGGATGCCACAGGGGTGCACAGGAGAAAGGCTGGTATGTGACACCCTTAAAAGGCTGTCACATACCAGCTCTGTGAGCTCAGGCACATCTTGAACACCCTTGAGCCTCGTGAGAGCAATAATCATGACCAGAAAGATTACAGGACTTACCAGGTGCCGGGCACTCTTGATGTTCATATATATAATTTTTAATTTGTTGTTTTTAGAGAAGAAGGGAGTGATGAGAGAAGCATCAATTTGTTGTTCCACTTATTTGTGCATTGATTTGTGCATTGATTGGTTGATTCTTGTATGTGCCCTGATCGGGATCGAACCTGCAACTTTGGCGTATCAGGATGATGCTCCAACCAATCGAGCCACCCGGCTGGGGCTGAAGCTCATATTAATGTTAGGTAGGACAAGGGCCTCAAGGTCTGGTGGTTCTTACTACATGCTGTCCTTGCTAAATGTTAAAATGTATTTTGCAGAAACAGCTGTAACCAGATGAGGGAACCAACCTGATAAGTGCAGCCAACTGCAAAGAAGAAATCAACATGTCATTAACCAAATAGTGTGTTTATGCAATGGCTAAGCCACCCTTCTGGGAGCAGAGCTTTGAATGTGAATCCTGCATCCTTTACTTTCTGCAAGTGAATGAAACTGCCTGACAA
This sequence comes from Desmodus rotundus, assembly GCF_022682495.2. Classification (NCBI taxonomy): domain Eukaryota; kingdom Metazoa; phylum Chordata; class Mammalia; order Chiroptera; family Phyllostomidae; genus Desmodus; species Desmodus rotundus. The sequence goes on from NC_071396.1 coordinate 41,630,586, forward strand.
CAGCCCTGTCTCATTCTTGAATAGAATACCCTCAGCGGTGAACCCCTGGAGTTTGGTAACACTAACTCTGAACAACCCCACTTTATAGAGAGGACACAAGCACAGGGAGTTTTTGTAACTTGCCTAAGGTCACACAGCTGTGTCAGGGCTGGGGGTTCAAACCAGGCCTCTTGGTCTTGGTGAGAGTCTGCGCTGATCACTTCACAAGTGTTGCACAGTGCGCCTGCCTCTGAGCAGCACAGGCAGTTGGTACCCAGAACTCTGAAGAGGGCGAGTGCTTCTGCATCTAGAAACCAAAAGCGGCTGGTGCGGCTGAAGGGTGGAGAGGGAGGGGCACCTGCTAGATGATGAGCCTGGACTTGCAGGCAGGACCACGTCTTGCAGGGCATCCTAATCCACCATGAGGAGCTGGTGATGGCACAGGGGAAGCATGTGACTGGATGTTCTGAGGGTGTTTCTGTCCCCTCGTTGCCACAGGCTCAGGATGCTGAAGGCAACAGGGGCCACTTTCTGCTATGGTTTAGCTTCAGTCACTGCTCGGCCCGGAGATCCAGGGCCCAACATAGTCTCAGGTCCCCTGAATGTGCCAGGGCTCCCTGGGCAGAGCTGCAGGTGCCACCTCTTTGAGCCCCACCCTCCCCCCTACCTCTTCCTTTCTGGTTTCATCCTTTGCCTTATGCTCATTAATAGGACTCATTAGGCTTTCTGAAATCACTTCCATCCCCCCATTGGCTATCCTCCCTGCACTTCCAGTTTTGATTTGGGAGATTCCCTATCATTCAAGGTCACTACGAGTCTCTCTGGGGGGCTTGTTATCAACTCTGGACACATGAACTGACTCTCTGGGCAAGGGCCCAGGGGGGCATGGCAGGGCCGCCAGTGGTAATCTCATTGGTCCTGTCTTATCAGGGACTCCTCTGGAAATGCCCTGGGGGTTGTCCTCCACAGATTTCCTGGCTTGAGTCCCATCTCCTCTCCGATGACCCTGGAGGCACTCTCACCTGATTCTTCCTCCATGCCTTCCAGCCACAGATATTCCTATGTTCAACTGTGAAGATGACGTGAGCCCCGATGACCTTCAGGCTCTCCAGGCCTAACATGCCAGCACACCAGCATCTGCCTTACTTCAGAGCATTCTTGCCAGAAGCGTTAACCCAAAAGACTCTGACTTCACGTCCAGTTTACAGGAAATGAGGGGGCAGAAGAACAGGTTAAACGTCACCGTGAGGAAGCCATCAGCCAATGGCAGAACATGGGGGCTTCCACCTGGCTAGGTCACTTCGAAAGTCAAAAGTCATGGAAAACATGAGGTGGGAACATTCTAATGACACCGAAGAGCTCCAAGGACCAATGTCCTGTATGATCCTTGATCAGACTGTAATTCAGAGGAAAGAAATCCTGAAGACATTTTGGGGAAATTTGAATATGGAAAGAGCATTAAACATCAGAGTAGTATTACTGGGTGGTACTATGATTATGTAAGAAATTGTCCTCATGTTTTGGGGAAGTTTGCTAAGCATTTAGATGAGAAGTATCACAATGTCTGTAATTCACTTTGAAGTGGTTCAGAAAAAATATCTCTTAAACAAATATGGCAAAGTGTGAATGTAGATCGAATCTCAATGGTATTGGTTATATTTTTCTTCTTTCTCTTTCTGTGTGTTTAAAATATGTCACAATAAAATCTTACAAAAATAAACCGAACATATTCCCCACCCCCACCCCAACTGCACCCCGTGGCCTCCCCATTGCATTGGCGGAAGCCTCCGCCCCTCTGGCTCCCTCACCTGAGCTGGAGATCTGGAGCCTCTTCGTGCTCCCTCGTGCTCCCATCCAGTCTCCAGGGCCTCCGTTCTGCCTCTGAAGCCCCTCTTAGCCCACCCTTTACCCCCATTTCTCTGCTACTTCCCTGGTCCAAGTCATAGCTTCCTCTCCCCTCAGGGGCTCAGTGCCTTCCCAGTTCTCTCTGCTTCTGCTCTCAGCCTCCACGTAGTGGCAGGGCCACCATGCTCGATGTGACATCTGGCCCTGCCAGCAGGACTGAACCCTGTGCTCGAGCCCCTCATAGTCTGCTTCTATGACTTCTCAACATTTTCCTCTCCCTCTTTTAGCCGCATGCAACTACTCTGCCCCTTTATATCTCCTTTATGTCTTTTAGGGGTATCTTTCAAGACCTCCTGAAGGCCTCAGAATATTACAAATCTCAGACAAAAATGTGTAGACATCGCGTTCAGATACCAGCCACGCTCACTGGGTGGGGCAGGGCTGGGTGTTTATTCAGCTGGGCTTTGATTCTGCCCCCAAGCTGGCCTCAGGGCTTGCGCTTACTCCCCCACGCCAGCTGTGTCGGCCAGGTGAGCTGCCACAGAGTCATTCCAGCCTTGAGAAGTCACCTGCGGGAGGTGGCCCTGCCTGACCTATCCTCGGCTCTGCACACTGTGCGTGTGTCTGGGGTGGCTGGCACTGAGGGCTCAGGGGCGTTGCCCGTGGTCAGGGGCCCTGCGCTGCCAGCCTGGGCTCCCAGGCCATGATTTATGTGTACCCTCGGCAGCGCTTGACCCTTTGACCCTTCAGCTGATAACCCTGGCCCCACAGAACCCTAGAGGGGGCCCAGTCATGAGCAGAGGGTGCCCACCAGTTAGGCTGAATCCTGGACTGGGGACCTACGGTCACTCAGCTGTCCTTGGCTTCCTCGAGCCTGCTGCCCCTGTCCCTTCTCTCTCAGTTCCTCCTACCTCTGTAAGGGTCCCTGGGTGGGACCTCTATCAATTTCCTTCCCTTCCCACCCAAAACAGAGCTGAGGCCTACACTGTCTCAGAGGATGAAGGGTTTCCCCTTTCCTCTGGCCCATGACCCCATTCACGCACACTTGACCTCAGCGACCTCTCTGGGTCCTATACCTTCAACCCTCCCCCTTCAACTGGCTTCCTCCCAACAGCACTGTACTCATTCAAGAATTTATTCACTCAATCCACAAGTATTTATCAAGCATCTACTCAGCACCAGGCCTTGTTCTAGGTGTTGGGCAGTGAACAGGTCCTGACCCCGTGGTACTTCCATTCTAGAGAGTGAGAAAGGCGGGGGCGGAGACAGACAAAACCAGGCAGTTAAGACCATGCAGTACGGGCACAGAGACAGGCCTATTGGCTGAAGGGCTGATTTTCAACCCGCGTGCAGCAAGAACGTTTAAAACATGCAACACCTGCCTATTTAGTCGGGGCAAGGACCCCTTTTCCCTTAGGTTGTCCACTAAAAAAGTGACAAGTAACACAACAATAGTGTGCCGTGTGAATGAGCACCTAAATACAATGGAATACCACTCGTTTGTAAAAAAGAAGAAAATTTTACTGTCGGCGGCAGTGTAGATGGACCTAGAGAACATTGTGCTAAGTCAGAAAAAGACAAGTTCCCTATGATTTCATTCATATGTGGAATCTAATAAACAACTGAACTAACAAGGGAAATGGGGACAGACTCAGGGATGGAGAGCAGGCTGACAGCTAGTGGGGAGGGGGGAGGTGAGAAGGTGGAGCGATTGAGCCAAAAGGGAAAAGAGCTCATGGACAGGGACAACAGTGTGGTGATTGCTAGGGAGGAGAAGGGGGAGGGAGGTATAAAAGGACTATATGGTAACGGAAAAAATACAATAAAAAGGACAAAATGATACCTATTTTTGTCATATTGGCAAAAAATATATTTTTCGGTGTGCCACAGAATTCTAGTAATTAGCTTATGTGTGCCTTGAGATGAAAAAGGTTGACAATCACTGGAATAGATCAAAAATTATAAAACAAACCCAGCCCTGGCTAGGCAGCTCAGGTTAGGGTGTCCTCCCAATATACGCCAAGGTTGTGAGTTCAATCCCCGGTCAGGACACATACAAGAATCAACCAATGAGCCCTGGCTGGTGTGGCTCAGTGGGTTGAGCGCAGGTCTGCAAGACAGATGGTTACCAGTTCGGTTCCCAGTCAGGGCACAGGCCTGGGTTGCGGGCCAGGTCCCCAGTGGAGGATGTGTGAGAGGCAACCACACACTGATGTTTCTCTCCCTCTCTTTCTCCTTCCCTTCTCCTCTGTCTGGAGATAAGTAAATACAATCTCTTCTTTAAAAAAAAAAAAAATCAACCAATGAATGCATAAATCAACAAATTGATAATTCTCTATCTCTGTCTGTCTGTCTGTCTCTCCCCTCCCTTCCTCTTGCTCTCTAATACCAATAAATAAGAATTCAAAAATAAACCACGCCTCTATGGTTAATTGATTTTTTGACAAGAATGCCAATCTTTTCAAACAAACGGTGCTGGGACTACTGGATATCCACATGCAAAAGAATGAAGTTGGACCCCTACCTCACACTATAAATTAGGTTAAAATGAATCAAAGTCCTAAATGTAAGAGCTTAAACTATGAAAAGTCTTAGGAAAAAATATAGGGGTGAATTTTCATAACCTGGGATTAAGCAATGGTTTCTTAGATATTACCAAAAGCATAGCAATAAAGAAATAGATAGATTGGACTTCATCAAAATTAAAACTTTTGAATTTCAAGGGATACCATGAAGAAAGTGGCCTTGGCTGGTGTGGTTTAGTGGACTGAGTACAGGCCTGAGAGCCGAAAGGTCGACTCCTGGTCAGGGCACATGCCTGGGTTTCCAGACAGGTCCCCAGTTTGGGGCGCACAAGAGGCAATCAATGTATCTCTCACACATCAATGTTTCTCTCCCTCTCTTTGTCCTTCCCTTCCCCTCTAAATAAGCAAATAAATAAATAAATATCTTTTTAAAAAGAAGACAAACCAATCCACAAAATGAGAGAAAATTCGTAAATCATTTTTTAAAAAATATTTTATTTATTTACTTTTTGAGAGAGGGGAAGGGAGGGAGAAAGAGACGGAGAGAAACATCAATGTGTAAGAGATACATTGATTGGTTGCTTTTCACATGCCCCCAAGTGGGGACCCAGCCCCACAACCCAGGTGTGTGCCCTCACTGGGATTCAAACTGGTGACGTTCACAGGTCAGCGCTCAATCCACTGAGCCACACCAGCCAGAGCAAATATTTGTAAATCTTATATCCGTTAAAGGACTTGTATCCAGAATACATGAAGAACACTTATAACTCAACAACAACAAAAGACAAATTGCTCAATTTGTAACATGGGCAACAAATCTGAATTGACATTTCTCTAAAAAAGATATACAAATGTCCAATAAATATAAGAAAAGTTGTTCAACATCATTACTATTAGGGAAATGCAAACTAAATCCATAATGAAATACCATTTCACACCCACTAGGATGACTATACTTAAAAAGGCAAATAATGTGTTGGTGAAGGCATGAAGAAATTAAAACCCTCAGACATTGCTGGTGGGAAAATAAAATGCTGCGGTGACTTTGGTAACACTCCTCAAAAAGTTCCTCAAAAAGTCGACCTATGCCGTGGCCAGGTAGCTCAGTTGGTTGGAGCATTGTCCCAGATGCACGAGGGTTGCGGGTTCGATCCCCAGTCAGGGTACATACAAGAAGCAACCAATGAATGCATGAATAAGTGGAACAACAAATCGATCTCTCTCTCTCCCCTTTTCCTCTTTCTCTCTCAAATCAATAAATAGCTCTGGCTGGTGTAGCTCAGTGGATTGAGCACAGGCCTGCGAACAAAAGGGTCACTGGTTCAATTCCCCGTCAGGGCACATGCCTGGCTTGCAGGCCAGGTCCCCAATTGGGGGCACATGAGGGGCAACCACACATTGATGTTTCTCTCCCTCTCTTTCTCCCTCCCTTCCCCTCTCTAAAAATAAATAAATAAATACAATCTTAAAAAAATCAGTAAATAATATATTTTTTAAAAGTTCACACATAACCCAGCAATTCCACTCCAACCTATATGTCCAAGAGAAATGACACATGTCCTCACAAAAACTTGTACACGAATGTCTGTTCATAGCAACAGTGTTCACGAGGATGCCAAAACGGGAGCAACACAAATATCTATGAACTGATGGACATCGACTGATAAACAGTGTGGTCCATCCACACAAAGGAAAGGAATACTATTCAGCCACATAAAGGAATGCATAGTAATACATGTTATAACGTGGGCGAACCTGAAAAACGTCATGCTCAGTGAAAGAAGACTGACATAAAAGACCACATGATGTATCATTCCATTTACACGGTATATCCAAAGTAGGCACACTCGTAGAGACAGAGAGTAGCTTCGTGGTTTACAGGGCCTGTGGGGAGGGGGAGAGTGAGGACTGACTACAGATGGGCATAGGGCCGGGGGATGGAAGTGCTCTGGGATTAGATAGTGATGATGCCGCACGACTTTGTGAGTATCTTATAAACCACTGGAGCCCTGGCCAGTGTGGCTCAGTTGCTTGGGCATCACCCTGCAAAGCGGAAGGTCGCCGGTTCCTTTCCCCAGTCAGGGCACATGCCCAGGTTGCTGGCCCGCTCCCCAGGTGGGACATGTATGTGAGGCAACCGATCGATGTTTCTCTCTCACGTGTTTTTCTCCCTCTCTCCCCACCCCCCACCCCATCTCTAAAAATAAATAAACAAATAATCTTTTTTAAAAACCTCACTGAATTATACACTTTAAAAGGTTGTATAATTTTATGGTCTATGGGTTCTATGTAAATAAAAAGAAAATAAAGAATAAGTAGAAAAGTATCAAGTAACTTCAGAGAATGGTAACTGTGTACATCACTCAACGGGAAGATGTAAGAGAGGGACCTGGGGCCCAAGGGGGCTCTCCAAGGTGAGGGAGGGGCCCGCGGGCTTGCCTGAAGAGAGGCATTCGAGCTAACTGACAGAGAGTCCTGGGGAGAGCTGGGAGGGGAGCCTGCCAGGCAGACAGGGCAGCAAACACAGGCCCTGAGGTTCACGGGAGACCAAGTCTCTCCTGCCTTAGAGAAAGCCTCCCTCCCTGGACCCTCGCTGACCAGTGCTGTCTCCTGGTCCACACAGCCACGTGCTTTCCAGTCTGATCGTGGTTTTCTGCCTCAAGTCTTCACCTGGGAGGTGCAAAGATTTTCCAGATTATTCTGAACACACATGGAGTTCACAGACTTTTAACTTTCTTTCTTTTTAAGATTTTGTTTATTTTTAGAGAGAGGGTAAGGGAGGGAGAGAAACACCAATGTGCGGTTGCCTCTTGAGCGCCCCCCACTGGGGACCTGGCCCGCAACCCAGGCATGTGCCCTGACTGGAAATCGAACCTGCGACCCTTTGGTTTGCAGGCCGGCACTCAATCCACTGAGCCACACCAGCCAGGGCAGACCTTTAAATTTCATATGAAATTCTTGGTCTGCCTGAGAAAGTGCCTCTCTCTTCTGTTCTCCTTTCAGCCAGTTTCCCACTCATGACAGAAAAGCCACACATGTCACCAAGTGAATCTCCCTGGAGGGGCCCCTCAGGAGAGAGGGTGCTGGGAGAGCTTCCCAAGGACATACCTCATCACAGGACAAGGGTCTGGCCTTGTCAGTCTGTCCCAGAATTAGAACCCAGCAGGGGGACGGTTGTCATGGGGATGCACAGGGACAGGCTGGTTGTCCCTGAGAAGTGGAGACATCTTTTGTGACGGTCAGCTGGCTGCAGGATTTGACGCTGGGGCCTGGCTTTGCCGTTTTAGACGCAGGGGCAGCATTTCCCATGGATCTACAGAGCTGAACCCACAGACCTACAGGTTTTGACTAAGATTTACATAAAGTGCACATGCAGTGTACCAAAAATTCTATTATTCGTAGTACATGCCTTCAAAAAACAAACTTAGATGCCCACTTTCAAGTGGGAGTGGATTATATACACACTACCTAGAAATTCTCTAAATGGGGACTTGGTCAAAAAGTTGGAAGACGGTCCTCTTCATAAAGCCCTCACGGCAAAGCCTCTCCTCTGCCCTTACCTGGTCTGACCTCCTCCTACTTAGTACGTTCTGAGTGGCCACGGGGCCCAGCCTCCGTGCCACCGCACCACTTACCGGAAGGGAACCTTTCACAGACCTCTTCCTTCTCAGCCTCTGTCTCCACCTGTAAAATCGGATACTATCCTCCTTCCAGGGAGACAATGAGTGGGTGAGTGCGGAGCGGTAACCTACACGCAGGCGGACGGTGTAGCCAGGCTCCCGGCCGCACACTGCAGACTTGCCCCTTTCCCAGAGGCATCTCGCCGGGAGCTCAGCGCTCTCCCACTTCCGCTGCCTCCTCCCGCTGGAATCAGCCCATTTTTCTAGATGAGACGTGCTTGGCAGGAGGCCGAGAGTGCATCTAACAAAATCAGGCACCGGAGAAGGGCCAGGTTGGGGGTGGGGGAACAAATGTTGATATGTTGAGCAGAGGAGCCAGCCCACTGCTCAGTGAAAGGCGAGGCACAGGCCCTGCCCCCATCCACATGTTAATCTGCACAATCACCCCGTTTGTGAGGCTGAGAGAGGAATAGAAACTTGCCTGGTAAGAGGCCTGGCTGCGTATTCGAACCGCATCCATCTGACTCCAAGATCCCAGAGGTTGGGCCTCTTAAATTTTCTGAAAATGCTGCTTGGTACAGAGGCTTGTCTGTTTTCCAAACACCCCAAAATCCTTTTATGGGGGGGGTTAAGTTCTGCGTAACCCATTTGGTCTGTAATTTGAACCACAATTTTTGTGCCTGTAGCAGAGAGTGCAGGGGATAGGTTAGGTATCAGAAAATGTTTCCCTGACATTTACTCTGAGCTAAAAGGCCCTGGGCTTGGTCACTGGAGGTCAGAGAAGCCTTAAGTCCTGAGTCTTGTCAGGGGCTCACCAATGGGCTGGGACCAGATTTTGGAAGCCAATAGTTCTTACTCAGGCAAAAAGGACTGTCTGCAGGGGTGGGGTCAGGGAAAACCTCCAGGAGGAAAAGCTATCTCGCCTGGACCCTGCAGGATGAGTAGAAGTTTGCAAGGCAGTTATGGGAAGAAGCACGGGGACCAGAATGAGCACAGGCTGCATGGAAGGCAGCCTGCCTGGCACAGTGAGTGCGCCAGGCAGCTAGGAAGAGGACGAGGGACAAGGGCAGACAGGCGGTGGACACCACACTCAGGGCTTTCAAAGGAGGGTGCTTGAGATAAAAAAACACTTGAAGGTGGAAACTTGAGGCCTTGGGGCTGGGGCTGGGGCTGGGGCTACAGGGTCAGGTCAGCAGACAGAAACAAGGTATTTGGGGCAGGAAATGAACTTTGCTGGAGAGCCATATGGCTTCAGATGTGGCCAGGCCTTCCTTGATCTTCAGTCTAAGCCTGATGCAGTTCTGGGGAAGCCCCTGGGGGAGTGGAGGGGGGGGTGATGGGGGGAGTGGGAGGGAAGGAAACAGTTCTTGGGGTATGGTGTTTGCCAGCATTTGGGGTTGATTACCAAAGGCCTCCATGACTCTCCTAAGACTTGGCTGTGTAGTCAGAAAGCAGAGGCCGCTCCTGTCCAGTGGGGATGAAGAACTTGCAGTGAGTGGCTGTTGGGTTGGGAGTTCGGCTCTGAGTAAGTGATGCTTCCTCTCTGGAAAATAGGGGCGGCAACAGTGCCCACCTCAGGATCCAGCCAGAAGCTGGCACAGAGGACGAGCAGCCTCAGCTGTTACTGGAGCAAGACAACCCTGTCATACATTGAGGCCGGGCCCTGGCCAGGGTTGTTCCCAGAGGCGGCACCAACCTCTCCTGGCCCCTGATGGAGGGAGCTTTCTACTGCACAGATGCAAGCCTGAACTCGCTCCTTAACTTTTCATGGCTCCCTACTGCCCTCCAGATAAAGCCTAATTCTGAAACTGGACCGACAAGGCCCTGTACAGACAGGCTCAGCTCGTGTGGCCTTTCCCACCTTTCTCGAGGCCTCTTACTGGTCCGCACCCCCTACCCCGCCCCCTGCTTCTGGCCACACTGAATTACGGTCAGTTCCTCCACAGCCCGGTGCTTCTCTGGACTCTCCTGCTGGAAACTCTACGTTGTCCCCTCCTTTTCAAGCTATTTGTGCATATGACTCAGGGTCCCTTGCCCCGATGCTGCTTCTTAGAAGCCTCCCCAGGTCCCTAGCACCCCTGGCTTCTCTCTCATTGCTCAGCTCTCTACCTGGTTATTACTTATCTGTCTGCCCCATAAGGCTGTAAGGGGGAGCTTGATAAGTATCTACTGAATTAGTGAAGGAAAGGGGGTCACAGAAAACAGAGGTCACAGTAACTGACCAAATGGGCGGATAGGTGTCTATGTCCGCAGGGGAGGAATTCTCAGTAACCACAATTTAAAGGTGAGGTGACTGAGCTAAGGCAATCTCACTTTGCCTGAGACTCCAGCTCCTCAGCACCTGTAGGTATGACCGTGTGCTGGGCCTTCTCACGCCCGGTGGTGGGAGGTGTGCTGGTGAAGAGCAAGAAATGTCAGGCTGATGACACCAGGGGAGGACTAGCACCCTGAGACCTTGCACAAGGGCTTGCTCTTTTAGACCTCAGGTCTTCACGGGGCCGCTCAGGGGTGGAAGGAAGTAACGCACGTCCAGTGCCCAGTTCGGTGTCCAGCACACAACACAGACTCAGACTCAGCGGCACTTACAGATTCGAATCTCTGTCTTAAAGATGGCAGGCCCAGAAACGCTCCCCGAGGTGAGATGAGGGGGACAAGACAGAGCCCTGTCCCTTCTTCAACTGCTCTGGGAGCCAGTGTCCTTGTGAGACCTTGTGGCCCTGGTGGGTCCCCTCAACCCAGTCCCGGCACATGGGAGGCCAGGGCCTACTGAATTGGGAGGCTCCAGTGGGGGCTGCTGTGGTGGAGACCCCAGCAGCCAAGTTCTGCTCTAAGAGGCAGGAAGGGCCTGCTGAGGTCACCCCAGGGAAGTCTAAGAGTTTTTTCTGGGTTCCAGTCTTCTCCCCTAGATCCAGCAGTGACTGGTCCATGCCCAGCTCCCTGTCTCTCTGGAACCCCAACCGCCCCCCCCTCCTATCGGGCCTGGAAGGTCAGAATGAGGAATTTCCGTAGGGCAGTCATGCCCAGAGGTTAGCTCTGGGACCACTGCCCAGCTCCCCCCTCCCCACACCTTGGCACCTTTCCTTGACTTTTTCTGAGGCCTAGGGCTTCCTGGGGCAGGCATCTCATCCTTTATTTCCCCAGCACCTAGTGTGCTGCCTGGGATGCAGGAAATGGTTGCCAAACGAAGCATTTATTCAGTACTCAGTCAGTCTGTCCAGGCCGGTAACACTTACTTTCCCTTCATGGTCCTCACAGCCGCCCTGTGCATGGAAAGCCACTGGGGAGGAAACTGAGGTTTGGGCCTAAAAAAAAAAAGACGGGCTCGAGGCCCTACGGTGGCAGCTCCCAGGCCCGCAGGGTGGTCCATGGGGAAGGACAGGGTTGGGATGACTCTTGAGACTGGGGCAGTTAGCGGGGGATCATTGTCAGTCAGAAATGATTGACGCGGATTATTAGGTGTGAAGAAGGAATCGGCCAGAGCGTCCCCATGGAACTGCCCAGAAGGGGCTAGACGGAGTAGCTGGAGTAACTCCTTAGCAGAGCAAAGGGCTGATGGGCCCCGAGGGCTGGAGCCCAGGGTGTAGACCCAGCTCTTCTCTGGCTGGTCGGAGCTCGCAGGACAACCTGACTTTGCACCTAAGAACCTTCAGGGGACATCATTCTCCTCCACAGAAGGAGGCACCCTGGGAACAGCAGCCCCTCCTCGCTCTGGTTCCAGGGGGCACCTTCCTTCCGAGAAAGCCTGCTTGTTGTCTCGGCAAGAATTGCGCCCCAGCACTTACGGCATGCCTCTGCCGCTGCACGGAGGGCCTCGGGGAGCAGGAGGCTGGGGCGCCCTGAGTTCCAAGCCCGGTCGGGGTGAAGGTGGGGAAAGCTGGAGGGAGCTCTATGCGGATGCCGTGTAGGACAACGTCAGAAATGGCCTTTCTCCCGAGGGGGCTCACAGTTAACAGGTAGAAGGGATGTAGGTAATAGCTCCACATAAAATAATTATGTACATTTACTAAGCCCTGGGAGGAATGATAGTCACGTGGCTCTCGAAGGCGGTGCTCTCAGCTTTTTAGATGGAGTTAACTCTAATCACTGAAGGCTTTCTGGAGGAGGTGCGATTTCTTCTTTCTTTCTTTCTCTTCTTTTTAATGGCTGTCGATTTTGGCTCTTTCAGAACAGTGAGGATGCACTTAGCACTCTAGGGACCAGCTAGCTCCCGAGATGAGGTTTCCGCTGAGGAGCAAGCCCAGGTGGTCCGACCGGGTTGGGGGAAGGGCCTGGGGAGCTGGAGTTGCGAGGTCAACCTAGGCTTGGGCTCCCTGACCTGCCCTTGTGCTTTCTTGGATGACTGAACGAACCGTGGCCCCACTAGGCCGGTGCTGCGGGGCCGCGGGCGCGAGCTGGGTGCAGGCCTTGAGGTCCGGGGCGCCGCAGAGCAGAGCGCCCCGGGGCCGGGGATTAGGCCAGCGGACTTGGCCGGGCCAGCCCGGCGATCCGCCTTCCCAGCGCAGTTCCACCGGGGTCCCGGTGCCCGGCCCTCAAGGGCGAGGCGCGCTCTCCTCGGGGAGCTGGGCTGCGGAGCAGGCGGCCTGCGCCGGGCTCTGGTGGCACGAGAGGGCCATCTGCCTGGGTGCTGAGAACTGCAGCGTCTGCGGTGCGAGGTGCAGCCCCTCCGGGCCCCGGGTCCGCAGCCCCTGTCCGGCGCGCACGCACCGGCCGACGCCCGGCCGCGCCCGCGGCCCGAGTCCCCGTGCCAGGCCCAGACCCAGGCTGGGCGCGGGAGGCGGTGCAGGGATTAGTGGACCCCTCCCCCAGCGCTCCCCCTGCCCCGCCCGAGGCAGCGAGGACCCCTGGGCCCGGGGGTGGCGGGGCAGCTTCGTCCGTGCAGGGCCCGGGCTGGGGACTCGGCCTCCCTGGGCGGGGGCAGCGCCTCGAGGTGCGGGCGCGCTGTCAGGCTGCAGCCCAGCTCGGGTGCTGGGGGTGGGCTGAGCGCGGGGGTCGCCCGGCCGCATCTCCCAGCCGAGGCCACGGCTGGGCGGGCAGTGCCCTGGCGGGTAACCCGACCCGACCCGGCTCCCGGTAGCCGCTCACCCCTCAAGGCTGGGCAGGGGGGAGGGAGAGGAATGGGGGGGAGGGGGAAGGGAAGGGGTGGTGGGTGAGGGGCTGTGGGGCCCGTAGGGCCGAGTCCCCGGCCTGTCTGCGCCGCTCCACGGCGGCTGCTCGCGGCGCCCAGGACCAGCCAGCCCCCTGCCTGGCGGGCGTCGGGCCTGCGGCAGGAGGGAGCCCCGGGGCTGCACAGGCTTGGCTCGGGAAGGCAGACCCGAGCAGCTGCCTCCATTTTGTTTCCTGCTCAGCTTGGTCTGTGGTGGTGGTGTGGGTTTGGGGTGCGGCCGGGCAAGGGGGTTCACCTGCGGCCGTGCCTGCTCGGGGCCTGAGGCTTCGAAGACCCCAGCCCGAGCCCCCAGGTGAGCCCCGCGGTAGGAGGGGGGGGTTGCCTTGGCCTCGGGCCGAGCCTAGCGGGTTGAGGGCAGGTGCCCAGTGGATGGGGAGCCCGGGCTGTAACCTAAGATGGAGGCCGCGACTGACGCGGGCCCGAGCAGGGCTGGCGGGGCGGACGGACAGGCCTCGGCCGGGCCAGGTGCCGCCGGCGCTGGGGCCCGAGACGGGTAGGGTGTTGGTGGTGTGGGCAGCCCCGGGCCAGCGCAGCACCCCGAAGTAGGCGAGGGGCCCGGGATGCCACCCACGACGCCCGCAGGCCCCGACTCTCCAGGGAGGCGCGTGAGGCCCCTGGGGAGGCCGCCTGAGGCCCCGCCCGGGCGGTGTGGCCGCCCGTGGGCCCCGGCCGCGAGCGGGCGCGCTGGGGAGGGGAAGGGGGGGAGGCGGCGGCGGCTCCGCTGATTGGGCGGCGCGCTCGCGCGCCCGACTTCACCCGCCCTGAACCCCGAAGAGTAGGCGCGGGGCGCGCGCGCGGTGGGGGCAGGGGTGCGCGCGCACTCGGGGCCCCAGCCGCACGCGGGCGGGCGCGAGGCGCTCGTTCGCACGCGCCGCCGCCGCGGGGGCGCGCGCGGTGGGGGTGTGAGGAGGAGGAGGAGGTGGCGGCGGACTAGGCCAGGGCAGGTCGCGCTCGCAGCCTTCTCCCCTGAAGAGAGACGCGGGGGGAGGGGGGTGCCGCGAGCGGCTCCGCTCTCTCCTCACCGCTCCGCTCGCGCCCCAGTGTAATGAGGGTCACCCCCTCCCCCCAGCCGGCCCGGGAGGGGGCGCGGGGCACGGTAACTAGTGCACTGAGGTGGGCGCCGGGCGGGCACGAGGGAGAGGGAGGCGGCGGCCGGGCGGGGAAGATGGTGGTGGCCGTGAGGTGAGGGGCGCGGGGGAGGGCCGGGCGCGGCGCGGGGTGGGTGGCCGGCGGCGTCGCAGCCGCGGGCCCCCTCCCCCTTCGTCACTACCAGCCGGGCTCAGGCCTACCCGGCTGGGCTACCGCGAACTTCCTCCCGGCACGGCCCCGTGCCCCGCCGGCCTCCGCGCGCGCCTCGGCCTCTGCCGCCCCTCAGGTAGCCGGCTGGGGGGCGCGGGGCCGGCGGCCCTCCCGCAGTAAACTTTGCTGGCTGCTGAATATTGATGAGCGCGATCGGCGCGGCCGGGAGGTGCTGCCGCGGCTGCGGGAAGGAGCGCGGCCCGGGCAGGCGGCGGCGGCGTCGGCAGCAGCCATGTTTGTCAAGCCGTAGCAGCAGCTGCTGCTGTCCCGACTTGGCTTCGCCGGCTGCCTCCGTTTCTCCCGCTGCGGCGTCCCAGCCTCTGGGCCCTGCGGCCGTGGACCGAGGCGGCCTGCAGTCGGGGAGGCGAGCCTCGGGGTGCGCCCGCCTCGGCCGGCAGGCCTGCGGCCTGGGTACAGCTGCTGCGAGGGCTCGGGCGCCGGCCGGGCGCAGGCTGCAGCGCTATTGTGACCGCTGCGCCCGATCGAGCCGCGGAGGGGGGTTAACCTTTTTGTGCGGCGCCCGGGACCCCCCGTCTGGAGCCGCACTTCCTCCTCCCTTCGGGAGGTCCAGCCGCTGGGTCCTCCAGCGAGGGAGAAGGAAGACGATTCCTATTTGAGATGTTGGAATTGTTACTGCCAAAGGGATTTTAATTTTAGTTCAGCCCAACTGTCCACCAGTCTGCAGTGCAGGCAGAAGGGCCGGGATGTTTCTCTGTGGCAAGATCTGCCCAGCTCCAGCAAGATGGAATTTGTGGAGGCTGACAGAGGCCATTTTTCCGTCGTCAGCTGGGGAACTTTTCTGCCCCTGGAAGTGCAGCAGAAAGGCATCGAGGCCACTAGGCCTTGAGAAGTGGCTGCCATTTTGAAGATAAGAGTCAAATGGCCTTATTAACCCAGACTAATGGCTGTGTTTTGGATTCCAGGTTGATGCTGGCGCAGGATGGATCAGACTTGTGAACTACCTAGAAGAAACTGTCTGCTGCCCTTTTCCAACCCAGTGAATGTAGATGCCCCTGAAGACAAGGACAGCGCTTTCGGTAATGGTCAATCCAATTTTTCTGAGCCACTTAATGGGTGTACTATGCAGTTACCGGCTGCCAGTGGAACACCCCAAAATGCTTATGGACAAGATTCTCCATCTTGTTACATTCCACTGCGGAGACTACAGGATCTGGCCTCCATGATCAATGTAGAGTATTTAAATGGGTCTGCTGATGGAGCAGAGTCCTTTCAAGGCCCTGAAAACAGTGATTCAAGAGCTCAGTCGCCAGTTGTTTGCACTTCCTTGAGTCCTGGTGGTCCAGCAGCACTTGCTATGAAACAGGAACTCTCTTGTAATAACTCCCCCGAACTCCAGGTAAAAGTAACAAAGACTGTCAAGAATGGCTTTCTGCACTTTGAGAATTTTACTTGTGTGGACGATGCAGATGTAGATTCTGAAATGGACCCAAAACAGCCAGTCACAGAGGATGAGAGTATAGAGGAGATCTTTGAGGAAACTCAGACCAATGCCACCTGCAATTATGAGCCCAGATCAGAGAATGGTGTAGACGTGGCCATGGGAAATGAACAAGACAGCACACCAGAGAGTAGAGATGGTCCAGTCAAATCGCCATTCTTGCCATTAGCTCCTCAAACCGAAACACAGAAAAATAAGCAAAGACATGAAGTGGACGGCAGCAATGAAAAAGCAGCCCTTCTCCCAGCCCCCTTTTCGCTAGGAGATACAAACGTTACCATAGAAGAGCAATTAAACTCAATAAATTTATCTTTTCAGGATGATCCAGACTCCAGTACCAGTACATTAGGAAACATGCTAGAATTACCTGGAACTTCATCATCATCTACTTCACAGGAATTGCCATTTGTAAGCAGTTTTTGGTACAACTTAAATATATACATAAATGTATATATCCATTAGGCGACTTAAACGGAAACGTTAACTAATTGGTTTTTGGTCGCTTATCAGTTCACAGCTGAAAGCCTATTGCTAATGATAAGCTTTTTGGGGAAATTTTACTTTGATTTTTAAATTTATCTCTATTGTATGAGTTTGGTTCTTTTTTAGATTTTCCCAATGAACTCTCCTTTGAAGGCTGAGAATTAAACTTTTAAGGGCACTTGATTTAGTTCAGATTTAATTTTTCAAGGTGGAGGCATACATTTGTTTAGTTCTTTTTTGTTTTTTTAAGTGGGCTTTGGCTTGCTGGTATTGTGAGTTACCGGTGAATCAATCAGTTGGAGTCTTGTTTCCACACAGGGCATGGCTTATTTTCTTAGTCCATGGGGCAACCCTTGCTTCAGGTTGAAGTACGTTTTGTGCACAAATTGAAAGCAGCTAAGATGAGTTGGGCTTCTCGGACATCAGTCAGATTTCCCCCTAACATGTCTCTGGAACACTGGCAAGATTTAACTGGAATTTTACGGTGTGTGGTGATTTCCAGTGCATGGAATAGGCACTTTACCATGTCGCTCTGCTGTTCTTTAAAGTTACAGTAGGCGAATGTGGGTGTGTCACTCCTGTTTCTATTGATTGATATCTTAAATACGTGTCAGTACTTCTTGGTTTCTCTTGGCAGTTGTAGATTTAAAAACTTTGCTTTGGTAGTGATCTCGAGCCTGTGTTGTCCTCAGGAGTCTGAGGGAGGGTGGGCTGTGTGGGTAACCTGTTGGCAGCTCAGGCGCCTTTCGTCTTGGGTTCACATTGGCATTTATTACACACACACACACACACCCACACACCCGCACACCCGCACACCTACACCTACACCTACTCAAGGGTTACGGTAGTGACTGTGCAAAACAGTTTATTCTTGCGTGTTATTTATAAGTTATTATATTATTTTCCATGCAAACAACTGTAAACCTGCTTCTCCCCCTCCCCCACGATATAGTTTGCTTTTGTATTTACACAGAAACTTAGCTCTGATAGTGGAGATAGATGTTCCTCTACTAGAAGCATACAAATAGAAGTAGTAATGTCATCTGGTTCTCATCAAAGAGATATCAGTGGAGTATTGATTCTAGTAAAAATAATTGAAAATATTGGAGCTTATAGACAATATGTTATGCATCTAAAATAGGAGTTAGCAAAGTTGTATAAATGTAGAACATTTTTTAAAAGATTTTACTTATAAGAAAGGGAAAGGGAGAGAAATTTTTACGTGTGGCTGCCTCTCGAGCGCCCCTCACTGAAGGCCTGGCCCGAAACCCAGGCATATGCCCTGACTGGGAATCGAACAGGTGACCTGCTGGTTTGTAGGCCGGCGCTCAACCCACTGAGCCACACCAGCCAGGGCGAATGTGGAACTTTTTTTTTAGGCAGAAAAATCTAAAATGTTGAAAGGCTCTATGGGTTTGAAGAAGCAAGTATCTTTAATTTATTCTTTTAGGCCTTTGATTCAAGGTTGTGGACAAAATCTATTGCTTTGATTTTTGCCTTTGATATTTTTTAACTGAGGATTTAAAAGAGTGAAGTTAATCTCAAAATGCAAATTTAGCTGAATAATATAGCTTGGGAAGGGTGTAATGGAAAACTGTGCAGCTGCACACTGTTGATGCATTCAGACTACACGCTGTGGATGGGTTCAGACTGCTCACAGTTGTTTCATTGATGCAGCAGCCCGTGCAGGGGCACTTACTCTGGGTTAGGTCCTGTGTCAGGGCTGGACATTTTAGAAACTCCTTAGCAAATGCTGTTTGTCATTTATTCTGACTGTAATATCATGATAGAAGAAGATTCTCTTGGCAAAAGTAAGAGTAGCTATTAGGATAGTAAACCCCATGGCTGGAATTAGATAAAAGATACATAATTCAAGATCATGTTGTCTGTTGTTTTGTATATTTAGCTGTAAGCAGAGTGTTTGCCTTCTGTAATAAATGAGCGGCCTCTTCAGTTATTTTCTTCTCATACAGTGATGTGGAATGATTAATAATCCTGACCTGGTGCTTTTACATTTAGCTGGGTTGATACGGTCCAATTCCTGCCAGTGTGCATAATATCATGTGCATATACAGCTTTGTACATTGTAGGTGCTGGATAAAATCTTGAAGAAGGTTGGTCCCAGAGCTCCAAGTTTAAATAGACAATACCTCAGTTTATTAAGCACTTTGGTCTGTACTGTCTCATTGGGTTTCATTATACTTACTTCATTTTTAGTAAAAATGGGATGCCGTAGAAGATGTAGATTAACCTTCAAGGCACTTGAGTTTACTGGAGACAGTACTGAAACCCTTGGAATCATGGAATTATTTCAGTACTCTTGGCTTTCTTCAGTGCCTTCTGAAGGTCTCTGACACTTGCTTGGGCCTGAAGTAACTCCCGGGTTTTCACTCGGCTGATTTGCAGTAGTTGTTGTCTACTCCTCCTCACTTAGATATTTTATGGAGAATGTATATACTGTGGTGGTCTTCATGAATCTGGGGATCCTCATAATTCTCAGGATGCAGCCAGCCCTGGGGTGGTCTGACGTACATGTTCCACTGGCGGTCCTCTGTCTGAAGAAGAGGACCACTAAAAACCCAAGTAAAGTGGGGACTAACAACTTATAGGTAAATGGGGAGAGAGGATTATTTAGGATTTTATATTGAAAAGTAGAATTCAGAATTATGAAAATAATTTTTTAAACGTTTATAAAAATTTTAGTTATGATGGCAACTGTTTGTCGTAAGGGAAGAATCAAATAGATTTAAAAAAATTTTGTCCAGCCCTGGCTGGTATGGCTCAGTGGATTGTGAGTGCTGGCCTCGAACTGAAAGGTCACCAGTTCCCTTCCCAGTCAGGGCCTGTGACCGGGATGCTGGCCAGGTCCCCAGTTGGGGGCGTACAGGAGGCAACTGACCTATGTATCTCTCAACATCTGTGCTTCTCTCTCCCTTTCTCTCATCCTTCTCTTCTCTGTAAAAATAAGTAAATAAGATCTTTAAAAAAATTTTGTTCAGTGAAATTGTACAGTAAAGAAATGACAGACTTCTTTTTCTTTACTTTCTGATGATCATAAGGAATATAAATTCTTATAAAAATATTTAAAGGCTTAATCAGTTTTAGTGAGGTTCTCTTTTTAAAACTGTTTGCTATGGAAAACTTCAAGCAGGTGCTAAAAGTAGAGAGGACGGCAGAAATGCCTGTGCACACCCCACTGAGCTTCGGGAATTGCTGGTGTCTTGCTGGTCGTCTTCTCTCCTCCGGTTTGCCGTTCACCAGCGTTTCTTAGCCCTCAGACGCTCACCACGCTCTTCTGAGCCTCCTGCCCTGTTACCATCCTCACCGCCTGCTTACTGGTCGACCTGCTTACTGGAAGATGCCTTTTGGCGTCTCTGGGCCACACTGGAAGGAAAAGAGTTGTCTTGGGGCCCACATTAAATACACAAACATTAATGAAAACTGATGAGCAAAAAAAACCTTTAAGTAAATTTACGATTTCCTGTTGGGCAGCATTTGTAGCCATCCAGGGCTGCCTGCGGCCCGTGGGCTGCGGGTTGGACACCCAGGATCCTAGGCCATCTCTTCCGTGCCTGTAATTGGAGTAGTTCTTTATCGTTTGCACTGACTCTGAGGAACAGCACCTTTGTGCTAGATTTGTTTGTAGTGTCACCTTGCAGTTGATGGGCACTGTACTGCTAGTTAGTGGGTCACTAGGTGGAGATAGATACTATATTGCCTTGGGGTTGGATGTTTGAATAGACTTCCTTTTTGGCTTTTAAAAATAGATATTTTGGTCTTTTAACAATGTTTGCACTGTAAAGTCTTGGGGATTCAGAAAATAATCATAGACACTCCTGGATTAGGTTCTGTGCTATTGATGTTTAAGAGGTTAAGGAGGTGAGTATAGAGATGAAACCTAGAGCAGTCAAGGCTGTAAGGAGGAACTTGAATGACCTTTGTCTGGGCTTGGTTTAGAAAAGGCACTTTGGAGGTGGGGAGTTAAATGAACATGATATTTTTAGAAGGTTGTGTAGATTGGAGGTAGTCAGATAATAGGTCATAGAAATCCAGACTGGCATTTGGTATTGATGTGATAGGAACTGGGAGCCAGCGAGGGACTTTAGCTGAGAAGTGATATGAATCTGTGTTTGGAAAACTGGGTGGGGGAGAATAGAGGCAAGGCTAGGATGCAGGAGTCTGTTGCAATAGTAATTAAAATTCAGACTTGAGCAGAGTCAGCAGTAGAAAGAAGGGATAAGTGCATTAAGATTATTTCAAAGGGGGACGATGATAGCCCTTTTTTTCACTTAAAAAAATTTTATTTATTTTTAAAGAGAGAGGAAAGGAGGGAGAGAGGGAAACATCAGTGTGTGAGAGAAACATCCATCAGTTGCCTCTTGCCTGCACCCCAGGGGGTGGGGAGGTGAGCCTGGCCCGCAACTCAGGCTTGTGCTCTGACTTGGAATCAGCTGACAACCTTTTGATCTGTAGGCTGTAGTCCACTGAGCAACACCAGCCAGGGCTTGACAGCACTTTTGGGGGGTTGCCTGGATTGGAGGAATGAAAGAGGGGTGTGTGCTGCCCAGGCTGGTGTGGCTCAGTGGATTGAGCTCCAGCCCGTGAACCAAAGGGTCGCCAGTTCCGTTCCCAGGCAGGGCACATGCCTGGTTTGCTGGCCAGGTCCCCAGTGAGGAGCATGGGAGAGGCAACCACACATTGATGTTTCTCTCCCTCTCTTTCTCCCTCCCTTCCCCCTTCTCTAAAAATAAATAAACAAACAAACAAATAAATAAATAAAATGAGGGATGGGTGCTGAAGATGTCCAAGGCTTGTCATGTTGCTGCCTGAGCTGAAAAACTATTCCTTAGGGGTTCTCTCATCCTAGCAATTCTTTACTCCCTCCCTTTGTCTCTGAGAGGAACATTGATCCTGTCTCCACGCCTCTCACGTTCTGCTCTCTATCTATCCAACTCTCCTCCTTGGCTGAAGGACCTCCTTTAATCGTTATCTTTTCCTGTTTCCCTCTGGGATCGTCATTCTCTACCTCTCCACCACATCACTTTCTCTGCCTAAAAACAGGATGATGTCCTTTTAATCTAAAGGAACCTCTGTCCTGTAACCCTCCGGTTATCTTTCCCCTTTACTGGTGAATTTCTCTTTTTTCAATAGTTCACTTTTTATTGGATTTTTTTTCCCATTACCATTTATCCCCCCATACCCTCTTCCACCTCCACCCATCCCTCTCCCCTCTTAACTGTTGAATTTCTTGACAGAGTTGTCTACTCTATTTACCTCTCCTTAAAGCTCTCTAGATTGGCTTCCTTTATCTTCCACTCTGCTGAAGCTGTTCTCTCATAAGTCACGAATGATATTGTACTTCCATATTTATCCTACTAGATTTGCAGCATTTCACCAACACTCCTTTAAATTGTTGTTTTAAGCCCTGGCTGGTGTTGCTCAGTGGACTGAGTGCCAGCCTGCGAACCAAAGGGTTGCCGGTTTGATTCCTAGTCAGGGCACATGCCTGGGTTGCAGGCCAGGTCCCCAGTAGGGGGTATGTGAGAGGCAACCACACATTGATGTTTCTCTCCCTTTCTTTCTCCTTCCCTTCCCCTCTGTCTAAAAATAAATAAAATCTTTAAAAAAAAGTTGTTTTTTTAACTGCCTGTTCTCTTTTCTCATTTCTTAACTCTCTGCAATCTCTTCCACTTTCATTGATTCACAGTACTGCTACTCTGCTGTGAAAACTCTATAGACTTTTGAGCTTCAGACCAAGAAATGCAATTGCCAAACAAGCTTCTTTTTTATTGCCAAATGTGTTTCTTTCTGTGTTGATGGCATCCTCCTCCTGTTCATTTTAAGGCTGGAAACCTTGGAGGGAGTTATTTATATGATCAAAACACATTTGAGTGCCTCCTCTGTGCTAGGCATTGCTAATACAGAAGAAAGAAAAGACATAGTCCAAGTCGGTGTCCTCTTTGATAGGGCCCCTGTCCTGCCCATTCTAAACCTCATGCTACATCCAGGGCATTCTGGGTGAAGCCAAACTGAATTGTTAGTGATGCCTTGCTCCACGCTGTCCCCTTATTCATGCCTTTATCTTCCTGGTTTTATTTACCTTTGCGAGTTAACAGTATATAGCATGGTGCCTTCTTTGTACTAGACACTCATATTTATTGAGTAAAAGAATGAATGGTGCTGCCCTGGCCAGGTAGCTCAGTTGATTAGAATGTCGTCCAGATATGTCAAGGTTGTGGGTTCAATCCCTGGGTCAGGGCACATATAAGAATCAATGTATACAGTGAATGCATAAATGAGTGAATGAAAAAACAAAAAATAATGTATATTTCTCTCTCATTCCCCCACCTTCCATTCCTCCTTCCCTCCCTCTTCCTCTCCCATCCCCTTCCTTTCTCTTAAAGAATGAGTGGTGCTGTTACAGAAATACAGGTTGGAGAGGGGAGTAAATTTTAGATTAGGAAAGTGATGAGTGGAATCCAGCTCTCATCCTTTTGAAATGTACCAAATTTCAAAACTTAAGAGGGTTTTTTTGCCTTCATTGCCTTATGTACTCAATTTCTAAGGCCTTTGAATTTGAGCTTCCTAACATCTCAAGCGTTCATTTTTCTATTATTCTAACTTTCAGTTTCCTAATTATGGAAATTAAATCATGGTTTTACATTGGACCAATCTCTGAATACCGTATTTTGCTATGTATAATGTGCACTTTTTTGCCCAAATTTTTGAGGGAAGAATAAGAATGTGCACTATACATGGGTAATACTAATTCCGTATCTACCTTCTATGATGTGTAAATATCATAAGTTTGTTACTGGTACATGAAATTTCTTGTACCTCGTATCTCTTCATGTATTTTGTAATTATTTGTCACATAAAATGTATTTTACGGTAATATGTTAATAAATGCTAAAGTTCCTTTATAATACAAAAACCAAGTAAATATAATAAAAAATTGAGTTAAAAAATTAAAATGAACCCTGGCTTGTGTGGCTCAGTGGATTGAGTGCTGGCCTGTGAACCAAAGGGTCGTCAGTTAGATTCCCAGTCAGGGCACATGCCTGGGTTTCAGGCCAGGTCCCCAGTAGGGGGCGTGCTAGAGGCATTCACACGTTGATGTTTCCCTCCTTCCCCCTCTCTGTAAAAATAAATTTAAAAATCTTAAAAATTAAGAGTTTTTCCCCTGAAAGTTTGGGCCATATACGTGGGTGTGCCTTATATACAGGAGCTCATTATACATGGCAAAATACAGTATGTACTGCACTACCTGTTTAGTTGAAGAAGCCCCTTTAATCTCTCTGGGGGCCCAGTTCCTCACCTCTAAATTAGGGCTAGTACCTTGAGTTGTTTGAGAGGGTGCAAAAGATAATTTATTTGAAACAGCTAGTTCTGAAATAGATACTCAGAAAGCAAAGTCCATTATTTGCCCAGAGCCAAATGCAATCTGAAAGAGTTAGCTGTGAATTTTGAGAAACACCTGCATTTTTGCTTTTGTCTCTATTCTTCCAAAACCCTTCTCTTGCTTAACTGATAAGGCCATTAACTACTGTTGACAATTTGTAGGGGAATTTGATCCATTTTTGTTTGGCTATCAATTTAATTTGTGCAGGAGGATAGTATCTTTCACTGATTAAGTGGTGTCACTTTATTACTTTGTTGCTTTTTGCTGCTTGTCTTTTGTTGTGAATATAAATGTTTCATTTCCACCTTCTGGTTTTCAGGGAAGTCCGTGGGAGACCCCACCTCTTTTCTGGTTGTGGGTTTGATCTTTGTACAGTCTTTTCTGAAACTTTTTTAATGATCTCAAATGTAGCCTTTTGAAGAAATCATTAGGAGTCTTTTTAGTTAGAAAAGTAGTATTCATGGTGAAAAGAAGTCAAACTTAAAAATGCAATGTAAAAGTCTCTGTTTCTGTCACTCCTTATCTCCTCCCTCATTTCCACTCCCGGCGCGTGCTTGCGAGTGTGTGTATGTGTGTATGTGTGTGAAGGTACTTTTTAATCTTGATAACGCAAGTGGAATGATGGATGTATTATTTAATATTTTGGTTAATATGTTAAGGACATTTTGTTATATGAGCGTGTAGATATGTCTCCATTCTTTTTATTACTGAAAATTTTAAAAAAAGGTTTGTTTGTTTGTTTGTTTGTTTGTTTAGAGGGGAAGGGAGAGTGAAAGAGAGGGAGAGAAACATCAGTGTGTGAGAGATACATCAATTGCCGCCTCTTGCAGGCCTCCAACCGAGAACCTGGCCTGAGACCCAGGCATGTGCCCTGCCTGGGAAACAAACCTGTGACCTTTTGGTACATGGGCCAGTGCTCAACCCACTGAGCCACACCAGCCAGAGCTGTTCCTGAAATTTTTGAGGTTAAAAGAGATTAAGAGTATGGGGAGATCCCGTGTATACTTTGCCTACTTTTGCAATGGTAATGTTTTGCAAAAACATGTAATATTACAGCCAGGATGAAGATTTGATGTTGATATAATCTACCAGTCTTCTTCAGGTTTCCCCAGTGTTTGCTTTTCATAGTTTTTGTTTTCAAAAGAAAATTCTGTATTTCTGTAAGGACAGATTCCAGATGTCCCTGGTTTTACTTGTCCTCACTTGTGTGTGTGTGTGAAGTTCTCCACATTTTCATCACCTATGTATGTATCCGCACGCGCCACCACCGCTACGATACTGAACGGTTCCAACACAGTGACCTCTCCTGTGGCCCTTCTGTAACACGTCCACCTCTCTCCTGGTAGCTCCTCCTCCAGCCTTTGCAAACTGCTAATTTGTCCTTTGTTTCTAAACTGTTGGCATTTCTAAAACGCTATGTACATGGAATCATACAGTGTATAGCCTTTTGTGATTGGTGTTTTCCACTTGACATAATTTTCTCAAGATTACCAGTATTTTATTCCTTTTTGTTACTAAGTATTCTGTGGTGGGTTAGTTTGTTTGTTCAATTGTGGAAGGGCATCTGGGCTTATTCTAGCTTTTGGTTATTATATCAAGTAAAAGTGCTATGAACATCCATGTATAGGTGTGTGAATGTATGTTTTCGTTTTGCCCAGTTGTACCGTTACTGAATTGTATGGCAATGGCATGTTTAGTCTTATGAGAAACTGCCAAGGCCATTTCCAGAATGAGTGCCATTTACATTCTCACCAGCAGTATATGAATTATCCAGGTTCTCTGCATCTTCACTGTCATTCGTTGTTGTCACTATTCGGCCATTTTCGTAGTTATGTAATGATATCTCATTATTGTTTTAATTTGCATTTCCTCACAGGTAGTGATTTGAACATCTTTTCATGTGCTTATTTGCCATCTGTATGTCCTCTTTGGTGAAATATATTCATGTATTTTGCCCATTTTCTAATTAGATTTTTTTAAAGATTTAGGAGAAGGGAGAAAGAGAAGGAGAGAAATATCAGTGTGTGGTTGCTTCTTGTGTGCCCCCAACTGGGGACCTGGCGCACAATCCAGCCATGTGCCCTGACTGGGAATTGAACCCGTGACCCTTTGGTTCCCATGCCGGTGCTCAATCCACTGAGCCACACTAGCCAGGACAGATTTTTTTTTTACTGTTGAGTTTTGAAATTTCTTTACATATTCTATATTCTTTATAGTGGCTATATACAGAACAATTTTTAAATATTGCTTCTACTTTTAGATAATTTATTAGGGAACCAATAAAATCATACATACTTGTGGTTTTCCCTTAATGAATTGAAACAGACTTTAGTGTTTGTTGCCAGTATTAGGTGAAATTTCTTTATTAAGCTTTCTAAATTTTTTTCTGCATTTCCAGTGACCTTATATAAAATATCATGATATCCTGGTAAAGATTACTAGAAGGATAAAATCCATTTTGGATTTAATTAAAAATAATTACTGGTTATATGATATCCCCTTATATACCAGGAAGAGTCTGAATGTAGTCTTTCTTTCTAAATTATTCCCCTTGTTATTTCTAATTTCTCTCAATGCTATAATTGGAGCTTTTGGTGATCCCTGGTGAAAATAGGTGATGTGCAGGTTGTATTCATACCCAGTAAAAATAACATTATTAATGCCATCCTAATTGTCATTGGATTTTTGCATTAAAAGGCATATCTTTAAGATCACAGTTGAATCGATTGGCAATGTATTGGATCTATTTTTATAATTATTAGTATACTAAAGAACAGCACTTTCATTATGCCATGATGTAAAGAATTGCAGAGCAATTATTGAGAAGTAGTAAAGTTTTACATTTAAAGTGCTCTTTTAACAGATAGAGCTTTGGGGCAGAAGTGTTACAGTGTGCAGGTAATGAAATCACTGAGGTTCTTTGGTAGAGTAGATATCAGAGTTACAAGTGAAGTCTTGATGGTACCTTACTAATTTCATAGTAACGTCTGTGGAATTACTTCATAAGGATAAAACTGCTATTGGTGGAATTATCAGGGTAATGGGTTACATTTCTGTATCTCTTGATGTGTAACCACTTCTGTATGGCTTTCCAAAAGGATTGTACTGTTTTGCACAGGTCTAAGTAGTGTTTGAGTCTAGTAATATTTGCCACACTTTGATAAAAGTAAAGCCAATTTTAATAGCATTGATGTTTTAAGGTTTTTCTTCATAAAATGGGTATATAATGCTACCACAGATTGATTTAATTAATACAGTGATTTCAGTTTACTGTTTATATTTTTCTTATGACCTTTGTGTCTGTGTCCTTTGCTGACTTACCTATTTGGATTTTAATGTTTTATAGTTAGTACCCTTTTATCTCATTTGATATAAATATTCTCAATCTGTGTTTTCCTTTTTAATCTACTGGTTGACTTTAAAGGGAGAGAGGAAAGGGGAGAGAGAGAGAAGCATGATATGTTGTTTGTTATTCATGCATTCATTGGTTGCTTCTTGTCTTTGCCCTGACTGGGGATTGAACCTGCAACCTTGGCATTTCAGGACAACACTCTAATCCACCACACTACCCGGCCAGGGCTCAATCTGCTTTTCATTGTAATTATTTTCTGGAGCTGTACAGCTGAAGTTTCATTTTTCATGTAGCCAGATCTGTGTTTTGGAGTGATTTCTTTTATTGATTCATAGTTTATTGTACCTCTATATATTTTATGTAGAATTTTATAGACTTGTAAAAATTTGAAGAAATCATATCTGCTATCTTATTGATTTAATAGGGATTTAATTTTAATATCCAGCACTATGCTGCTGGTAATTTTTATAATGTCCTTAATATCCTTGTTGAAAATATGATTCTTAGAGCTGTAGAAGGAATATTTTCTTCTGTATTAGAATTCTGTTCTGCCTAACAAATTACTCTCATGTTTAGCAGCCTGGAACAGTTAACTTGTGTGTCACAGAGGATAAGGCGTGAGGGAGTGGTTTGGTTCAGAGCTTCCCATGAGATTGCAAGCAAGACGCCACCAGGGCTGCAGTTGTCTGAATGCCGCAGAGCCCTGTCCAAGGCAGCTCACTCCCACTCTCACGGCTGCTCTCTCTTCTAGGAGACCCAGTTCTCCGCCACGTGAGCCTCTTCATGGGCTGCTCACGGTTGTCACTAGCTTCCCCCAGAGCAAGTGATTCAAAGAGGAGGACAGACCAAGCAGGAAGATCCAAGTGCAGGAGAGGAATGAATACACAGGGGCACTTATGCCACGAGGTGGGGAGTATTGGGGGTCCCCACAGAGACCGAACAAAGAATGAATAGTTCCATTAGAAGAGAAAGCTTAAGGATGTAAAATAGACAGTGATGAGCCACTTTTCACTTTTAAGCTAAACTAATTGACGTTTTCTTAAGATTGAATTTTGGAATAGGTATGTGATTCAAAAATATAATATGAAAAAATAATCAGGCCCTGGCTGGTGTGGCTCAGCGGATTGAGTGCCTGCCTGCAAGCTAAAGGTCACCCCTTCGATTCCTAGTCAGGGCACATGCCTGGGTTGCGGGCCAGGCCCCTAGATAAATCAATTTATTTATCTCTGAATAAATACAATCTTAAAAAAAAAAAAGTAAATAGTAAAGTACCCTTGACCATGTCTGCCCACTTAACACCTTCAATTTCTGTGGCCTCCTCCCACATTTCTTAGGACAAAGGTAGCAGATGTTGCGCACACTTAATCAATTCTTGATTTTTCTACTTAATATCGACATCCTTCTATTTTAGAACATAGTTTTCTCATTCTTTGTTACACCTGGATACTATTCGGTTGTATGAATATGTATTTTTTAAAAAATATTTTTAAAGGTTTTATTTACTTTTAGAGAGAGGGGAAGGGAGGGAGAAAGAGGGAGAGAAATATCATTGTGTGGTTTGCCTCTCAAGCGCCCCCAACTGGGGACCTGGCCTGCAACCCAGGCATGTGCCCTGACTGAGAATGGAACTGGTGACCCTTTGGTTTTCAGGCTGGCATTCAGTCCACTGAGCCACTCCAGCTGGGACTAATTTAAGTATTCTTTTGCTGAAAGTGAACAACCATGTACATAAGCAGTTTTGAATGTATGCAAAAACAACTGTAGGATAAATCTCCAGAACTGGAATTGTGGGTCAAAGTGAAGAATGTTCATGATTTTGAAAGATATTGCCAAATTCCCCAGTCAGCAATGTATGAAAGTGCCTATTTGAGCGGGGGATTTTTATGTAGTTATTTTTTATTTTTAGTTGTGGTAAAATACACATAGCATGTAATTTACTACCCTAACCACTTTTAACTGTGCAGTTCAATGATGTTACGTATGTTCACATTTTTGTGCGACCGTTCTCTAGAACTCTTTCCATCTTGCAAAACTGAAATTACCCATTGAACACCTTCCCCCGAGCCCCTGGCAGCCGCCATTCTACTGGATTTCAGTGCTCTGGCTATCTCATGTAAGCGGGGTCAGACGGTATTTATCTCTTCGTGATTGGTTGATCTCAGTGTGATATCCTCACAGTTCGCCTGCGATGTTGCATTTGTCAGAATGTTCCTCCTTTTTAAAGATACTTCATTGCATTATGTAATACCACATTTTCTTTCACTCATCAGTCAGTGAATATCTGTTGGCTACTGTGAATAATGCTGATATGAACATGGGTATACCACTATCTCTTCGAGATGCAGTGGGGCTTCTTAATGAAGTTACTTCTTAAATCTGTGGGGGAAGAGGAATAATAAGCATTTATTTGGTAAATAACCTAGAATTTGGATATTCTGTATTTACCCCTACCCCTTTTTAAATTTTTCTAAGGTATTTTTTGTTTGTTTTAAAGCATGTACTTTAAAAAATCAAACCAACACCCTACATTTATATCATTTTACATGAGAATTTTTTCAGAATTTCAAGTTTGAATATTTATTACTTATATAATAACAAATTTAAAAAGCCTAGTAAAAATCAAGGGATAACTGACACATTGAGAGGGAAAATTCACCCTTTTTAAGGGTGCAGCTCAGTGGCTTTAGTATATTTACAGAGTTGAATGACTGAAACCACAATCTAATTCCAGAACATTTCCTCACCCGCAAAGAAACCCTGTAGCTGCAGTTATGTCTCATTCCCTCACCCAGAGCCCCTAGCAACCATGGCTGTGTTTCTGTCTCTCTGGGTGTACCTGTTCTGGGTACTTCACATAAGTGAAATCTTTATTTCGTGTCTTCTTTCTTTAGCATAATCGGGTTTATTTGTGTTGTGGTATGTATAAGTACTTAATTTCATTTATTGCCAGATAATACTTCATTGTATAGATACGCCAGATTTTGTTTATCAGTGAGTTGATGGACATTTTGTTGTTTCAACTCCTTTGGCTGTTACAAGTAATGAATATTTGTGAGCAGGTTTTTTATGTGAAGGTGTGTTTTCAGTTCTCTGGGGTATATTCTTTGGAGTCGTGTTGCTGGGTCATGTGGTGACTATTGAACGTTTTGGAAAACTGCCAGACCGTTTTGCACAGTGGCTGTGCCATTTTACCACCCCACTATCATGTGTGAGGGTTCTGATTTCTTCACAGTCTTGCCAACACTTGGTTTTTTATTTTTTATTTTAGCCATCCTATTGAGTGTTAGATGTTATTGTATCTCATTGTGGTTTTAAGATTTACGTTTCCCGGATGACGAATGTTGTCAAGTATCCATCCTTTTATGTGCTTATTGACCAATTTGTATAGCTTCTCTGGAGCGTCTGGGTAAATCCTTTGCCTATTTTATTACTTATTTTTAGAGAGAGCAGAAGGAAGGGAGAAAGAGAGTGGGAGAAACATCAACGTGTGAGAGATACATGGATTGGTTGCCTCTCACACACCCCTAACTGGGGACCTGGCCTGCAGCCCTGACATGTGCCCAGGCCTGACTGGGGATCGAACTGGTGACCTTTGGGTTCGTAGCCTGGCACTCAGTCCATTGAGCCACACCAGCCAGGGCAGTCCTTTGTCTACTTTTAAAAACTTGGGTTTTCTTGACTTTTTATTAACAAATTGTAGTTCTGGACATAAGTCCTTTACTAGCTATGATTTGCTAATTTTTCTCCTATTCTGTGGGTGTTTTCATTTTTTCTTTTTTAAAGATTTCATTTATTTATTTTTAGAGAGAGGGGAAGGAAGGGAGAAAGAGGGAGAGAAACATCAGTGTGTGGTTGCCTCTCATGCGCCCCCAACCAGGGACCTGGCCCGCAACCCAGGCATGTGCCAGAGACTGGGAATTGAACTGGCGACCCTTTGGTTTGCAGTCTGCGCTCAATCCACTGGGCTACACCAGCCAGGGCTAAAAACACTTGTTTTTAAATCTCCTGGATATATACCCAGGAGTGGAATTGCTGGGCCATATGGTAATTTTGTTGAACAATCCCCCCCCTTTTTTTTTTATTGAGGTATGATTGACATACAAAGAGCCATACATATTCAATGTATACATCTTAATGAATTTGGAGGTAAGTATACACCCCTGTGAAACTGTCACAATATAGAATGCCATACATGTAATCATACAACCTCTGAAAATTTTCACCCTCCCTCTTTTTAAGAACCTTTAAGATTTATCTTCTTAACAAACTTTGAAGTATATTATACAGTGTTGTCAACTATAAGCACTGTGCTGTGCTGTACATCTCCAGTACATCACATCCTGCGTAAGTGAGACTGTACCCTTTGATTAACACATCCTTAACCCTCACCCCACAGCCCCTGATCACCACCGTTCTACCTTCTTCTATGAATTTGACTATTTTGGATTCCTGATATAAGTGCAGTCATGTAGAATTTGTTCTTCTGTGTCTGGCTTATTTCCCTTAGCAGAATGTTCACCTGTTGGTGTTGTAGCAGGTGGCAGGATTTGTTAAAAAGGAGGCTGGATGTGTGTGTAATACCTTATTTTCTTTTTCATTTATCTGTTGGTGGACATTTAGGTTGTTTCCAAGTCCTCGTTACTGTAAACAATGCTACAGAGAATATGAGAATTACCTCTTTGAGGTCCTGATTTCATTTCTTTTGGGTATTTCAGTTCTTAAAAGTGGGATTTCTGGATCATATGTTTTTAGTTGTTGGTTTTTTGTTTTTGTTTTTTTTAAGATTTTATTTATCCATTTTTAGAGAGAAGGGAAGGAAGGGAGAAAGCGGGAGAGAAACATCAATGTGTGAGAGATACATCAATTGGTTGCCTCTTGCACGCCCCCAGCTGGGGACCTGGCCTGCAATCCAGGCATTTGCCCTGACCTGAATCGAAGGCTGAATTGAACCGTAGGCTGTGAAGGCTGTGATGCTTAGTTAGCCCACTGAGTCACACCAGCCAGGGCAGTGGTTTTTTGTTTTTTTTTTTTTCTTTAGCGCAACAACATCTTTTCATTTAATCTTAATCCATGTTGATGCCAACTAGAATCTTGATATTGACAAGAACAAAGAAGCACTTGACATTCCAATCTGATCTTACGAGGAGTTAAAGCTAATTTGAACAGAATTTATATGCCTTCAGACATTATATTTGTATTTTTACTTACTGTCGAGGCAGTCTCCAAACACTAGATACATTAAGTCGCTAAAGTAGTGTAGTTAGGAGACAAAAGCAATATACTGTTGTTTCCTTGAAGAGAAGATTTGTAGTGCTGTGTAAGTGATGACAAGAGCTTTGAAAATTTGGGCAGTTTAGGGCCTGCGTTGTCCAAGTTAATTCCTTGTTCTTCAGGCAATGGCTGCTGATTGGGCTCCTCTAGACCAGCTGGGTGAGTATCTGGGGTGTTTAGATCTTGCTGTTTTTCTTTTTCCAAGGGCATTTCTTCTTTGTTTTTTTGTGTAACACACTGTGGTTTTGATTTTCATTTTCCTGGTGATCAGTGGGGTTGAGCACCTTTCCATATACCTTTGACTATTTATATGTCTGTAAAGAAACGTCTACTCAGATTTTTGCTTATTTTTAATTGAGTTATTTGTTTTTTGCTTTTGAGTTTTAAGGGTACCTTACATACTTTGGGGGTTACCCTCTTATCAGATATATGATTTACACATATTTTCTCCCATTCAGTAAGTTGCCTTTTCACTTTGCTGATAATTCCTTTGCTGTTCAGAGCTGTTTAATTAGATGTTATCCCTTTTCCCTTTTGTTTCTGGTGCTTTGCTGTCATAACCAAGAAATCATTGCCAAGGCCAGTGTCAAGAAGCTTTTCCTCTGTTATTTTCTTCCAGGAGTTTTTTAGTTTTAGATCTTATATTTAAATCTTTAATCTGTTTTGGGTTGGTTTTTGTGTATGGTGTAAGTTAAGGGCCAGTTTCTTTTTTTTCACGTGGATATTCATTTTCCCAGCACCGTTTATTGAACGACTGTCTGTTCCCTGTTGTGTGCGCTTGTGCCCTTCGTTAAAGATCGGAGCACTGTAACTGTGCCAGCTTGTTTATGGGCGCTCCGCTCTGTTCCGCTGGTCATTACATCTTTTTATGTCTCTTTAGATTACTGTTGCTTTGTAATATATTTTGAAATCAGGAAAAACAGAGGCCTCCTGCTATCTTCTTGCTTGATATTACTTTGGCTATTCAGCAGTCTATGGTTCCAAATAAATTTTAGGTTTTTCCCCCTATTTTTGTAAAAGATGCCATTGGGATTATGATAGGGATTGCATTGAATCTGTAGATTGCTTTGACTAGGATGGACATTTTGACAATATTAAGTCTTCTTAATTCATGAACAGGATTACCTTTTTCATTATAGGTGTCTTTTTCAGTTTCTTCAGTGTTTTATAGTTTTCAGTGTACAAGTCTTTTAGCTCCTTGGTTAGGTTTATTCCTAAGTATTTTATTCTTTTTGACGCTATTATAAGTGGGATTGTTTTGTAGGCTTTTTTTTTTTTTAACCCCAAGTAGTTTGTTGTTAGTGTAAATAAACACTACTAATTTTATAGATTGCAAATTAACGGAATTTGTTATTTTTTCTTACAGTTATTTGGTGGAATCCTTAGGGTTTTTGGCATATGCATCATGTTACCTGCAAACAGGACATTTATTTCTTTCTTTCCAATTTGGATGTCTTTAAATTTTTTCTTGCCTAATTGAAGTTCCAGTATTATATTGAATAGAAGTGGTGAAAGTGGGCATTCTTGTCTTGTTCTGGATTTAGAGGAAAAACTTTTAGTTTTTCCACCATTGAGTACCAAGTTAGGTGTTTTTAATATGTTTTTATTGTGTTGGGGCAACTTCCTTCAATACCTAATTTGTTGAGCGTTTCTATCATGAAAGAGTGTTGGATTTTGTATAGTGCTTTTTATGCATCTATTGGGGTGATCGTGTGATTCCCCCACTTTCCTGAACTTTATTTTATTTACTTTTAAAGATTTTATTTATTTATTTTTGGAGAAAGGAGAAGAGAGGGAGAGAAATATCCTTGTGCAAGAGAAACATTGCACACCCCCAGCAGGGAACCTGGCCCACAACCCAAGCATGTGCCCTGACTGGGAATCAGTCTGGTGACCTTTTGGTTCATAGGCTGGCAATCAATCCACTGAGCCACACGAGCCAGGGGTGAACTTTATTTTTATGTATTTTTAAAAATTTTATTATTTTTAATTAAGTATTTTTTATTCATTGTGCTGTTATGGTTGTTTCATTTTTTTTCCTTTTGCCCTCCTCTGCCCAGTACCACCAGCCCATGGACAATCCCCCCCTTAGTTCACATTCATGGCTCATACATATGAGTCATACATAAAAGTTCTTTGGCTTCTCCATTTCCTTTACTATTCTTAATATCTCCATCTATTTTGTACCTACCAATTATATGTCTTTTTTAAAAAAGGTTTTATTTATTTTTAGAGAGAGGGGAAGGGAGGGAGAAAGAGAGGAAGAGAAACATCAATGTGTGGTTGTCTCTTGTGTGCCCCCTACTGGAGGCCTGGCCCACAACCCAGTTATGTGCCCCGACTGGGAATGGAGCCACCAGCACTTTGGTTCTCAGGCTGGCATTCAATCCAGTGAGCCACACCAGCCAGGGCCTAGTTATACTTCATAATCCCTGTACCTTTCCCCTCATTCTTCCCTTCTCCCTCCTAGCTGATAATCCTCCATGTCATCTCTATTTCTATGATACTGTTCCTGTTTTAGTTGTTTTCTTAGTTTTCGGTTTTTTTAGATTCCACTGTTGATAGTAGTGAGTTTGTTGTCATTTTACTATTCATAATTTTGATCTTGTTCTTTTTGTTAGATAAGTCTCTTTAACATTTCATATTATAAGGGCTTGATGATGATGAACTCCTTTAGCTTTACCTTGTCTGGAAAGCACTTCATCTGCCCTTCAGTTCTAAATGATAGCTTTGCTGGATAGAGTAATCTTAGATATAGGTCCTTGCCTTTCATGACTTTAAATACTTCTTTCCAGCCCCTTCTTGCCTGTAGGGTTTCTTTTGAGAAATGAGCTGATAGTTCTATGGGAACTTCTTTGTAGGTAACTCTCTTCTTTTCTCTTGCTGCTTTTAAGATTCTAGCTTTTTTAAAAAAAGATTTTATTTTTATTTTTGGAGAGAGGGTAAGGGAAGGAAACATTGATGTGTTGAGAGAAACATCAATTGGTTGCCTCTTGCATGCTCCCAACTGGAGACCTGGCCCAGAACCCAGGCTTGTGCCCTGAGTAGGAATGGAACTGGCAATCTTTGGGTTTACAGGTCGGCACTTAATCCACTGAACCACACTAGGCAGGACTAAGATTCTCTCTTTATCTTTAACCTTTCGTATTTTAATTATATGTCTTGGTGTGACCTTCTTTGGGTCCAACTTGTTTGGGACCCTCTGGGCTTCCTGGACTTGTATGTGTATTTCCTTCACCAAATTAGGGAAGTTTTCTTTCATTATTTTTTCAAATAAGTTTTCAATTTCTTGCTCTTCCTCTCCGCTTTCTGGCTCCCCTATGATTTGGATATTGGTATGTTTAAAGTTGTCCCAGAGGTTCCTAAACTTCTCATTTTTTTTTTTTGAATTCTTGTTTCTTCTTTCTGTTCTGGTTGAATTTTTATTTCTTACTTTTGTTTCAAATCGTTGATTTGAATCCTGGATTCCTTCCCTTCACCCTTGGTTCCCTGTGTATTTTTCTTTATTTCACTTTGTATTGCCTTCCCTTTTATTTTGTGGCCATACTCAATTTCTCTGAGCATCCTGATCACCAGTGTTTTGAGCTCTGCATCTGATAGGTTGGCTATCTCCATTTCACTTATTTCTTTTTCTGGAGTTTTGATCTGTTCTTTCATTTGGGCCACATTTGTCTCTTCCATTTGGCAGCCTCCCTGTGTTTCTGTGCCTTTGGTAGAACTGCTTTGACTCCCCATGTGTTGGTGCACCTGTTAGGTTGTAAGGGGCAGAGCCTTAGGTATTCTCCAGGGCAGTACAACCCACTTGGCTGCTTTGGTGGTGCTGTATGTGGGGGAGGAGTAAGAGAGGGAACAGTGCTGCTTGCTTGGCTCTCACTCGGTTTCCAGTCACTTCCCCCACGTCCCCCTAAGCGACTGCTGTCCTCCTAGCTGCTGCCCTGGTGCTGAATCCCAGAGTGGGTGGGTTTGCATACATTCTAGTACCTGGTGGACCCTTTAAACAGGTTCTCCTAACAGATTGTTCTGCCACCCCAACCCTCACTGGATTTTACAGCCAGAGGTTAGGAGGCTTTATTTTTCCAGCACTGGAACCCAGGGCTGCATGTTCTGGCCTGGGCCTGGGATCCCTCACTCCTCAGTCCTCCCTTCTGGTTTTTATCTGCCGCAGGAATGTGGTACCCCGTATTCGCCCTGCAGCCTCCCCGCCACTGCCTGGCTGTGCTGCTTGCTGTGCCACACTGCGTCCTCTCTGCCCCTCCCACCCGTCTGGATGAATTTTTTTTTTAAATCCTTGGTTGTTGGACTTCCATACAGTTTGATTTTCTGGCAGTTATGGTTGGTTTTGTTTTTAGATTGGTTGTTATCCTTCTTCTGGTTGTACGAAGAGGGAAGGGAGTCTACCTACGCCTCCATCTTGGCTGGAAGTCTGAATACAATTGAACTTCATTTTTTAAAAAAAGCAATAATGATGGTAATCTCTAGAACAGCCAATTTTCTTGGATTCAGCCCTTGAAAATGTGACATTTGGCCCTGGTTGGTGTGGCTCAGTGGATTGAGTACCAGCTTGTGAACAAAAAGTTGCCCCTTTGATTCCTAGTCAGGGCACATGCCTGGGTTGCCGGCCAGATTCCTAGCTGGGGGGATGTGAGAGGTCACTGATCGATGTATCTCTTACACACTGATGTTTCTCCCCCTCTTTCTCCCTCCCCCCTCCCCAAAGATGAGTAAATAAAGTCTTAAAAAAAGAAAGAAAGAAAGAAACTGTGACATTTGAGTTCAAAACCCATGCCAGAGTGTTTATGGTTCCCAATTGTACTAAGTAGGTGGGAGGCTAAAGTCCTAATAGTGTTCGTCTTGCAACTTTCCCCAGTCTTTGGTCTGTCTTTCGATCTGCAATAATTGCCTGAATAGCTACTGTGGCTTCATTAATTTTCATCTGTAGCTCTCTTCTGTATGTAGCAATCACAGAATTTGAGCAGCTTCACTAAAAACTGCATCTCCCGCCCTGGCGGTTGAGTTGATTGGAGCTTTGTCCCATACACTAAAAGTTTGCAAGTTTAATTCTGCGTTGATTCCACTTTGGGGTGCATTTGGGAGGCAACCAACAATCAATGTTTCTTTCTCTCTTTCTCCATTTTCCTCCCTCCCTCCCTTTCTTTCTAAAATCAACATACCCTCAGATGAGAATTAAAAAAAAAAAAAGGGTGAATTTCCTATGTCTAAACCAAGACTACCTAAAGCAACAGGCAGTTCTCTTTTGTTTGATTGCTTTAGCAACTGCATCCTGTGTCAGATGATCCTGTACCAAAATGCAACTTGCCTTAAGCATTACCAGATAATCATCATGAAGCTGACTCTGAAGAATGTTAGCCAAAGCCATTGCACCAGCCTTAAAATCAGGACTGTTTACATCCAAATTGATCAACAGCTCTGCATTTTTAGCTACGTTGTCAGCATTTTTTATATTATCAAGTACTGAGCCCTTGTACTTTTTAGTATTATCTCCCTATAACAGCTAAACCAAGAAGCCAATCAATTGTTTCTCGTTGATCTTGAATCTTGAAAGGACAGTTAACATCTGTGAGATACTTTTCAAAGAACTTGGACCAGTCACTGCTGTGGATGTTTCTTAAATGACCTCTGTCTTCATTCTCGTAGTATCTGATCTTAAAGCCAAACAATGAAGTTTCTAAATTCCATTTCATCTTTTCCGTTGAAGCCAGCAGGGTTGTGGTAGTTGAGGGCCAAGGGCCATGAGCTTTCCTGGGAACGTGGTGAGGTCCCGTGTGCTTGGAGTGGGAGAGGGGGTGCAAGAAGCTGCCGGTGGATTCCAGAGCACGATCGTGTGATTTTTATCGTTCATTATGTTAGTATAGTGTGCAGTGGTTTGCAGATGTTCAATCATTCTTGCATGCCAGTGATAAATCTGATTGGGTCAGGGATATATGATTTATTTAATGTGCTGTTGAGTTTGGCCTGCGAACATTCCATTAAAGACTTTCGTGTCTTGTTTGTCAGACAGTGACTTGTAGTTTTCTTTTTTCGTGGTGTCTTTGTCTGGTATCAGAGTGATGGCCACATGAAATGAGTTTGGAAGTTTGCTTTATGTTTTGGAAGAGTTTAGAAAGGGTTGGTGTTTTCCTTTCAGTGTTTGTTAGAATTCCCCTGTGAAGCCCTCTCGTCCTGGTTTATTCTTTGTTGGCAGGTTTTTGATTACCGAATCTTTCTTTTTTATTATTTTGGACTTTGCTTTAACTTCTTAAGGACCCGCCAAACTGTTTTTCACAGCACCATTTTATATTCCCACCAGCAATGTATGAGGGTTCTAATTTCTTTCTATTCTGGCCAATACTTAGTTTTTGGTTGTTTTGGGGGAGGGTAATGGGGGGAATATAGCTATTATCTTAGTGAGTTAAGTGGTGTCTCATGGTTTTGATTTGCGTTTCCTTAATGACTAGTGAGCATCTTTTCATGGCCATTTATCTTTGGACAAATGTCTAAGTCCTTTGCTTGTTTAAAAAAATGAGTGTAAAATACACATAAGAAAAAATTTACCATTTTAAACATTTTGAGGTGTGCGTTTCAGTGGCATTTAGTATGTTTATATGGTGGCAGCTGTCACCACCGTCCATCTCCAGACCTTTTTCCTTTATTCGTTTTTAATTGGGTAGTTTGTCTTTTCGTTGTTTGATTGTAGAAGTTATTGTATATTCTGGTTACTAGACTTTTATCAGGTATGTGATTTGCAAGTATTTTCTCCCATTCTGTGGGTGTCTTAATCTTTTTTTAAATTTATTTTTTATTTTAGAGAGAGGGGCAGGGAGGGAGAAAGAAAGGGAGAGAAGCATCAATGTGAGAGAGAAACATCGATTGCCTGCCTTCTGTATCCAGGCGTGTGTCCTGACTGGGAGTGAACTGGCGACCTTTCTCTTTGTGGGACTCTGTGCCCAACCACTGACCTACACCGGCCAGGGGCTCGAATCACTCTTGATGGTGTCTTCTTCACAGATTTTTAATTTTGATGAAGTCCATTTTATTTACTTCTTTTTGTTGCCTGTGCTTTTGGTGTCCTTTCTATGAGTATGTCACAAATCCTAAGTCATAAAGATTTACTGCTGTATTTTTTCCTAAGAGTTTTATAGTTTTAGCTCTTACATTGTACCTTTGATAAATTATGAGTTAGTTTTGTGTATGGTAGGAGGTGAGGGTCCAACTTCATGTTTTAAATTTTTAGCAGCTTCATTGTGAATTAATTCACATACCAGACAGTATACTCATTTAAAGTATATAATTCAGTGAATTTTAGTATATTTATTGAGTTACACATCCAACATAACAATCTAAATTTAAAAAATTTCATCACCCCATTAGTAGTTACTCCCTTTAGCCTGAGACGACCACCATCAATGTTCTTTCTCTATGGATTTCCATTTGGACTTTTCACATAAATCAAATCATTTAAAATGTGGTCTTTTATGACTGAGTTTTTAAGTTAGCATAATGTCTTCAAGGTTCATCCATGTTGTATCAGTACTCCATTCCTTCTTGTGATTGAACAATGTTCCATTGCATGGAAGTACTACGTTTTGTTTTTCCATTTATCAGTTGCTGGATCTTTGGTTTATTTTCACATTTTGCCTGTTACTAATGCTGCTATGAAGGTTTGTGTATAGGTTTTTGTGTGGATGTGTGGTTTTCAGTAATCTTGTGTGGTTTCCAGTGTACAGGTCTTTCACTGTTATTCCTTTGGGTGATATTGAGAAGTGGATTTCTTTCCCAATTTATTTATGGTTGAATCCTGGGTATCCTAAGGGCCTGCCATTCAGGTTTCTTTTATTTAAAATTCGCTATTAGATTGTGTGTTCACACCAGTATGAGTGAGAAAACTCTTCTTATGAACCAGTGCTCAGATTTTTCTCTGTTGTAATTAGTGTCTCTCTGTTTTAATTAGTGCCTTTTAAAGAAATACTTACTTCAGTTAAGATTTTAAAACTATTCTTTTTTGTTTTCTGCTTGAAAATGACATGTTTATTAAATTCATAACACATGCTTTATTATTTATTTATTTTTCTAAATTCTATTTTTAGAGAGGCGGAAGGGAGGGAGAAAGAAGGAGAGAAACATCCCTGTGTGGCCGACGATCGTGCGCCCCCTGCCGGGGACCCGGCCCTCAACCCAGGCATGTGCTCTGACTGGGAATTGAACCTGCGACCCTTTGGTTCACAGGCCAGGACTCAATCCACTGAGCTATACCAGTCAGGGCATAACACATCTTTAAATTTAAAAAGATTTGTAGTGAAAAGTTTTAAAATCACCTAATTCCCCACCCTGGCAGTCAGTTATCTGTTTCTACTGTGTTTTCCTTTCAGATATTTTAAGCATTGGCAACCAGATGCATATAATCTTTATTACAGGCATTTTTTTTTTTAAACAGTGGTAGCCTCACTGTACCACCTTTTGCACCTTTGCTTTTTTTCACCTATTATATCTGATAGATCATTTTATATATGTACACAAAGAGCCACTTCATTTTTATGGCTGCAGAATGATTATTGCGTGATGTGCTATAATTTTGTTCCTTACTGATGGATATTTAGTTTCCTGATTTTTTTTTTTATTAAAAAAGTTGTTTTATTTATTGATGAGAGAGATAGAAGGAAAGAAACACTGATTTGTTGTTCCACTTATTTATGCATTCATTGACTGTTTGTTGCATGTGTCCTCACCAAGGATCACACCCGCAACCTGGATGTGCCAGCACGATGCTATAACTGACTTGAGCTACCTGGACAGGGCAGTTTCCTGATTTTTTGCTGTTACTGGGTTTGCCAAAAACTTGGTTTCGTTTTTTTCCTGTACGATGGCTCTACTAGTGCTTAGTTGTCTTGAACTTCATTTGAAACAATTCTGTTAGATCATATTCTGACAGCTGTCATATCAGTGTGCATTTAAAAAAGTTATCAAAATTGGTGAATTTTTGTGTAGCTATTTTAAT
Organism: Desmodus rotundus; assembly: GCF_022682495.2. Lineage (NCBI taxonomy): Eukaryota > Metazoa > Chordata > Mammalia > Chiroptera > Phyllostomidae > Desmodus > Desmodus rotundus. Next base: position 41,671,977 of record NC_071396.1, read on the forward strand.
ATTGAAGATGAAAGAAAATATGCAAGGTTTTCCGTGTATAATTCTTTATTATTTCAAGAGAGGTAAAAACACAACAGGAATGCAAAAAAAAGACTTCTGCAGTGTGTGGGGAAGGTGCAGTGACTGAACGAACGTGTCAAAAGTGGTTTGCAAAGTTTCTTGGTACTATTGACATTATGGCCAACTACTCTTTGCTGTGGGGCTAGGAAGATGTTTAGCAGCACCACTGGCCTCTATCCACTAGAAGCCAGTAGTGGGAGATAGCTGACACACTCAAAATACCCAAATCAATAAAGTTAATTGGTGAAAATGAAAAATGTGTCCTTTATTTTACAGAAAAAAAAACCTAAGCAGACTTTCTGGTCAACCCAATGCAACTAATGCCTTAGCCATTGACTTTGTATGTACCTCATTCTATAATTGAATGTGTGTGTATCTACAGGGTAAATTATTTGTTTTAATAAGTACTTATCGAGCACCTGCATTTTCTTAAGTTTTGTTGATGATAGTGATTGATAAAGCAGTCTCTTCTGAGTACTTGAAAGTGTTGGAGTTTAAAAATAAGACCAAAAATGAATAAATAAGTAGACATTGTCTTTGTACCTGAGACTGTTAGAATCTAGAATTAGTATCAATATAATGTGTTAAGTGCAATAATAAGAGGTATACACGGGAATGCCGAGCCTTAAGTAGGGGTAAAGTGGGCCCAAGGAGAAGCTTCTTGGAGCCAGATCTTGAAGTGTAAGTAAATATTAGCCAGAAGGGGAAAAGAAGCAGACCTTTGATAAGTGGAAAAGCAGATCTAGGGCTTGGACGTGTAACTGCATGAGATCTTGGTGAACCTACAAAGTACAAATCTTGTGATGCAGGTAGTGGTGGGCCCTGGATTTGGGTGGGTAAATACGGGTCAGGTCAGTAAGGGTTATATTTGTCAGCCCAAGAACTGGAACTTGGTTTGTGTATTTTACATTTTAGCTTTACATAAAATCTCATATAGAACACTGTATAAAACAAAAAGATGGAACTGCTTTGATCAGGGTAGAGAACGGGCAGGTTTTCTTCTGTGTCTTGGGCAGCTCCTGTGTCTTGGGCAAACACCATCAATTGAACCTCCCCCTGAAATGAAGTTTTAACAGAAGGATTTTTGAGAAGCCTAGAGGAAGAGATCACCTATACCAATAAATGTAAAATACAGCAGGTCTTCTACTCAACCTCGTTTCATTATAAGGATGATAAAGGAACTTAACTTTTGTTCGTTATAAGAGGCCAATCAATTAGCCTCTGGTAAAATTGGCTTCCTCATACTAAAGTCGCTACACATTGTTTCACTGTTTAGGAAAATTTTAAATTAATTTTAGAGATAGGAAGGGAGAGAGAGAAACATTGGTTTCTTGTTCCACTTATTTATGTATTCATTGGTTGATTCTTTTTTTAAAACAATTTTTTAAAAGATTTTATTTTTAGATTGGAAGGGAGGGAGAAAGAGAGGGAGAGAAACATCAGCATGTGGGACACACATCTCCTGCACACCCCCAGCCAGGGACCTAGCCTGCAACCCAGATGTGTGCCTTGACTGGGAATCAAACCAGAAACTCTTTGGTTTGCAGGGCAACCCTCAATCCACTGAGCCACACCAGCCAGGGTCATTGGCTGATTCTCGTATGTACCCTGATTGGGGATTGAACCTGCAGCCTTGGGGTATCAGGACAATACTCTAACCAACTGAGCTATCTGGCCAGGATCATTTTTTTCACTTAAAGTTGCAGAACCTGTTGACGTACCCTGTGTTGTTAGAGGTGGAAATAACTTGGTGTGAGGTATGGAGGAGAGCAAGGGGAAGGAAGCTAATTACATGTGTTTGAGCTGTTCTAAAATTGTCACTTCTCTTCTTTACAATAGTCTATTAAGAGATGATTAACATTGCCCTGACCTGTGAGGCTCAGTAGGTTGGAGCTCCCTCTTGTAAACTGGAAAGGTCATGGGTTTGATTCCTGATCAGGGCACATACCTAGGTTGGGGGTAAACCTGGTCAGTGTGCGTGTTTCTCTCCCTCCCTGTGAAATCAATAAACGTGTCCTTGGGTAAGAATTAAAAAAAAACAAGAGACAGAGAGATGATTAACATTAATTTAAAAAAGAATCTTTTTAGACATACATACTAAAATAATATGGATAAAATGATATGTGTGGATTTGTTTAAAAATAATTCAGGTGGGGGGATTATAAATGAACACAGTGGACATGAATGTGTATATGTTGGAACTGAGTAATGGTTGCCAAGGAATCATTGTACAATCTCTGCTTTTGTATACATTTGACATTTTTTAGTTATTATTTTTTTCCTCACCTGAGGACATTTTTTTTCCCCCATTGATTAATTTAGAGGGACGGGAAGGGAGGGAGTGGGAGAAAGAGAACACAGATGCAAGAGAGAAACATTGATTAGTTACCTCCATATGGGCCCTGACCAGGGATCAAACCAGCAATCTAGGCATGTGCCCTAACCAGGGATCAAACTTGTTTTATTTTAAAGATTTTATTTATTTATTTTTAGAGAGAGAGGAAGGGAGGGAGAAAGGGAGAGAAACATCAGTGTGTGGTAGCCTCTCACATGGCCCCTGCTGGGGACCCAGCCCACAACCCAGGCATGTGCCCTGACTGGGAATTGAACCGGCAACCCTTTGGTTCGCAGCCCACACTCAATCCACTGAGCCACACCAGCCAGTCCTGATTGACATAAAGGTTTTTAAGAAAGATAGTACCAGCATTTGAATTGTGCTAAATTGTGTTTTATATTTAAATATTTTTAGGTCATATTTAGAATTTGTAGTATTTTTCTGTAACTGTAGTATTAATGGAGGTTAAGGACCTATTCTGTAGTATTAATTCCTTTTTTAAAATAAGATTTATTAATTTGTTGGGGGGTTTTTAGAGAGAGGGAAAGGGAAGGAGAAAGAGAGGTAGAGAAACATCGATCCCTTGCCTCTTGCTGGGGACCAGGCCTGCAACCCAGGCGTGTGCCCTGACCAGGGATGCTCAACCAACTGAGCCATGATGGTCAGGGCTGTCATATTGATTTTTTTTAAAGATTTTATTTATTTATTTTTAGAGAGGGGAAGGGAGGGAGTAAAGAAGGAAACACCAATGTGTGGTTGCTACTTGAGTGCCCCCTACTGGAGACCTGGCCTGCAACCCAGGCATGTATCCTGACTGGGAATCGAACCAGCGACCCTTTGGTTCACATTCTGAGGCTCAATCCATTGATCCACATCAGCCAGGGCTGTCATATTCTTAAAGTAACTGAAATAATGTATCTATACAAAGAAATACAGTGAATAATAATATGGCAACTGTCTTTTGGGTTGTTACTATGTGCCAGGCACTTTATAACAACTTTATGAAGTATGACTCCAGAGACCCCATGTTTTTTATCATTATACTATGCTCTCAAAATGGTTTCATAGTAATAATTAAGATTAAAAAATAAGTAGAACCCTTGAATGTTGCTACTCGGGAGAATCAGCTCTGAGTAGAGGAGGAAGAACAGGCTTCTGATTTCAAGGTTTGGAAATAATATAAGCTAACACCTACTGTGCTACACACTAACGGCTGCTGGTGTTTTCCACGTTAAAGTGTTTATGCATTAGCTTCCAGTAGCCCTAAGAAGTAGGTGCCCTTTTACAGAAGAGTCAAATGAGGCACAGAGACAAGCAGTTTCAGACTCTTTCAAAATAATTCAGAGTATGATAATGCCGATTTCTTTGGTACATTTTTCTCACCATTGCTAGGAAATTCTGTCCCAGAGTGTGTATAAAAATGTATGTTTTTATAAAATTGGAGATTTTGTACATGCCTTTTGTAACCTTCCTTCCTCTACTTAATGTATATGTGTGTATGAAATTTCTGTATTCCATTCCAATGTATACATTTTCTATAATTTATTTAGACAAGTCTCTGACGTCTAGATTATTTCTATTTCGTGGCCATTTAAAAGATTTTATTTATTTATTTTTAGATAAAGGGGAAGGTGGGGAGAAAGAGAGGGAGAGAAACATCGATGAGGGAGAAACACACTGATGTAAGAGAGAAATGTCGTTCATTGTGTCTCGTACATGTCCCAGCTGGGGACCAAACCCTCAACCCAGGGATGTGCCCTGACCTGGAATTGGCCTCGCCTGGGATGATGCCCAACCCACTGAGCCACACGGGTCAGGACCATTTCTTGGCCATTTAAAAAGTGATTAGACTAAAGCATATTTTAAGTATTGCTTTTTAAAAACATCATTCTCCCAAATTGTTTGAGATTTTAGTTAGTGCCCTCCTTGGCTCAAGAAAAGGCTGTTTGTAAACCAGAAAATGTGTTGATAGCTTTAGAACAGCTTCAGTGACTTTGCTTGTATGAATAGACTTTAAAGTTAGTTGTTTTTGAATGGGGAATATTTGGATTTCCAAAACGTTGGGGGAATGTGAGTTTTATTTAAATATTATGGAAAATTTCATTTGTAAAATGTGGGATCCTGCGTAAAGAACATTCTGATTTATGTTCTGAGAATTTGACTGGTGCAATGGAAAAAGTTTTTTTACTGTAGTTAAGGTTAACTCCCTGTGTTGATATTTTGGTACCAGTTCTGTGAGCCTGGGCAAATGTCTTCATTTCTGCCTCTATTTCTTATCCATTATTTAGGGAAAATACCCTCTTAGCCTGTCCTGAGACGCTACTGTGAGGTCATGAGATAATTAAGTATTAAGTGTTCAGTAGAGTGCCTCTGAAAATTTTTTTTGTTTGTTTAATCCTCATCTGAGGATATGTTTTTATTGAATTTAGGGAGAAAGGGAGGGGAGGAGGGTGGGAGAGAGAAACACCAAGCAGTTGCCTCCTATAAGCATCCCAGCGGGGGCTCAAACCTGCAACCTAGGCATGTGCGCTGACTGGAAATTGAGCCCACGACCTTTGCTGTGTGGAATGGCACTCCAACCTAACAGGCCACCCAGCCAGGGCCTGATGTTTAGTGCGCCCAAACATAACTGGCTAGATCACTAAACTTAATGCTGAGTTATTGTACTTTGCAAGTGCTCCGTGTGCGATGTGGTTGAGATGCACTTTAACCCCCTTCCGTCAGATTCGAAAGAAATATAGTTGCGAGACCAGGCTGGACTTTTCTTGGGTTTTTTTTGTTTTTGTTTTTGTTTTTCATTTCACATATTTTTTTTAGTATTCTAGGCGAGGTGTTAAAGGATAAGGAAGTTATGCTGCTTTCATACAGTTTACAGTCTAGCAAAGAATATAAGGATAAAAGAAAATATTTTATTCTTTCCTTTGTTTGCTATCTCTTATATTTTTGCAAATTGATTCCATAAACCATTTCTGGCGAGAAAAGTCAGCATCATCTGTAATTTGAAGAGTCACTTACAACTTCATACATAAAAGGAAAATGTTGTCATCTGTTGTGCGTCTTTACCCAGACCACCACCAACTAGAGAAAGCATTGGGGGCGTTTGGGGGGGGGGGGTTGGTTTAATTTTGAATTGGGCTGGGGACCTTCAAATGATTTTGAATACTCACACATGATTCATGAATGCTTGGGTTAAAAATATCTGGGACTGTTTCTAACAGAGTGTTAGAAGTGGGTCTCTGTTTTCACTTGCGCTTAGAAAGGTTGAAGTTGGAGCTAAGAGAGGCTTCAGTGAGGAAGGTTGATTTATGACCCTTCCCAGAATCCAAGGTTACTCCATAGCTTTGCCGAAAACCAAATTTGTTAGTGTGTCAAGCCTCTGAGACTATCTGCAGTCTAACCCCCATGATGAGGAAATGTTTGGAAAAAGATATTTTACAGGAATAATTGTTTTGAATAGCCATGTACCTCCTTTCCAAAATCCGGATATGTGGGAGACTAATTGGTAATCTGAAGGTTGCTTAGAGAACTATAATTTCAAAATTTAGTAGTCTGATTAAACTCTGATGGGCTATGTGTATCGCTGTGTCAAATTTAGTAGTATTGCCCATTTTTAAACCAGGGAATTTTGGGGATAGTGGCTGATTGTTGGCTGTCCTTGAAGGAAAGACCTTTAATGTTTATGTGTTTAAATATGTCATTTATCTTTCTTTAAAAAGATTTATTTATTTTTTAAAATTTATTTACTTATTTATATTTAGACAGAACAGGAGGGAGGGAGAAAGAGAGGAAAATGTCAATGTGTGGTTGCCTCTCTCGAGCCCCCTACTGGGGACCTGGCTTGCATGCAACCCAGGCATATGCCCTGACTGGGAATCAAACCAGCAACCTTTTGCTTAGAAGGCCAGCGCTCAGTCCATTGAGCCACACCAGCAAGGGCTGTCATTTATCTTTTTAAGACAAGAGAGGTTATGTAGATTAAGGACTTAATAGGGTTTTTTTTAATTGAATAAATTTGATATGAAGTTTAATTGAATAAATTTGATAGGAAGTTTGATATGAAATTTGTAACTACCTATTTGTACTTCTTAATCCCCTCACTCTTCACCCATTGCCCCCACACCTCCTTCAATCTGGCGACCATCAAAACTCTCTCCACATCCATGATTCTCTCTCTGTTCTTCTTGTTTGCTTAGTTTGTTTTTTATTCAGTTGTTCATAGATATGTAGGCACTGCCATTTCATTGTTCATAGTTTTGATGATCTTTTTCTTAAAAAGGCCCTTTAACATTTCATATAATAATGGTTTGGTGATGATGAACTCCTTTAGTTTTTTCCTATCTGGGAAGCACATTATCTGCCCTTCGATTCTAAATGGTATCTTTGCTAGGTACAGCAATCTTAGCTGTAGTAGGTTCCTGCTTTTCATGATTTTGAATATTTCTTGCTAATCCCTTTAAGACTACAAAGTTTCTTTAGAGAAATCAGCTGATAGTCTTATGGGAACTCCTCTGTAGGTAACTAACTTCTTTTCTCTCACTGCTTTTGAGATTCTCTCTTTCTTTTTAATCTTTGGCATTTTAATTATGATGTGTCTTGGAGTGGGACTCTTTGCATCCATCTTGTTTGGGACTCTCTGTGCTGCCTGGACTTGCGTGTCTATTTCCTTCACCAAATTAGGGAAGTTTTCTTTCATTATTATTTCAAATAGATTTCCAATTTCTTGCTCTTTCTCTTTTCCTTCTGGCACCCTTATGGTGTGAATTTTGGACCTCTTAAAAGTTGTCCCAGAGGCTGCTTAATACTATTCCCATTTTTTTTGGATTCTTTTTTCTTCTTGTTATTCTCATTGGTTGTTTTTTCTTATGTTCCAAATCATTGATTTGATTCTAGGCTACATCCACTCTACTCTTGTTTTCCTGTAAATTGTTCTCTATTTCAATGAGTGTATCCTTTGTTTCTGACTGGATCTTTTTTATGCTCTTGATGTTCTCACTAAGTTCCTTGAGCATCCTTATATCCAGTGTTTCTAATTCTGCATCTGATAGATTGCTTACGTCCATTTCATGTAGTTCACCGGTGGCAAGCACAAGGCTCACGGGCCGAATCCAGCCCTCTACCTTGTTTTATCCGGCCCAGCACCTTGTTTCTCCCTGGCAGCAGAGCTTGACTGTTAAGGAGTAGTTACATTTATACCGTCCTGAAATTACATTTGGCCCTTTGAAGGCAATCACGAGGCTGATGTGGCCCTGGGGGAGAATGAGTTTGACACCCCTGATTTAGTTCTTTTTCGAGTTTTGATCTGTTCTTTCATTTGGGCCATGTTTCTTTGTCTCTTCATTTTGGTAGCCTCCTTGTGTTTGTTCCTATGTACAGGTAGTGCTGTTTTGACTCTGTCTTGGTCGTGCGGCCTAATGTAGGTGTCCTGTAGGGTCCAGTGGCACAGCTTCCCCATCACCTAAGGGGTACTTGAGGTGTGTCCTTCATGTGGGCTGAGTACACTCTTCTGTTGTAGTTGTACCTTGGTTGCTATTGGCAGGTCAACGGGAGGGATTTACCCAGGCTAGTCAGCTGCCAGGACTGGCTGTGACCACCTCCACCCTCCGTGGATGATGAGCTCTGAAGGGGCAGCGTTGTGGTGCTCCTGATGTGGTCTGTAGCTGTCCACTGGGTGCACTGGTCCTGGGGTCAGCCCCACCTGTGTTTTGCCCAGGGCCACCTTGCCTGAGCTGTGAAGCAATCTGAGATGGCTGCTCCTTGTGCTGGGCTTGGAGATGCTCAGGTGAAGCCAGCTGTGAAAGTAGTCTGGCTGTTGCTAGTGCTGGGCCTGGGGCTCACTGAGGCCAGCTGTTGATTGTTTGATAGGATTTAGGAAGTTGTGAAGCTAGAGTCAAGATGAGCCATTCATATGGAAAAGCAGCTTGGGTGGGCTGGAAAGTTGGGTGGGTCAGAGTCTCTGGGGATTTCCAAGGTGGGTCGGGTTAGCCAGTTGATGGAGTCTCAGGTATGGCACCAGCTTGCTGGATCTGTGGGTGGAAGGTTTAGAAAAGGGACAATGAAGTGTCTAGCATCAAGGTGAGCAGAACTCACTTGTATAACAGTGGTGTCTTTCAAGCTGCTACCCTGGTGCTGGAGCTCAGAGAGGGAGTGAGTCTTGAGTAGGTTAGTCTGTGTGTGGGTTCTTTAAGACAAACTGCTTGGGGCCACTGACTTAATCCCTGCTGGTTGTTGCAGCTAGAAGTTGTATGGACTAATCATTCTGGCACTGGAACCCTGGGCTGGGGGGCCTGGTGTGGGATTGGGCCTCCTCGCTCCTGAGATATCCCTCCTGAATTTTTATCTACCAAACATGGCTGAGGGACCAGCCTGTTCTGCATCTGCACCCCTCCTACCAGTCTGGATGGATGTGATTTCTATAATTCCGTAGTTGTCAGACTTTCATTCAGCTTGATTTCTGACAGTTCTGACTCAGAGCAATGGCTGTTCTATATTTTAGTTGTAATTTTGATGTGGTTTTGCAAAGGGGCGAGCCAGTCTGCCTACTCTGCCATCTTGACCGGAAGTAAGGCCTCAAGTTGTGACAGGTGCCGAAGCTGACAGAATCAGGCACCTAATTGTGTTGCTTAGGTAATAATGGCTCACTGTACCCTATTTTGGTTTAGTTAAGATGTTATTATTTTATGCAACATGTATTTTTGTTCCAGATACGGGGATACAGAAGCGAATGACACCTTGTCCTCATTCACTTTGAGACTGATGGAATAGATAAACATAAACTGAAAACAACGTAATGATGAGCTAAGAGACCCATAGGATATAGTGGAGAGGCAGTTGGTTGGCATAGCCAAGGAAAAGGGGATGATGGAAGGAAGGCATCCTGAAAGGACCTAGGAGAAAGAGAGGAATTCCCAGAGGAAAGGAAATAGAAGGATAAAGAGTATAATCTAAAAGGGGAACTGTAGATAGTTTGGTGTGTAAACTTTTGAGGTGGAAAATAGTAAAACAGGAGATTGAAAACAAGAAGAATCTAGGTCCTATCCTTATTTCACAGGTAGCCAGCCAGTGTACTTTGACTGTCTATATTTCTTGAAGTTGTTTTGAGAAATTTGTTACTAATAATAAAGCTAGTTCTTTCTCCAAGACCCTTTCACCCCCATCTCCCACCTTATCATTAAGAATATTTTACTTTGCTAATTTCTGTCTTCCAAAGAGGTAGTCAGCTCCCAAAGGACTTGTTTTTTCCATGCCTGAGTTATAAGCACTCAGAATATTTCTAAAATTCTTAAATATGAAGAAATATTTTTCTTGAAAATAAGTGTTTACTGTAAAAAAAAGAAAGTCCTCCATAATTTTCACCCTGTAGAAATATTCGCTGTTTACTATTTTCCAAATTTAGTAAATATGTGAATGAGTGATTTGACATGAACTAGTTAAACTAAATTTCATCACTCAGTGTACATTACCTGAGCATCTGCAGCATCCACTACTATGTAACAACTAGAGATACAGAGATAAGACAGTAATCTTCATCATCAAGTGACCTACGCTTTTAAATGACTAAGGCACCAGTGGGAGAAATTAAAAAACCTGTTTGGCAAGTTTTACTTCTATCTTTTTAATGTGAATTGCTTAGAACAATTAATTACATGATTAAAGAAAGTTTAAAAAGGAAAAATAAACTCTACGAGGGTCTATACAAAGTTAAAATTTGTGTAGTCCTTTATTATGCACATTTAATTTTTTTATAGTGGTAATGACATCTTTAAAGGTTTTGTGTTTTTTCTTAATATTTTTCTGGCTTTCCATAGTAATTTTTAATGACTGACTGCTTAATAAACCAGCAAATGATCCCGAATTTGTTTACCTGTCTTGTAGCTTCAGTTAGTTTTTTCCTTCACTTCTAGTGTTTGCAGTTTAAGGTGACAGAGAAAATGTTACAGCCTTTGCCTTTCTCCTTCTTTTGGATTATTTTCTTTCTTTCTTTTTAAAGATTTTATTTATTTATTTTTAGAGTGGGGAGGGAGAAAGACGAAGGCAATCAATGAGTGGTTGCCTCTCATGCGCCCCCTACTGGCTGCTGCTGACCTGATGATATGTCACAAGCACTTTCCAACTTTTCTTTGGCATATTTGAATTATAAATATCACTACTCTTGTGTTTTGGGGCCATTATTAAGTAAAATAAGGGTGACTTCAGCACAGCACTGTGATACCTCAACCCTTGATCTGAAAACCAGGAAGGCAACCAAGTGACTAATGGGCAAGTAGCCTATACGGCATGGCTGTGGTGGACAAAGGGATGAGTCACATGCTGGGTGGTTTGGGATTGAGTGGGACTGCTCAAGATTATTCATTATACTGCTTAGAACAGCATGCATTTTTAAATTTATGAATTGTTTCTTTCTGGAATTTTCTATTTCATATTTTGGACCTTGGTTGACAAAGAGGAACTGAAACTGGAAAGGGAAATTGCAGATAATGGTGGACCAGTGTAGTCTTCTCCAATTTTAGTTAATGGCAATTCCATCTTTCTCGTACTTGAGGCATAAACCCTTAGAGTGATCTGTGAGTTCTTTCTGTAGCACCCATATCCATTCCATCAGTAAATTTCATTGGCTCTTTCCACTTCTTGCCCCCTCCACCTATCCAAGATTGGTTCACGTAACTGTTATATCTCACCTGGATTATTATTGCACTAACTTTCTAAGTAGGATTCTGTGCTTCCACCTGAGCCCCTGAAAGCTGTTTTCAATTTGGCACTCAGAGTGGTCCTTTTAAAACATCAACCCTTCAAAGATACCTGCCTTCCTTAGAGTAGAATAAGGCATATTTCTTCCTCCCCCTGGATTATTTCTGTCACGTCATTTCTTCCTTTCTCTTACTTGGTCACTCTGTTGTAGCCACATTGACTTTCTTGCTGCTCTTTTGTAAAATGTTAGAGTGTATTTGTTTCTTCCTTGTGATCTTTTTTTTTTAAATAAAGATTTTAGTTATTTTTTAGAGAGAAAAGGAGAAGGACAGAAGCATCAATGAGTGGTTGCCTCTTGTGCACCCCCTACTGGGGACCTGGCGGGCACCTTGGGCATGTGCCCTGACTGGGAATCGAACTGACCCCCCTTTGATTCACAGGCCGGCACTCAATCCACTGAGCCACACCAGCCAGGGCTCTTCTTTATGATCTTTGGTGTGATATTTTACTCAGTTCAAAACATTCTAATTTTTATTATGATTTATTTTGTGATGTAAGGTTTATTTAAAAGTATACTTGTTAATTGCCTAAAAGATGTATATTTTACTCATGTTTTGTAATTAATTACTAATTTAATTACACTATGGACAGAGAATACATTCCATATGATTCCAGTCCTTTCAGTTGGTTGAGAGTACTCAATGACCCAGTACTACATGGTTAATATTTATAAATATTCCCTGTGCTCAGAAAAAATATATATTCTACACTTAGAGTGTGGGAATTTATTGTAGTCATTAGGTCATTTGTTTTTCACAATGCTGAAATTTTCAAACTCTCAGCAATTTATTTTTTTTGCTTATTCTTTTATTTGCTGAGAGAGGTTTATCTCCACTATAATTATAATATTTTTTTCTTACCATTTTCCAATTTTTGTTTTCTATAATTTTTCCTTTTATGTTTTCTGTATTTTGAGGCTATTGTTATTAGAGGCATACATTTTTTACTTATTTTTATTTATTTCTTGTCCTTACCCAAGGACATATTTTCATTGCTTTTAGAGGGAGAGGAAGGGAAAGAGAAACATCCATGTGAGAGAGAAACATTGATTGGTTGCTTTCTTATAACCTGCAACCTGGCTATGCGTCCTGACCAGGAATTGAACCAGTGACTTTTCAGTTTGCGGGATGACCCTCCAACCGAGCTACACCAGCCAGGGCCGGCATAAATATTTTAAAAATTGATTTTAGAAGGGGGGGTGGGAGGCAGAGAGAGAGAAAGAAACATTGATTTGTTGTTCTGCTTATTTATGCATTCATCAGTCAATTCAGATTGAACCTGCAACCTTAGCATATCAGGAAGATGCTCTAACCAACTGAGCTACCTGGCCAGGGCTATAGAGGTACAAAGTTTTAAAAATTAGCCCACTTTAATTAGCAATAAATTTGAGTTTAAATTTACCATGTTATTTTGTGCTATTTGTCCTGTTTATTTTTCTTCTCCTTCCCTGCCTTCTTTTGGGCTTTTAAGTTTTTTCATTGTTCCATTTATGCTCCTGCTCCTTGCATTCAAGTTTGGAAATTACATCATTGGTTTCTCTTCATTTAGAGGTTACCCAGAAATTACAAGAGGCCTCCCTAACTTTTTCAGTATTAAAATTTCCGTTACCTTCTTTCCTGACAATATATAGAGTTTAAAACACTTTATTTCTCCCTAATAATATGTAAAATTTAAGAACCCTTTAACCTCATTATCCTTTTTCAACTTGGAGTATTGTAAATTTTATAATTCATCCTTGTTCTTTTAAACTTTAGACATTACTGTTTTAAACAGTCATTTTTCATTTTGCACAGTTAACTCCTTTTGTTTTTTATGTCTCAGACCAGAGATAATTTCCTTTTGTCTGAATTATTTTAGAATTTTCCTTCTCTAGGACCCACTGGTGACTAACTCTCCCACTTTTGGTTTGTCTGAAGTTGTATTTAGCTCTCCTTCTTGAAAGATATTTTTGCTGGACAGAGATTTCCACATTAGCAGGTGTTTTCTAACGGCATATTGAAACTATCATCCCCTGTCTTTCTGAATTCCATTGTTGCTGGTGAAGTCAGTAGTTGGGAATTAGAAATCTCCTGCCTTTTAAAGGTAATGTGTCTTTTTCTCTGGTTGTGTTTAAAGATTCTTTCTTTTTGGCGCTGAGGGGGTTGTTTGGTTTTGTTTCTAATATTTTGATGTGTCTAGGGACGGATTTCTGTTTGTTTATTCTCAGGATTTGTTCACCTGCTTGATTGAGTCAGTGGATTAGTGACTGATTAATTCTGGTGAATTCTTAGCCAATTTCTGCTATTATTCCTTAAAGATCAGTGACATTTCTTCACTGTATTCCCTGTTACTCCCCAGGTGTCTCGGGATCAGGATTCATCCTGGTGTCTCTTGTTGAGCTTTGTATGTAGGTGTTTAGTAAATCTATGTGCAGTTGAATTAGGAGTTTAACAAAGAGTTATTTGGGAGTCTTTCTTTCCAAGATGTTCCAAATATATTAATTAATCACAAATAAAGTTATATCAAATTTATGGGAAATTACTCAAATTACAGTTTTCAGTAGAGGTAAGTGAAAGATTTGTTTTTCCATCTGTCTCGGTAGCTTGGTCTTAAAGTTCCAAAACCTACTAGCCTTGAAGTCACGTTTTTTTTTCTGGTAACTAACAAACTGGTAACAGGCAAAAATGGCCTCTTGGGCTTTTTAAAAAATTGTTTATATAGTAAGACGTAGTTTGTCTCATTTCCTAGTAACTATACTACTCACAGAAATTTCATAGAATAAGGGCATTCTATGAGATTTAACTTAGTTCTGTATGAATACAGAGTCTTAAAATTTGAATGGTAATTTATAAATCATTGAATTGAGCCCAGTTTTTTGATATCCTTGAGCCTGAGGCATTATTCATTATTTTTATTTGAATGACTTTAGTCCATTCATTCAGTATACTTTTTGAATACTTAATCTGTGCCAGGCACACACTGTTTTAAGCATTAAGGCTGGAAGCTGGAACCTGAGGGAGGAGCTCACCAAGTCTTTTTAAAAGACCTGACACTTTTATACTGGCCTGCAAACCAAAGGGTTGCTGGTTTGATTCCCAGTCAGAGCACATACCCGGGTTGTGGGCCAGGTCCCCAGTAGGGGGCGTGTGAGAGGCAACCACACATTGATATTTCTCTCCCTCTCTTTCTCCCTCCCTTCCCTCTCTAAAAATAAATAGGTAAAATCTTTAAAAAAATAATTTAATTAAAAAAAAGACATGGCACTTACAGAAAATCAAAATAGTATTTGTACATCCCCTTGGGGTAGATGGAGTGGATTATTCTTTGTCTGAGTACGCTAGTGCTTCTTTTGCCCAGAAATATCCTAGCATACTTGCTACTCCTCTTTGTAGCTATCAGGTGGGAAGCTGTTTTACTAAATACAAAGTTGTCTTCCTCTCAGGACAGGAGATGTGTACTGTTTATGGGTTGTTAAAGGCATGGACATGGGTTTAGGGCTGAAGTGGAGGCATTTGAATTGCAGATCGATTAGGAATATTATTTTTGAAAAAAAGATTCAGCCACGGTCTTTGCATGGGACAAGTCCAAGGAGCTCGATGCACATTGTGTTCTGCACGCATGTGTCCTTCAGGGTTGTGCAGTGCTCTGGTCTTAGCTGCAGCCCCCTTCACATCCTGGGAAATAACTGAGTCAGTTGATTGACATTGCTACAATCTACCCTGTAGTTCTCAGGGTTGTTTTGTTAGACCCATTATTGCTAGTTAATGAATAGGATGTCTGAAGTATATAGAATATCACCTGCAGAAGGGACCACAGTCTCTTGACATTGTTAACGTTTTTTTTAATATAATTTTTTCTCTCTTTTTCCCCCCCCCCGATGTGTTGTGATCCAAGGACTAAGGCAAAGATAATCTTTTCCTTGGGATGATTCTGTTTATTTCAGTTTTTAGGTCTTTATAAATCAAAATAAATTATTTTTCCAGAATGTGGGCAGATTATTTACATAAAACAAATATAAATTGAGAGCTACTACTGTATGTATAAAGGGCTGTGTTATGACCAATTAAGAGAGTATTTTAGTTGTAATTGTTGTTAAGCTCTGGAGCATTTTCGTCTAGAATTTTTTTAGCCATTGCTATCTTAGAAGGCTGTGAGAAGATGATATGTTTCAAAAACTTTTGATTCTTATTGATGCTCCATGTTTTGTCTGTCTAAAGTGTCAACCCAAGAAAAAGTCTACGCCGCTGAAGTATGAAGTTGGAGATCTCATCTGGGCAAAATTCAAGAGGCGCCCGTGGTGGCCCTGCAGGATTTGTTCCGATCCGTTGATTAACACGCACTCAAAAATGAAAGGTAATACTTGCCCTTGATTTCACATGGTAAAATAGTTTGGAGTTATAAACTGCATTTGCCTTTAGTTTAACTCAAATTTTATTGTCTTTAGTAATAATTTATTTTTACCTTTGAGTGTTTAGTGAATACTTATTAATTTATTTTACCTTTTTGGATTTTTTAAGCGATCGTTTTATTCTATCTGTAGATGCCAGGAGAGTGTTAGGCTTATTTCCTAAAGTTTACATCGTCCAGAATCACTTTCCAGTATATTTCTTACCCTACTTTTATTGTCAGGTTTGTATTGTCTTTGAAGCTGAAACCGTTATTTTAAAATGCTATGAGTTATTTTGAATTTTCTTTTAAATCCTCACCTGAGGATGTATGTATTGGTTTTAGAGAGAGAGAAAGTGAGGGAAACATGGATCGGTCGCCTCCTACACTCTCCCTGAAAGGGGACTGAATCCACAGCCTAGGTATGTGCCCTGACCAGAGATCGAACCCACAGCCTTTTGGCGTAGGGGACGCTGCTTCAGCCAGCAGAGCCACCTGGCCAGGGTGAATTTCAAATCTTAATTTTTAGAGTATTACCATTAATACTGTGTTTGAATCTCAGGTGATTTGTCTTTAAAATGCTATAAGATAGGGGCTGAAACTTGATCTTGAACTCCTTTTCTTCTGTTAAGATGGTTTGGGATTTTATTGTAGATTTCTTTTTTAAGATTTTATTTATTTTTTAGAGAGAGGGCAAGGGAGGGAGAAAGAGAGGAAGAGAGAAACATCAATCAGCTGCCTTTCCCGCAACTCCAATTTGGGACCAGGCTCACAACCTAGACATGTGCCCTGACCAGGAATTGAACTGGTGACTTGTTACCTTGCAGTACCACACCCAACCAACTGAGCCATGCCAGCCCCGGCTTGTTGTAGCTTTAATATATGTATTTTAGTTTTTGAATAGGTTACATACACAACAAGATTTTAAATAATCAACTGATTCCCTCCTTTTGTCTGATCTGCCCCATTCTTTACCACACCTTTCAAACCAATTGTTAGGAAAGTTTCTTTCTTTAAATCCACATATGTAGTCTCACATCCCTAACCGTTTAATTTTAACATAAAAGTAGCATATTGTATTTTCTTTCTACAGTTGCTTTTTTTACTTGAAGATTTTTCCATTTTAGTGCATTGAACACTTCCTTGTTTTATCTTTTTACAGCTGCATAGTTTTTCACTTTTTGAATATGCTATGCTTTATGTAACCATTCTCCTATTGATGGATGTTAGCTTTTTTCTAATCTTGCCTTGTAAAGATGATACACACATATACATATACACACACGTGTGACATAAACAAACACATACTGGGTTGGCCAAAGGTCCGTTTAATTTTTTTCTGTAAAATAAGACATTTTTCATTTTCACCAATAACTATTGATTTGGATATTTTGAGTATGTCAGCTATGTCCCATGTGGTAATAACATTGATTGTTCTCAATTAGTGTCTCGATTTGATCTCTATCAACTTTTGACATGTTTAGTCAGTCACAGCACCTTCTCCTTACACTAAACAATTCTTTTTTTTTTTTGCATTTTAATTGCGTTTTTACCTTTCTTAATAACGAAGCATAATATGCTGAAAATGTTGCGAATTTTCTTTCATCTTCAGTATAGAAATAGCTGCACAAAAATTCACCAGTTTTGATAAGTTTTTTTTAATGCATGCTGGTAGGACAGCTCTCACAATTCAGTTTAACAAAATTGTTCCGAATGAAGTGAAAGACAATTAAGTGCTACTAGAGCCATCTTATAGGGGGGAAAATGAACGTTTTTGGGAAGAAAATGCAGACAATTGTAACTGAATAACAATTTAAAAAAAAAAAAAAAGAACCTTTTGACCCACCCAATACATGTGTTAGTGTGCCGTATGCACTTTTTTGCCCAAAGTTTTGAGGGAAAAATAAGGGTGCGCATTATACATGGGTAGTACTAAATCCATATCTATATAAATATTTGTGATCCTTTTATTTATGCTTATGCATTAAAAGAGTAACTCCAGAAACCAATAACAATATCTGTATGCAAAATAATACCCTGAAATACAATAATTGGTTTTGTTTCTAAATATAAGTAAATAAATAATTGGATTTAAAATTAAAATGAAAGGGGTTTTTTTTTTGTTTTTTTTTTTTAAGTTTCTGCCATAAACATGGGTGCACATTATACACAGGAGCGCATTGTACATGGCAAAATGTTGTGCATGTCCATTTATCTGTGGGATGATTTACCAAAAGTGGGGTTGTCAGATTTGATTTTATATTTTGAATGTGGAATTGCCCAAAGACCTTTATAGCTTACTGTTTGTCTGTTTGTTTGTTTTTTTAATGGTATCTTATTTGTGGTCTCTTCGGACATTTAAATTTAGAAAATTCTTTTAGTCCTCCTATTCTACCCTGCCTCTTCCTGTGGACTGCTGGTTTCTTACTTACTGCAATGTTCTTTATGCGCACTAGTGTGTCCATGCCATTTATTCGACAAATATGAAGTATGTTGTATAGATACTGTACTAGGGATTGGGATCTGGTATTGAGTAAAACATCAGTCTTTCTTTACCTCGTATATAATTAGAGTTCAGTTAAAGAGACCTGGCATGAGCAAATAATCGGACAAAAAGATAATTACTTAATTTAGACATGTGTGCAAGGAAAGATAATGGTTTACAGTTAGTGATATATCAGGGTTACTTAACCATGGGCTTTTGGTGCAGGGGTATTGAGGGCCAGTTTTGCTAGTGAAATTATCTTTGATCTGAGACCTGAGAGGATAACTAGGAATTAACTAGAAAAAAAGAAGATGGTTCCAGGCATAGAAAATAGTATATGCTCGGCCCCTGAGAAGGCTGCCGCCTGGAGTGGTGGAAGGTTGCACAGTATGAGGCTGGGGAAGTAGATATGAGTCAAATCATGTAGCATCTCTTAGACTTCTTTTGAAAGTTTGTACTTTTTCCTAAGAACAATGGGGTAGCATTCTGGGCCGTACGCAGAGGGTGACATGAGCTGATCAGTGGTTTTCAAAGTTCGCTCTGACTGTAATGTGGAACCCGGACGGGGGCACGAGTCAGTCAGAAGAGAGAGTTAAACAGGGTCAGTGTGGAGATGGGGGTGAGATGACAGTGTTACCAGTCCACTTCCGCACCAGAGGCTGGCGCTGCCCCTGCACACTCCAACCCTTTCACGTGTCCCGCTATGTTCAGGTTCTAGACTCGTGCGGGGAAAAAAATTTCAGGGCTCAAGTCCAGGTGAAAGTGAGAGTAAGTTTATGAAAGCTTGGGACAGTGAGGCAAAGGAAGGGCCCCTGGAGACAGGGTTCAGGGTAAGCCCAGATGAGCTGCTGCTACCCTCTGCTCCTCTGGATGCAAATGTCCTCTGGACCCTTAGAGCTTATGTTAGAAAAAGCAAAGTACACACCCGAGGAAAAGGGGACACAGGCCTGCTGAAAGAAAAGGAGGATATTATCTATTTTCTGCATGTGGGAATTTTAGGGGAGGTCCCAGGGGAAGTTCTGAACAGAATATTCATCAGATTTCCAGGGTGGTGTTTAGTATGCTGATGTATTGAAATGAGTGTGCAGTGGTGACTTGGGTTATTTTCTGGTTAGTTTTAGCTTTATCTTGGATTAGTCTGGCTTGTTTTTCCTTTTTTATACTCACCCAAGGACATGTTTTCATTGCTGAGAGAGATAGTGAGAGAAACATGGATAGGTTGCCTTCCTGTACATGCCCCATCAGGGATTGAACCTGCAACATGGGCATGTTCCCTGAATTGAAGGTGTGGGACCTTTTGGTCTTTAGGACTGCACCACCCAACTGAGCCATAGCAGCCAAAGCTGGTTTTGTTTGCTTTTTTTCCTTTTTCTTATCTGTCTCCCTGACTAAGGTGATTTAAACCACCTGCCCTTAGATATCTTCGGTTAGGGAGGATAGGGTCTTGTGATTTTTCTCAGTTTCCTTGTTCCACTTGGTGCAGAATTTGCCTAGTTTCTTACTAACCTGCCTGAAAGTGGACAAACATAGGAGTTAAAATGTGTATGATTTGGTAATGGGGAGTGAGGAAGATGGAAGTACTGGGGGTTTAGCTCCCAGGTTTCTGTATCTCTGTTGGCTCCCAAGAGTGTAGCTTCACTTGGGCGTAAATAGTGTTGCTGTTTACTGAGAGCACTGGGGTACCTGTGACTCGGGGGAGCCATCTGCTTGTTGATGGTGATTGAAGCCATGTGCCAGGGTGTGGGTGAGATGGCCTTGGGACAAAATTATGCATTAAGAAAAAGGGGGCTTTGAGGAACCCAATATTTGTAGTCTGTATGGAACAGACAGAGCTGGCAAAAGAGATGATTGAATCGTAGATGCAAGTGGAAAACCTAGAGAATGTAGTGTTGGTGACTAGGGTGCTTTAAGAAGTAAGGTGTGGTTGATTTGGTTGAAAATTGCCTAGAGATCAAATAAAATGTCTTAGTTGTAAGAAGGTAGAGATCATTGGTAACCTTTTTTTTTTTTTTTTTTTTTTTTTTGGATTAGACTGATTTGATAAAAAAAATAGAGAAGTGGGGATACTATAGCAAGAGACATATGTGGGGTCCAGAAAGATTTTTATAAGTGGGATGATTGTGCAGGCAGTGCTGATGAGAAGAGCCCTGCAGGTAGGGAGAGGCTGAAGACAGGGGTAGTAAGGGGCCAGAGGCAGGGTGGCCACATAGGGCGACCACATAGGGCTCCTGAGAAGGCGAGAGGCGGACAGGACTCGTATCACAGTGAGCAGTCGGCCTCAATGGGGAGAGCACCTCAAAGGAGTAGCACCTTTCTAGTGCTCACGTCAGGGTGGATGAGGGTGCTGTGGCGGTAAGGCATGCTTGAGGATTCCCGTCTGGCCTGTTTCTGAGTCAAGAATGGGGTTGCACCAGGGAGCAACTGTCAGATAGAATGTGGTTGGGCGGGGAGCTCTAAAAGGGTGAAACTCTTGAATTTCAAGAGAGCTTCCCAGAAGTGCTGATTTCCCGTAGTGTCCTACTGGAGAAACGATAGAACGTGGTAAAATGGATCTGTCTAACCTTATGGCAGCTTATTTCATACTGCTCACTTTTTCTCTTCTATCTTTGCATTTTACATTTTTTGGTTTTTGTTTCCTTTTTCCTGTAGTTTATAGCAAGCTATTGTCAGCCAAGTTCTGGAAAGCTTAATTAACACTCTTAGTAGTTAAGTCTCCATTTTTCTTTGAATGTGCTCCTTTTTCTGTACACCTCCTTCATAGCACATACCTAGTAGAGTCATCAGTCTTGCTATTACTGCCTGGGAGGAGAAATTTTGGACAGACTGCTCTCAAAGTACCCCTGCACCCCTCACTGAAACTATGACAACTATTAATGTTTTATAGCAGCATAAGTTGTCAGTGTAAAAGTTAAAATTATAGTAGACTGTTCCTATTATTGTCATCATTCATGTTTATTGTTTTCTTAGGGAAGCTAAGTATTCCAAATGGTGTTAGAAAACTCGGTTTCATAAAATATTATTATTATTATTTAGGTAATTACTTTAATAATAAACAGTGCATATAATTAATTATTTAATTATATACGAATTCTGAGGGGGGGGGAGGGAGGAAGAAAGACAGAGAAACATCGATATGTGAGAGATACATCAATTGGTTGCCTCTCACATGCCTCCACCTGGGGACCTGGCCTGCAACCCAGGCTTGTGACCTGACTGGGAGTCGAACTGGGGCGACTTTTGGGTTCGCAGGCCAGTGTTCCATCCACAGAGCCACACCAGCCAGTGCTGGATCATTTGATACTTACTTTCGAATGTCAAAGTTTCATTATTTGGATTATTTTTTACTTACGTTCATAGAAGTTGTGGATTAGTTACTTTTCATCCTTGCATGCATTGGGTCTCACCTCCCTCCCCGTCTCTGGCACCCTCTTTCATGTTTTGCCTAATATGTTATAATTTTGGTTAGGAATTCAGTGTGCGCATTATTATGTTAACAGTATACTCAACTTAGTCACCTAGTGTCCTGAGCTTGCCTTGTCCTTAGAATGTTGTGGGTTTTTTTAGTTTTCTGTATATATGTGTTTTGGTGAGGAAGAGGGTTATTAGTTGTCTATATATTTATTGATAATTTAGAGTAAAAGTCTCCAAGTTTTTGTTTGTTTCCACATGATCTATTATATCAATAATTTGTCATTTCCATCATCTTAAATAAGTCTCAACTGGACCCTTGGACCCTTATATATTCCTTCAGTCTGCAGTAGTCAGGCAAACAGCTGTGATCTTGGAGATTCCCTTCAACTCTCTCTTGTGTTGCATTCCATGTTTTAACTCGTGTTTGGTTCACTTACTCATTTTCAGTAGTTTCCTGAGAAAGGGAGTGTGGGAGATAAGGTTTCTTGTGACCCTGCATGGCTGATACAAAATACTAGGCTGGAAATCATTTGTGCTTAGACTGTTGAAGGCATTGTCTTTTAGCTTCCAGAGTTCCTATTAAATCTGAGGTTATTTTGATATTTGATCTTCTGTATGTGATTTCTGTCCCTCTTGTTTGGAAAGCTTGTATACTCTTCACCTTGTTCACAGAGTTCACAAGGGTGTGCCTTGTTGCCGTGAACCTGTGTTCATCTATTGTGTAGATTTAGCAGGCCCTTTTCTTCTACAAATGTAGTTTCTTCAGTTCGGGGGCATTTTCTTTTTCTTTTCTTTTTTTCTTTTCTTTTTTTTTTGAAAGATTTTATTTATTTATTTTTAGAGAGAGTTGAAGGAAGGGAGAAAGCGAGGGAGAGAAACATCAACAGGTGGTTGCCTCCTGCACGCCCTCCACTGGGGACCTGGCCCAGAACCCAGGATGTGTCCTAATTGGGAATGGAACTGGCCACCGTTTGGTTCACTGCCTGCGCTCAATCCATTGAGCTACACCAGCCAGGGCTGGGGCATTTTCTTGAACTATTTCATTGATTATTTCCTCCCCTTTGTTTATTTTTTTTCTATAACTTTTTTCCCTCATCCTCACCTAAGGACATTTTTTTCATTGGTTTCAGAGAGAGAGGTAGGGAGAGAGAGAGAAACATCGATGCAAGAGAGAAGCATTAATTGGTTGCCTCATGTACACATCCAGACCTTGGGGAACAGTGCCTCAAATGGGGGTTGTACACATCCAGATGGGGTCACCTTTGCCCACACCGGGGATCAAACCTGCAACCTTTTGATTGTGCGACAACACTCCAACCACCTGAGCCACACTGGCCAGGCTCTTTCTAGAACTCTTAATCAGATGTTTACGCTTCTGCGTTGAACCTCATAATTTTTTCTTTTTTGTATATTTGTTTTGCTCTACCTACTTTATAGGAAGTTTTTTCAACTTTGTCTTTAATCATTTTTTGAGTTTTAAATTTTTGCTGTTATGTTTTTAATTTTCAAGAATTCCTTTTGTTCCCTGCATCTTATTTCATTAATGCAATATCCTTTTTATTTTTGAGGATATTAATGGCAGCTTTTGTGAAATTTTCTCCTGTACTTTGTTTGTTTCAGGTTCCTTTTTTCCTTCACTGTTTGTTCCTTTGTTCTCTCTTTTTTATGTTTGAGGTTTTCCCCAGATCTCTGTTCAACAGTGAAGAGTAGCCCCAGTCAATGTGGCTCAGTTGGTTGGGCGTCGGTCTGCAAACCAAAAGGTCACTGTTTCCTTTCCTGACTGAGACACGTGCCTGGATTGCGGGTTCAGTCCCGTGATGCCGTGTATATGGAAGGCATCCTTTCAATGTGTCTCTCTTGTGTTGATGTTTCTTTCCCTCTACTTCTCCCTCTCTCTAAAATTTAAAAAAAAAAAAAAAAAAATTAAGCCAGTGAAGAGTAAAGGGCATACAGGCACTTCTGAACAAGTAGAGGTTGTCCACCTTTAATTACCTTGTGTGGTGACCCTCTTCCTCCTCCCTGTCCCTTGTCAGTGCCTTCTCTTTTTTTATGGGCTTGGTGACAGTCCTCAGAGAACAACCTTAATCCTCTTGGCTGGAAAGTAAGCATCTGGCTTACTGTGCTCTTGGGGCTCCATAAAGGGAAGCCGACTGGGTATTTCAGCATTCAGTTCACGTCTTCCGTGTTTGGTACACTCACGCTTCTGGACTGTGCGCAGTGCTGCTGTCTAGAGACCTGTTTCACTTCACCTACTCTGGGGGAAGGGGAGAGGCTGTGATCTGGTGGTGGTTTGTGGTAGAGGAGGAAACTTACGTATCCAAGGCTGCTTGATAACTTTCAGCCAGTCCTCTGTATTTTATCTTCCTAAACTCCAAATGTACAAGGCATTGCCAATTCCTTGTCCTTCAGTAGAAGGATGAGTGGCGTAGAGACGGTTGATTCCTGGCTTTGCTCAATGATAACGTAGAATTTGGCGTGGTAGGATCTATTAAGTTAGTAGCTGTCATACTTATATGTGTGCTTCTCAACTTCTAAGGCACATGCTTGCATAGACACACTAATTTATACTCAGCTGTCTTCTCGTTCCCCTTGTCCTTAAATGGAATTGTGCCTTAAAAATCTCTTTATTATAGCTTTACTGGGGATTAACTACAGCGTAAGTCTTCATTTCATCTTGAACAGTCTTGTTCAGACCTTTCCATACTCTACTTTTAGGGTACCCTTCACAATCAAATTGCTTCTAAGTTCTCAAGGCTGGCCTATCATTTGACTTCTCTGTGGTTTAACGCTTCTCACTGTCTTCCAAGTTTCCCGCATTTTTATTATTGTTTCTCTTTCTATACTTTGTCTTTTGTGTTATTTCTTTTAAAAACTACTTTTACTGTTATTTTTAAAATTGATTCTGTTGAATTTGCTATTACAGTTGTCCCAATTTTTTCCCCCTTTTTGCTCCTCCACCAGCACCCCCCACTCACTCAGGCCATCCCCACACCGTTGGTCATGTCCATGGGTCATGGGTATAAGTTCTTTGGCTACTCCATTTCCTGTACTGTACTTTATATCCCTGTGGCTATTCTGTAACTACCTGTTGGTACTTCTTAATCCCCTCACCTCTTCACCCATTTCCCCCACACCCCCCTCCCATCTGGCAACCATCAAAACTCTCTCCACATCCATGGTTCTCTCTCTGTTCTTTTTTGCTTAGTTTGTTTTTTAGATTCAATTGTTGATAGATTTGTATTTTTTGCCATTTTACTGTTCATAGTTTTGATCTCCTTTTTCTTAAATAAAGCCCTTTAACATTTCATATAATAATGGTTTGGTGATGATGAACTCCTTTAGTTTATTCTTGTCAGGGAAGCACCTTGTCTGCCCTTTGATTCTAAATAATATCTTTGCTGGGTAGAGTCATCTTGGATGTAGGTCCTTGCCTTTCATGGCTTTGACTATTTCTTTCCAGCCCCTTCTTGCCAGCAGAGTTTCTTTTGAGAAATCAGCTGACAGTCTTATGGGAACTCCCCTGTAGGTAACTGCTTTTCTCTGGCTGCATTTAAGATTCTCATTTTCTTTAATCTTTGGCATTTTAATTATGATGTGTCTTCGAGTGGGTCTCTTTGTATCCATCTTATTTGGGACTCTGTGCTGCCTGGACTTGCATGTCTATTTCCTTCACCAAATTAGAGAAGTTTTCTTTATTTTTTTCAGATAGATTTCCCATTTCTTGCTCTTTCTCTTTTCCTTCTGGCACCCCTGTGATGCGAATGCTAGATTGCTTTAAGTTGTCCCAGAGGCTACTTAATACTATCCTCGTTTCTTTGGATTCTTTTTTCTTCTTGTTGTTCTTATTGGTTGTTTCTTGATTCCTTATGTTTCAAATCATTTGTTTGATTCTTGGCTATATCCACTCTACTGTTATTTCCCTGTAAATCATTCTTTATTTCAGTTAGTGTGTCCTCTGTTTCTGACTGGGTCTTTTTTATGCCACTGAGCTTCTCACTGAGTTCCTTGAGCATCCTTATGACCAGTGTTGTTTTCTCTCTTTTTTTCCCCCATATAACCAGTGTTTTGAACTCTGTGTCTAATAGATTGTTTATTCCCATTTTGCTTAGTTCTTTTCCTGGAGTTTTAATCTGTTCTTTCATTTGAGCCATGTTTTTTTGTCTGCTTATTTTGACAGCCTCCCTGTATTTGTTTCTGTGTATTAGGTGGAGCTGCTTCCACTCCATGTATTGGTAGTGTGGCCTAATGTACTAAGTGTCCTGTAGAGTCCAGTGGCACGGCCTCCACTGTCACCCAAGCTGGATACTTGAGGTGCACCCTTCTTGTGGGCTGAGTACACCCTCCTCTTGTAGTTGAGCCTTGATTACTGTTGGATCAATGGGAGGGATTTACCCAGGTCAGTCAGCTGTGAGGACTGACCACCAATCTCCACAGTCCATGGAGGATCAGCTGTGCAGGGGCAGGTGATGGTGCTCCCACATGGTCTGTAGTTGTCTACTGGGTGTGCGGGCTTTGCAGTTTCCCGCAATGGTGGGATCCAAGGTCAGCCCCCACCTGTGTTCTGCCCTGGGCCACCGTGTGTGAGCTATAAAGCAATCTGAGATGGTTGCTACTAGTACTGGGCTGGGAGATTCCTAGGTGAAGCCAAGCTGTGAATCAAGGCAGCCTACTGCTAGCGCCTGGCCTGCGGCCACTTAGCAAAAGGTCTGGGGACTGGGGGCTTACCTAGGCCAGCTGTTGCTTGTTTGATAGAATTTAGGAACTTTTGATGCATGAGCCAAGACCAGCCATTCATATGGAAAAGTCAAGGTTAAGAGTTTAGGTGGGCCTGAAAGTTGTGTGGGACAGAATCTCAGGGGATCTCCGGGGCTGGGCAAACAGTGTCAGCCAGGTCCATGGAGTCTCAGATATGGCACCGGCCTGCAGGCTCTGTAGTTCTGTGTGGGGAAGACTCAAAGTGTCAATGGCCTGTGCCTGCCTTTCTGTTGAGAGAAAGCTATCCCCCAGCTCTTACCTTGATGCCAGCTGCTTTATTTCTCTTCTCCTTATGCCACTGGGCCTTTAAAGGTGCTGCCCCAGTGCAGAAGCTCAGAGAGAGTGAATCTGAGTAAGTCTGTGTGTGGGTTCTTTAAGGGGAATTGCTTGGGACCCCAGTGGTGTGTTTCACTGACTCAGTCCCTGCTAGTTCTTGCAGCCAGGAGTTATGGGGACTTACCTTCCTGGCATTTGCACCCTGGGCTAGGGGGCCTGGTATGGGGCTTGGACTCCTCGTTCCCAAGATATCCCTCCCGAATTTTTATCCACCATGTGTGGGTGTGGGACTAGCCCATTTTGTGTCTTCGCTTTTCCTACCAGTCTGGATGGATGTGGTTTCTTTAATTCCATGGTTGTCAGACTTCATCAGTTTGATTACTGATGGTTCTAAGTGGCGGTGGTTCTGTATTTTAGTTGTAATTTTAATGTGGTTGTACGAGGAGGCAGGCCATGTTTACCTATGCTGCCATCTTAACTGGCAGTCTTGCTTTTACTGTTTTTTAATGTGATTTTCAGAACAGACCAAAAATAAATTTGAGTATTCAGTCTGCATTTTTTACCTTTCACGATTTACACTTTAACATTATTTCATAGTTTTTAAAAAGTTTCTTACAGTCGTTGTCCATTTGGCTCTGGCTTAC
This sequence comes from Desmodus rotundus, assembly GCF_022682495.2. NCBI lineage: Eukaryota > Metazoa > Chordata > Mammalia > Chiroptera > Phyllostomidae > Desmodus > Desmodus rotundus. The sequence goes on from NC_071396.1 coordinate 41,699,053, forward strand.
AATCCAGCATAATGTCTTTAAGGTTTATCCATGTTGTATTATGTATCAGTATTTTGTTCATTTTTAAGGCTGAGTAATATTCCACTGTATGTATGCAGTCCCTCACCCATTTTCTGAGTTTCAGGTACCCATGGTCAACTGCAGGCCAGAAATAATAAATTCACCCCCCCGTTGTCATCATTGCTCATGACATCCATCTGTTGACATCATCATGGGTCAGTGATGGAGGGTCACTGAAGGAGAAGGTCAATAATAGGCTAACGCCATGTCACGGCCCCTGTGTTACTCTCCTTAGTTTATCTTACCACGGTGGGCACTTGATCACCACAAGAAGGATGGTATAGTTCAATAAAACATTTTGAGAGAGAGAAACCACATTCACCTAACTTTCATTATAGTACGTTATAATTATATTTTATTATTAGTTACTGTTGTTAATCACTTAGTGTACCTAATTTATAAATTTCACTTTTATCATAGTTATGTATTTATAGGAAACAACATAATATATAGAGAGTTCAGTGTTGTTCAGGCATCTACAGAGGGCCTTTGAACATGTCCCTGAAGATAAAGGGGGACTTACATATACTACATTTTGTTCATCCATTCATCTTTCAGTGGACCAGTTGAGTTGTTTTCGTATTTTGGCTATGGTGAATAATGCTGCAATGAACATTGGTATTGAAATATCTGTTCTGACTTATTGTATGTCAAGTCCTTTTGATTTGTCTTTAAAAATTTATGTTATTTTTGATTTTAGAGAGAGGGGAGGGGAAGGAGAAAGAGAGGGAGAGAAACATTGATTGGTTGCCTTCCATTTGCACCTCTACTGGGGATTGAACCCACAACCCAGGCATAGGCCTGACCCGGAACTGAACCAGATATATATATTAGGTATAGTGGATTATAAGTGCAGAACGACCCTTAACCAACTGAGCCACCTGGTGACGGCTGATTGTCTTTAAAAAAAAATATGTTTCAAATTGTGTTAATTCCCCTTGCTACTGCTTTAGTTTAGGTTCTAGTTATCTGTTGTGTGCATACACTATTTTGGTAATCTCTGGTCTACTGAGTGTCCTCTGTTTCCTCTTAGATTTTTTGTTTAGAGGTTAAGAAGGTTTATCTTCCTAAGATGCAAAACTGATCCTGTGGTTATATGTTTAAAGGAGGCTCCTCATTGCCAACATTACAACGACCAAGGTTAACATGGCATCCAAGCTGTTTCAGGCCTGGATACTGCTTACATGGTTTCCCTTTGTTCTCACTTTATGATTTAGTGTTCCAGAGTACGTTTTTTGTTGTTGTTGTTATTTAGGTCCTCATCAAAGGACAGTTTTATTGCTTTTTTAGGGAGGGAGGAAGGGAGAGAGAGAAAAGCTTCAGTTGGTTCCTGTCTCGTACAACTGAGTGGGAATTGAACCCAGCCCTTTCAGTCTATGGTACGTTTCTCCAGTCAAATGAGCCACACTGGCCAGGGCTCTGTTGAACTACTTTTAGTTCCAGCTGGATTTTTTTCTTTCTTTCTTTTGTTCATGCATGCTTTTGAGGGTTCTGGGCCCTCATACTGGAGTTCTCTCCTTAATAAGCAGTTTACCTTAAAAATTTTGCTTAGGTGCCCCATCTGTCCTCTGGTTAATATTTTCCCCCTTCTTAGTGTTACTCTTTTATTTTTCAAGGCTATTTTTAAAAAGTTAAGATAGATAAGGGCTATTTTGAATGATGTATGAAATATTATTGCCACGGCCACTATGTACAGGTAAGAGGGGGAGGCTTTATTTCTTGGTCTCTTCCTGCTTAGACAGAGTCTTGATGATCTTCTTTTTTGGCCTGGAACCTCTCCTTGCCGTGCTAGCTTGCCTCCTTGTTCTTGGACCTGCAGGTCTCAGTCTAGTCAGCCAGAAATTTCTGTAAGCCTTGTCTTCCTTCAGCTTGTGAAGGTGTTCCATAAGAATCCACTTGTTTTCTTTCCTTTTTATTTTTGTTTTTGTTTTTAAGATTTTTATTTATTTACTTTTAAAGAGGGGAAGGGAGGGAAAAGAGAGGGAAATATATTAGGTATATTGGATTATAATCTTTTCTGAATGAGATTTGTATTTGTTGTTGTTGTTGTAATCAGAGAACTTTGAACAACCAAGAAAGTGTCGAATAACTTGATTTCTTTTTGTTTTTATTGATGTTGAGATTTTTTTTTAATTTGTATTTCTGTATTTTGAAATACCAAGTGACATTTGCTCTACAAAACCAGCATTTTACTCTGAATTTGCCCGCCCTCTCTGGTCATTGGACTTACTGTGTCTATAAAATGGAGATTATACTACTTCTATCTTAATCCACGCAGTGCACCTAGTGTGATGAGTGCCTGGCCCATAGTAGATACTCCATACATACTATGCATGGCATGGTGTTGAAGCATTTCTTCCTCCTTATATTTTAGCATAGTGTTTTTAGAGTTTGTGTGGTGGTTAGTTCTTGTTGATTATTATATCTGTGGTGCTGTCACTTATTATATGTCCTTTGTGTTTTCCAGTAATGAGGGTATAGACTTTATAGACTGATGGTAAAAGGAGCTTTTCGTTTCTTGCTATATTAATTTGCTCTGTGATTAGCTAATCGGCCTCTAAGTGATTTGGAATACATAGTTTATCAGCAGACTAAGCCATTGAGTGCTTTCCTAAACTCTTAAGCATTTTCTTGACACATTAATTGAACATTTAGAATTTTCCTTCTATATCGACCTATGTCAGAGTTTCTTGTTCTGCAGGGTATTTAGCTTGTTGATTTCTCTCAGGGTGGAGCAGGGGACAGAGGCTTCTTTGGCAATAGTGTTGCAAATTTTATCTTGATGATAAACAGTCATCTTTTTAAAGTAATGACACTGGTTCTTATCCTTATCTAGTTTCCAACCGGAGGCCCTACCGACAGTACTATGTGGAAGCTTTTGGAGACCCGTCTGAGAGAGCCTGGGTGGCTGGAAAAGCAATTGTCATGTTCGAAGGCAGACATCAGTTTGAAGAGCTACCTGTCCTTAGGAGGAGAGGAAAGCAGAAAGAAAAAGGATACAGGCATAAGGTAAAAAAAAAAAAAGTGCTTCTTATTATCTTTTTGGGGGCGGGGCAGGGAGGAGGCAAGGAAGAAGTACAATATTTTTGAAATGTAAGTTACTCCCCTTAGGTAGGAGGATATTGGTGAGAAAATAGGTGGAAAGCAAGGCTTTTTGCATGGATGAGGTGGGACTGGCCTTCCAAATACTCATGCGCAGTGTTCTGAGCCGTGGCTCCAGCTCACTTTTGCCATGTCGCTTAGACAGCACAGAATGGCAGAGACAGTCTTCTTTGGCTGTGTCTTATGCAAAAAGAAACTGGTGGTCATCAGCATGAATATTCTACTTATTCTCTGGATTAATGATTTCTCTTATAAACGGGAAAGGTAAAGCTTTAAACTGTTTTGTTTTGGGTTTTGTGTGTAGTTGTTATGCTTAAGTTTGCAGTTTCATACCTGGTTATGTTTTAATAAAGAACATGATGTTTTCGTTTCATCTGCTTGGTATTTTTTGTTAAAGTTGGCTGAGTAAAATTCTTTATAGTCAGTTCTGCAAGGGGGAACAGTTCCTCTTAGATTGGTGTTTCATACTTCTCTGTGTATAAATACTTTTAGACTACTTTATAAAAATCATAATTAGGATAATTGAGAGTCAGTATGTAGTCTCTGCTATTTTAATTTGAGTTCTTTGAGGACTAACTAGTGTCTTCAACTCAAAAACAACTGTAATCTTAAGTTTTTGTACATCCATTTTGGATTAGAAGTAATTATAAATATTTAATATGCCATGAGGTTGATGCTCTAAAACAACTGGCGTGTGCTGCTGTCAGGATAAAGGACACTAGTAACTACATCCTTTCAGTACTTCCGGTGGGGGTGGGGAAGTGTCAGTGTTTTGTGTCAGGCCTTTAGCTATGTAGATTAAACCTCTCCCTTTTTTGAGGACTTCATTAGAGCTTTAAGGTACTGGAAAATTGATTTACTCTGGTCATAGTCATGAGAATTAACACATGTGTTGTTTGTATGTAAAGTAAACCAGATGATGTTTATTGCCTTTTTAAGAGGAGGCTGCTCTTCTAGTGCTGAAGTTTTATATGCTTAGCAGAACATCCCTATCACAAGGATTAATTTGTGAACACTAAGTGAAGGTTAGAACCTTGATGAATACCTATTATATGAAGCCAAGGAGGTAAATGAAAATATGGAAAGTTGGATATATTTCACAGAGCCTCAAATGACCTCATGCTATGAGGAGTCAAGAAAATAGATTATGTAATTTGTTTTATCCATAGTGTTTTGGGGTCGTTGGACTAAAAGATTAAGCTCAGGAGACTGCTTGTCATAATTCAGATTGTATGTAACATGTATAGAAGTATCGTGATTAGCAAAGGGCCTACTGATAACCAGAGGTTCAAATTTCAGATCTCCTGTGGCAGGTCTGACCCACTTGTTTTCCCTGTTCTCGGTTGGTTTTTTTTTTTTCGTATTTACCTTCTTTAGTCTTTTACTTTCTTTTTTATGTAGCTGAGCAAGTGCTTAGGTTCTATAAGTCAGGAAGAAAATAAATTCTTATTTAAGGTATGGAGGGATAAGTAGGACGGGTCTGGTTATTTCTTGATTTAGTAACGTGATGTTGATTAGTTATGTAATATTGTAGTCTTAAGTTGTGATCCACTCTTTTGTCCTTACAGAGGCGGGGAAAGTGGGGAGTTTAGGTGATCAGTCCTTTCTCTGACGATAGATCTTGGTAGTAATGTAGTGTCGAGAAATCTCCGTTAGCCAAGCTCTGGGTGAGCTTGGGTGCTGCCCACCTGGGTGATCCCATAAAAGGGCCTGGAAGAAGTACAGTGAGACTTCTTCGATAAGCTCAACTGTGAGGTGTTCACTGATCATCTCCCTGTTGCCTCTCCCATTTATTTGATAAGTGATAACCTTTTTCTCCTTTAAATTTAAGGTTCCTCAGAAAATTTTGAGTAAGTGGGAAGCCAGTGTTGGTCTTGCTGAACAGTATGATGTTCCAAAAGGGTCAAAGAACCGAAAATGTGTCACCAGTTCAATCAAATTGGACAGTGAGGAGGATATGCCATTTGAGGACTGTACAAACGATCCTGAATCAGAACATGACCTGTTGCTTAATGGCTGCTTGAAATCTGTGGCTTTTGACTCTGAACATTCTGCAGATGAGAAGGAAAAGCCTTGTGCGAAGTCTCGAGCCAGAAAGAGCACTGATAATCCCAAAAGGACTTGTGTGAAAAAGGGTCACATGCAATTTGAAGCACATAAGGAAGAACGGAGGGGAAAGATTCCGGACAGCCTTGGTCTAAACTTTATTTCCGGGGATGTATCTGATAAGCAGGCCTCTAATGAACTTTCCAGGATAGCAAACAGCCTCACAGGGGCCAGCACTGCCCCAGGAAGTTTTCTCTTTTCTTCTTGTGCGAAAAACACTGCAAAGAAAGAATTTCAGACTTCAAATTGTGACTCTTTACTGGGCTTGTCTGAGGGTGCCTTGATTTCTAAACGTTCTGGGAAAAAGAAGAAAATTCAGCGAGGACTGGTGTGTAGTTCGAAAGTGCAGCTGTGCTATATTGGAGCAGGCGATGAAGAAAAACGAAGTGATTCCATTAGTATCTGCACCACTTCTGATGATGGAAGCAGTGATCTGGATCCCCTAGATCCCAGTTCAGAGTCTGATAACAGTGTTCTTGAAATTACAGATGCTTTTGATAGAGCAGAGAACATGTTGTCCATGCAGAAAAGTGAAAAGGTAAAGTATTCTAGGTATCCTGCCGCAAACACTAAGGTAAAAGCAAAGCAGAAGTCCCTCATTACTAACTCACTTACAGACCACTTAAAAGATTGTACTAAGACAGCAGAGTCTGGAATTGAGACATCTCAGGTTAACCTGTCTGATTTTAAGTTGTCCACTCTTGTCCGCAAACCCCAATCAGATTTTCGAAACAATGGTCTCTCTCCAAAATTAAACGCCCCATCAAGCATTTCCAGTGAGAACTCACTAATAAAGGATGGGGCTACAAATCAAGCTCTGTTACATTCAAAAAGCAGACAGCCCAAGATTCGAAGTATAAAGTGCAAACATAAAGAAAATCCAGTTGTAGTAGAACCTCCAGTTACAAATGAGGACTGCAGTTTGAAATGCTGTTCTTCTGATACCAAAGGCTCTCCTTTGGCCAGCATTTCCAAAAGTGGGAAAGGGGATGGGCTAAAACTACTGAGCAACATGCATGAGAAAACCAGGGATTCGAATGACATAGAAACAGCAGTGGTGAAACATGTTCTGTCAGAGTTGAAGGAACTTTCATACAGATCCTTAAGTGAAGATGTCAGTGACTCTGGAACATCTAAGCCATCAAAACCGTTACTTTTTCCTTCTTCCTCTAGTCAGAATCATATACCGATTGAACCAGACTACAAATTCAGTACATTGCTAATGATGTTGAAAGATATGCATGATAGTAAGACCAAAGAGCAACGGTTAATGACTGCTCAGAACTTGGTTTCCTATCGGAGCCCTGGTCTTGGGGACTGTTCTACCAGTAGTCCTCTAGGGACTTCTAAGGTCTTGGTTTCAGGAGGCTCCAATCACAATTCAGAAAAAAGTGGAGATGGCACTCAGGATCCAGTCCATCCTAGCCCTAGTGGGGGTGACTCGGCACTACCTGGGGAATTGCCTGCCTCCCTGCCTGGCTTAGTGTCCGACAGAAGAGACCTCCCCGCTTCTGGTACGAGTCGTTCGAACTGTGTCACTAGACGCAGCTGTGGGCAACCAAGGCCATCATCCAAACTGCGAGACGGTTCAGGCCAAATGGGAAAGAACACAGTGAACCGTAAAGCCTTAAAGACAGAGCGCAAAAGAAAACTGAACCGGCTTCCAGCTGTGATTCCAGAAGCTGCACTGCCAGGAAACAGAGAGAGTGGGGGTTCAGAGAATGGCTCCTTGAGAGGTGGACCAGAAGACCCTGGTAAAGAAGAACCCCTTCAATTAATGGGCCGATTAACAAGTGAAGACGGTGCTCATTTTTCCAACGTTCATTTTGATAACAAAGTCAACCAGTCTGACCCTGATAAAATTCCTGAAAAAGGCCCCACCTTTGAAAACAGAAGACGCCCAGAGCTGGACTCTGAAATGAACAGTGAGAATGATGAACCCAATGGTATTAATCAAGTGGTACCTAAAAAGCGGTGGCAGCGTTTAAACCAAAGGCGCACTAAACCTCGTAAGCGCATTAACAGATTTAGGGAGAAAGAAAACTCTGAGGGTGCCTTTGGGGTTTCGCTTCCTGCTAACCCTGTAAAGAAGGGGGATGAGTTTCCAGAGCACAGACCTCCTCTTCCGACGAACATATTGGAGGATGTGCTGACAGATCCAAATCACGCCGGCCACGTAGATTCAGTGGGGCCACGGCTGAATATTTGTGATAAATCCAGTGCCAACATTGAGGAGATGGAAAAGGAGCCAGGAATTCCCAATTTGACCCCCCAGCCTGAGCTTCCTGAACCAGGTAAGGATTCCTGACTGTCATAGAAAGGGATTAGAGGAAGTGATGACAATGATCCCCTCTGCAGTTCTTATGGAAGGGCCTAGTGTAATTGGGAGGGAAAGATCATTACTTGAAGGAAGGGCTTTATGCAGAAAGGCCTGAATTTTGAGGACCAGCTTTCCATATACTTTCAGAAGTTATGCTTTATGAGAAGCTCTTTTTTCCCCTCCTCTTGCTTTTAGTAAGTTTCAAGAGCATTTTGTTGTTTTCCCTACTTTTTAAAAATCTATGGACTGTTGGGACTCCATCTGGTATTGTAGGTAATCAAGAGGCTCTGAAGCTAAGAGTTAAATTTAGTGTTAGTTTATAGAAATCAAATAGATTTTATTGAATGTTTTAAGCTTCCTTTTTATTTAATTTTTCATCTTCACCTGAGAGCGTGCTTATTGATTTTAGAGAGAGGGGAAGGGAGGGAGAGAAACAATAATGCAAGAAACATTGATAGGTTGCCACCTGTGTGTGCCCTGACGGGGGGTCAAACCTGCAACGTTTTGGTGCACAGGATGACGCTCCAACCAGCTGATCCACTTGGCCAGGACTGCACTTGTGTTTTTAGTATATTCATAGACCAGTGCGACCACCAGCATGATCACTTTGGAACATGTGAAGCACCCCAGAAAAAGAAACCTTATACCCTTTTTTCAGTCTCCTTCATTTCTCCCCAGACTGTAGATCTGCCTATTCTGTGTATTTCATATAAATGGAATCATACAATATGTGATACTTTTGTGTTTGGTTCTTTTATTTAGCATGTATCAATGCTTTATTTTTATTGTGATAAAAAAAATATTTACCCTCTGAACAAGTTTAAAGTGTACATCACAGGATTAAACACAGGCACATTGTGTACAGTAGGTATATAGAACTTTTTCATCTTGTATGTCTGAAACTCTGTACCTGTTGAACAATAACTTCATTTCCTTCTTTGCCCAGCCCTAGCAACCACCGTTCTCTTTCTGTTTCTATGAATTTGATTTCTTTAGATGCCTCATGTAAATGGAGTTACAGTATTTGTCCTATTGTGATTGGGTTATTTCATTTAGCAGAGTGTCCTTGAGGTTCATCAATGTTCTGGCATGTGACAGCATTTCCCCTCTTTTTTGAGGCTGAATAAATGTCCACTGTATGTAAATATCACATTTTCTTGATCTGCTCATCCATCATTGGACTTTAGGATGCTTCCATATCTTGGCTGTTGTGAATACTGTTGCAGTGAACAGGAGTGTTTTCCATTCTTTTAGCTATATACCCAGAAGAGTGATTGCCGGGTCATACAATAATACTATTTATAATTTTTGAGGAATCTTCCTACTGTTTTTCCATAGCAGCTTCAACAGTGCTCTAGGGTTCCAATCTCCATATCCTTGTCAATAACCTGTTATTTTAATTTATTTTTTAGATACTGGTCATCCTAACAGGTGTAAGGTGATACCACATTGTGGTTTTCTTTTGCAGTTCCTCTTGATTAGTGATGTTGAGCGTTTTTTCATATGCTTACGGGTCATTTGTATATCTTCTTTGAAGAAATGTCTATTCAAGATCTTTGCGTCTTTTTAAGTTGGGTTGTTTTTTTGTTAATGAGTTGTAGGAATACTTTATTCTGCATAGTAACCTCATTGAGTATATGGTTTGCAAATACTTTCTTACATTCGGCAGATTTTTTCACTCTGTTAAGTTGTTTGTTGTGCAGAAATTTCTACATTTGATATCATACAGTTTGTCTATTTTTACTTTCGTTATCTGTGCTTTTGGTGTCGTATCAAAGAAATCCTTGCTTATTCCAAAGTCATGAATCTTTCCCCCTAATTTTTTCTTTTAGGAGTTTTATAGTTTCAGGCCTTAAACGTAGGTGTTTCATCCATTTTGAATTAATTTTTGTATATGGTGTAGGATAAGGGTTCATGCTCATTCTTTCGCATGTGGATAGCCACTGTTCTCAACACCACTTACTGAAGAGACTGTCTCTGTAGTGTAGTCTGAGCACCCCTGTCAACGCCAGTTGGATCATGCGTGTAAGGGTTTATTTCTGGTTTCTCTGTTCTGTTCCATTGGTGTATATGTCTATCTTGATGGTAAGCTCATATTGTTTGGATTATGGTAGCTTTGTAATATGTTTTGAAAACAATGTGAGAGGCCTTTGTGTTTTTCTTTATTGTCAAAGTTATTTTGAAAAAACAAACAAAAGATTATTTTGGTTATTTTCAGGGTCCTTAGAGATTCCATGTTAATGTTAGGGTGGGGTTTTTTTGTTTCTGCAAAAAGTGCCCTCGGGATTTTGATAGGGTAGCAGTGAATCTGAAGATTGCTTTGGGGTTGTGTGGACATCTGACAGTATGAAGTCTTCCAGTCCATGAGCACAGGCTGTCGTCCCATTTGTTTGTCGTTAAGTTCTTTCAGCAGTGTTTTGTAGCTTCCAGTGTACAACTTTTCCACATCCTTGTTTAAATTTATTCCTGAGTATTTTATTTTTGTGCTACTGTAAGTGGGGTTATTTACTTAACTTTCTTTTTGAATTGCTGATTATTAGTGTATAGAAACAAATGACTTTTGAATGTTGATTTTTGTGTCCTGCAGTTGTACGGAATTTGTTAGTTTTTACGGGGGTTTTTTTCTTTGTTTTGTGGAGTCTATGGTTTTTTACATACAACGTCATGTCCTCTATGAACAGAGATCATTTTACTTTTTCCTTTCCAATTTGGATATCTTTTATTTCTAATTCTTGCCTGGTTACTCTGGCTTGGAATTGTAGTATTGCATTAAATAGAAATGGAAAGAGTGGTCATCCTAGCCTTGTTCCTGAGCTTAGAGAAAAAGCTTTCAGTTTTGTTTCATTTTTGACCATAGAATATCCTGTTAGCTGTGGAATTTTCATATGTGACCTTTATTATGTTTAGATAATTTCCTTCTCTTCCTAGTTTGTTGAGTGTTTCTATCAGGAAAAGTGTTGAATTTTGTAAAGCCTTTTCTGCATCAGTTGAGATAATCATGTGATTTTCTTTCTTCATTCTGTTAATGTGTTGTATTATATTTATTGATTTTTGTGTATTGAACTGTCTTTCAACCCAAGGAATGAATCTTACTTAGTTATGGTATATAATACTTTTAATGTGCTGCTGTTGGATTCACTTTGCTAATATTTGCTGAGGATTTTTTTTAAAGATATTTATTTTTAGAGAGAGGGGAAGGGAGAGAGAAGGAGGGAGAGAAACATGAATGTGTGGGAAACATCAATGTGTGGTTGCCTCTAAAGCACCCCCAACTGGGGCCTGGCCCACAACCAAGGCATGTGCCGTGACTGGCCCTCAATCCACTGAGCCACACCAGTCAGGGCTCTTTGCTCTTTTTTTTAGTTAATCTAGCTAAGGTGTTTACAGGGGTTTTTCTGTAAATTTTGTTTATAGAAAAACAACTCTTAGTTTTGTTGATACTTTTTAAATTTTCTTTTGCTTATTTCTGCTAATATATATTACTTACTTTCTTCTGCTAACACTGGGTTTAATTCCCCTCCCCCCATTCCTAGAGGTATAAAATTAGGGTGTTGATTTGGAGATCTTTCTTTATTTTTAATGTAGGTAGTTTCTTCTATAAATTTTCTTCTTAGTGTACTACCTTTGGAAGTTTTGGCATACTGTGTTTTCATTTGTCTCAAAATATTTTCTAATTCTTTATGGAATTTCTTCTATAATTTTTTATAGTCTCTAGTTTTGCCTTTTTCAGAATGTCATATAGTTGGAATCATATAGCATATTAGTCTTTTTTAGCCTGGCTTTTTTCCCACTTGGTAAAACTCACTTAAGTTTCTTCCATGTCTTTTCATGGCTCAATAGCTCATTTCTTTTTAGTGCTGAATAATATTCCATTGTCTGGATATACCATAGTTTATTTATCCATTCACTTACATCTCAATTGTTGCCAAGTTTTCACAATTAGGAATAAAGCTGCTAGAAAAAGCCATGTAAGTTTTCAACTGCCTTTACATTATCTTTAAATAAACTAAATGAGATACTAGTTTGATTTAGTATAAAGAAATTATTTCTCACATTTTTCCTAATGAAGGTTTTATGGATTGTTTCCATATGTGCTGTCCGAGGAGTATAAGAGCCTTTGCCAAGGTTGCCTGTGACTTTTTGTTTTTGGTTTCAACTTTTGTGTTCCTTTCATTGAAAGAACATCAGCATTGCCACATCCAGCTGAGGCAGAAACAGCTCCCTCTCAGATCATCGTAGCCTGGAATCCCTATTGCTTCTTAAGTAGACTGTATCCTGAATTCTGTAAGCATTATCTTCTGCTGTTGAAGAGTTTACAGTATAGTAAAATGTCTAACATGTTAAGTGTATTAACATGTGAGTTTTATAGGGAAATTATAATAGATACTTGTTTCATTAATTCAAAGAAAAATGGTATGATACTTTGATATTCTGACCATAAAACACAGGAGGTTTTTTAAAAGCAAGTACCCAAAATTCTGTATTTTCATTTTATTTTCCTTGACTTACTTGATGTACATTTTTTTAAATGTCATTGAGGTAATGGTATACAAATAATTAAACCTATATTTCAATGATTCTGTTTAGAAATATTTGTTTTCTGGTGTGATACTCACTGCAACCCTGATAATGAAGTGTATATAGAGTGCTTTTGAAATTCATGTGGTAGTGCTGATTAGTAAATATTCTATCTGAATATCCATCCAGTATTCTTCATAATCTAGAGAGGTTACTTAATTCATGATGTATTTTATGATTTTATCTGACTTAGTATCTGTATTTTAATTGTATCTATGACTATAGGACACTAGTTTCAACTTAATCTCTTGTGTAAGATTGGATAGTCCGTGTGTTGTGTCTACAGAGCAATTAAATTCTTTCCCTCCCAACTTTTGCATATGATAAACCATGGCGAATTATTTTAGTCTCGTGAAGCATACGCCACAGTGTTCTTGAGAGTTCCGTCTGTGTACCTTTTGGAGTACAGAGATGGATGCATGAAAGCGTTGGGTTCTCTTCTTACTTTTTAGTTAATACTGAACTTATTCCTCTTCTTTTAGTTGTGCGGTCAGAGAAGAAACGCCTTAGAAAGCCAAGCAAATGGCTTCTGGAATATACAGAAGAATATGATCAGATATTTGCTCCTAAGAAAAAACAAAAGAAGGTACAGGAACAGGTGCACAAGGTATGTTCAACATTTCTACAATCTTTCATTAGTCTTTTAGCATGCTGTAGTGTGCCTTCAATATCAGATTTTGTCTTCATGGGACAATAATTTCCTTACCTGGGATGTTACTTTTTCAGTTTTTTACCTCTAGCTTCTGGCACGATGCTTAGCATATGCTAGTTATACAGGAAAATGTATGAATGAGTGTTTGTACTCTGTGTGTGTGTATTTCCTCCTTTGTTTTTAAAGTGTGTATTTAGTGATTTAGAAAAAAATGTTTAGTAAAAAATGATTTAAAGATACAGTAGTATGATTCTAATTTTTTAAACAAATGTTATTATACCTTATTTGATGTATTTTTAAAATCAATTTCTTTAAACTGAAGTATTTTAAAGTAAATTAGAGACATTTTGACTTTCTGTCCATAAATAATATGCACTTCTAAAAATAGAACTTTTTCCTTTGTAACTGATGTAACATTATCACATCTAATAAGATCAGTTTATCTAATAACAAATCCATATTCAGATTTCCACAGTTGTCCCCTAAGCTTTACGTTTGTTTTATCCAAATCAGGATCCAATCTATGATCACACATATCTGGTTGTTTTTTGGTGTTTTGTTTTGGGGTGGTTGTTGTTGTTTTAAGGATTTTATTTATTTATTTATTTATTTATTTATTTATTTATTTATTTATTTATTTTGAGGAGGGCGGGAAGGGAGGAAAAAAGAGAGGGAGAGAAACATTGATGTGTGAGAGAAACATCGATCAGTTGCCTCTTGCACACCCCCAATCAGGGACCTGGTCTGCAGCCCAGGTATGAGCCCTGACTGCGAATTGAATTAGCAATCTTTTGGTTCGCAGGCCAACGCTCAGTCCACTGACCCACACCTGCAGGGCCCTATCTGGTTGTGAAATTCAGAAAGGTCCCCTTTTTATGACCCTGTCTATCTAACCACATTTGGTTAATCCAGTTGTGTGTGATTGCTTTGTAATAGGTGTTATCAAGCTTATTTCTCTACCTTCTGTGTTTCCTGTTAAGTGGAAGGTATCACTAGTGCTCTGATAAATTGACAGTAAACATTTTTAGCTAGATTACATCACAGATGATACTGTTACATGTTGCATGACATCAGAAGGCACTTAACACCCAGTCAGGTGTTCACAGTGATGACTGACTGGTTCCTCCCTTTTCAGTTAGGTCTCACCCCTTCTAACTGAGGAGCAGTACATGTGCAATTGCTTTGGCTCCAAAAGATTGTCCTGTTCCCCATCGTCCACTTCCCTGGTGGCTCTTTAAATATCAGCTGAAGCCCTGAATGCGGTAGCTTTGTGGGTTGAGTGTAATCCTGCAAGGTGAAGGGTCTCTGGTTCAATTCCTGGTCAGGGGACGTGCCCTGTTGGGGGCGCGCAAGAGGTGGCTGATTGCCGTTTCTCTCCCTCTCTTCCTCCGTTCCCTTCCCTTCCCTCTCAAATCAAATAAATAAATAAATGTCAACTGAAAATCTTTGCCTGTACCAATTTCATTGGGAATTAATAACATGAAGACTTATATCTCATTATTTCTTCTGTTTTTATCTCTCAATATCTCTTACAAATGGAACCATTTTATTGTCTTGAAATGCATGAAAGGCAGAATAAGTCCTTACTTCTTTTCCATTTGTTATATTTGTCGACCTAACATTAAGAGTTCATTTTTTAATTAATGCTTTTTAATGTTTTAATTGGTGGCATATTAGGGAATCTATCTTTTTTTATTATCACAATGGTCTTAATGAATTTTTAGAAGCTTCAGTGTATCTCAATCAACTACATTTTACCCACTTTTTAAAAATTATAGTAGAATATGTACAGTAGTCTCCCCATTTCTGCAGTTTTAATTACCATAGTCAAAAAGTATTAAATGGAAAATGTCAGAAATAACCAATTCATAAGTTTTAAATCGTGCACCGTTCTGAGTAGTATGATGAAATCTTTGGCTGTCCTGTCACTGCCCCTCCCGGGACAGGAGTCCTCCCTTGGTTTAGCATGCCCATGCTGTGCGTGCTGCTCCTCCTTAGTCACTCAGCAGCCCTCTTGGTCATCAGATCATTTATTGTGGCATCGCGGTGCTTGTGTCTAAGTCACTTGTATTTTATTTAATAATGTCTCCAAAGTGCAAGAGTAGTGAGGCTGACAATTCAGATATGCCAAAAGAAGCCATAAAGTGCTTCCTTTAAGTGAAAGTTCTGAGTTAATAAGAAATGAAACAATCGTATATTGAGGTTACTAACATCTACAGTGAGAATGAATCTTCTATACGTGACATTGTGAAGGAGGAAAAAGAGAAATTCATGCTAGTTTTGCTGTTGTACCTCATGCAAAAGCTACAGCCACAATGCGTGATAAGTACTTATTTAAGATGGAAAAGGCATTAAATTTGTGGGTGGAAGAACGAACAGAAAACGTGTTCCAATTGATGGCAACGTGTTGTGTCAGAAAGCATTGAGCTATATGAAGACTTTAGCAAGGGATCTGCTGCAATGAATGACACCAGGCCTTTCACTGCAGGAAAGGGATAATGACACAGATCCAGGGATATATTAGTAACCTTATCATCTTGTATTACAAGAATAAGAAGGGTAAGGACAGTATAAGATATTTTGGGAGAGAAAGAGAGACTACATTCACATAACTTTTATTATAGTACATTGTTATAATTGTTCTCTTTTATTATTATTATTGTTAATCTCATACTGTGCCTAATTTATAAATTAAACTTTATCATAGGTATGTTATGTGTAGGAAAAAACAGTATATATAGGGTTCAGTACCACCCAGGGTTACCAGCATACACTGGGTATCTTAGAACATATGCCCCGTGGATGCCACTGTATAACATAAAATTTATAACTGTAACCATTTTGAGGTGGACATTTCTGTGCTATTAAGTACATTCACATTGTTTTGCAACTATTACCACTGTTCACATCTCCACAACTTTTCTGTGTTCCCAAACTTGAAACTCTGTACTTCCGCCTCCCAACCCCTGGCAACCACCATTCTGTTTTTTCTCTCTATTACTATTCTAGGTACCTCAGATAAGTGGACTCATACAGTATTTTCTTGATTTTGACTAGCTTGTTTCACTTAGTATAATGCCTTCCGTGTTCATTCGTATTGTAGCATGTGTCAGAATTATTTTCCTTTTTTAAGTACATTATTCTTTTAACGCTCAAATTACTAGTTTGGCCTATGGATTCTATTTTTATATTTCGCTCTTAGGTAAGTTCCCGCTGTGAAGAGGAAAACCTTTTAGTGCGAAATCGATCTAATGCTCAGAACAAGCAGGTGGATGAGAATTCTTTGATTTCAACCAAAGAAGAACCTCCAGTTCTTGAAAGGGAGGCCCCATTTTTGGAAGGGCCCTTGGCTCAGTCAGATTTTGGAGGTGGACATGCTGAGTTGCCACAGCTAACCTTGTCTGTGCCTGTGGCTCTGGAAGTCTCTCCACGGCCTGCTCTTCGACCTGAGGAGTTGCTAGTTAAAGCACCAGGTAAGATAGGAATGGGGGCTAAGTGTGTAAGTGGGTATGATTAGAAGAAACAGGAGTTTGTAGCATGTTTTGATGGAAAGCCAGTGGTATATCTCTATACAATCAAAGGCCCCACTTTTGTCCTGAGAAATCCCTAAAGTATTAGCTAAATGGTTATAATGATTATAAATTGGTGGTACACTGTTCAGAAGGCATTTTTAAAAAATACTCTCCTTACTCCATTGTTGCTCTTTATGGTTGATCAACCACCATGTGAGTCAGTACCCCGGACAGCAGGGATTTGGGGGAGAGGCACTGCACACCATGGAGTAAGCATGTGAAACTTAGGGTTCAGGTACTGGCTAACCAGTCCTTGTGTTACTTGGGAAGTTGTTTAAACCTCTGAACTTGTTTCTACATGTATAAAGTGGCGATCATAATGTAATTTTTAATTTACCTGACGCAGCGTATGCAGTTAAGTGTAAATATTCTCTTGAAGTGAGTTACCAATTGCTTTTCACTTTGTTATTCTCTATATATGTGTCACCTGATAAGAGTTGGATCTAGACATACTGTGTCTAATTCATCCTCTTGACTATTGAATATTGTAGTCAGCCAAGGGAAATTCTGGTTGTAACTTTTTACGTTCCCAAGAATATCTTTTAAAAAGTATCCCAATTGTGTTTAATCAAGTAATGCGGAATCAAAAAGACTTTACATAGGATAATAAAGATAGTTATTATTTCATTACCAATTAGTATGTGCCAAACTCTATTATTAGGCTTTTTAACATAATTTTTTAGAATAGTCTTACAAAGTAAATGACTGTCTTTTATTTAGGAACAGAACAAAAATTCTAATCCTGATTCATTTATGCCCAGAATTTGGGCTCTGCTTCACCTCAGTTCTTTTATCCTTCCCACCAGTGAATTGCTGTAAAGGCAGCTCTGCCTTTTTGATCTCTCCCTGTGTTCTGTGTGATTTATACACACAAACGAACGTCCTTCCATTAGTTTGTCTGTATTTGAGAACTGTTTTCTTATATTAACTAACATTTTAGAGTAAGTAAATTCCTACCCTGTCCCTCCCCACAAGATGATGAGAGAAACAACAGAACATGGTGACTCATTTTTGTGTGGTTTATAGATTCTTTAAAATTACCTTGTGCCCAGTGTCTATATCATCTAATCAAAAGGTGCATGTGTTTCAGGGAATTATGAAAGTAAGCGTCAGAGAAAACCAACTAAAAAACTTCTTGAATCAAATGATTTAGATCCTGGATTTATGCCCAAGAAAGGAGATCTTGGCCTTTCTAAAAAGGTATGTTATTGTAGTCAATTCAAACAATGCACATATACATAGAAATCACAGAATGTCAGTCTGAGAGAGCCTATATTAAGAGGCTGTTCTGCATTTGTGTGGACATGTGTATCATTTGGTTTTAGGGTATCTTTACAGAGGAAAATGTTTGTGTTTGTTAGTTTCTTTCATGGGCTCAAAAGCTCTTACCAGATTTCTGCTTTACTTCTGTCTCTACGAGGCATTAACCTGCTCACATCCCATTGCCCTGTCTGCGTAACACCTTGGAAAAGATCCAGTTGAGCTATAATCCAGGCAGAAACATTTGAATTTAAGTTTTTGAGTTTGCAAACTTGGTTTTAGTAGCCAAGAAGACATCATTCAATAGTAGATGGAAATAGAAAATTGCCTTTCCTATTTTATAATGGATAACAGCTGGATATTGATTCCTTAGGAAACATCTTATGCCCCTTACTGTGAGGAGTAACACAGGAAAATGTTAGAATTTCAGTTTTGTGATGTATAGACTTCCTATTAAAAATTTTTTTAAAGAAAAATCATCAAATAATTTGAGTTTCTGGACTTCTTTAACTATAGCAAACTCCTATTTTTTTAATCCTACACACATTAAGTTTTTATTTTTGTTAGATATTCACCAATCTGTATTAGCGTGTAAAGGTAAATTTTAGTTTATTTGTGTTTTTGTTCCTTATTTTAAAAACTACCCTATATCTTTTAATTCCTTATTCTTCTCAAAGTTGTCTGATGACATGGACGCTCCAGTCACTCCTAGGCTCGTCTCCTGCTCTCCAGACTGTCTCAGTTTGTACCGCCTTCTGTGACGGGCCTTCTGTGACGGGTTGGCAACTCTCCATCCTCTCTGCGCAGGTGTCATTCTAATAGTGCTGTGATGCTTTCTTTCTGCAGCACTTCCTCTCCTGGCTGTGTGTTACTCGAATCCTAGCTATTCTTGGGAGAGGTAGATGAGAAGGGCCAGGGAAGCTGGAATTTAGTCAAATATTTTATGTGTGCAAGTAACACTTGCAATCAGATGATAAATTTAGTAGTGTCATACCAGATAAGTCATGGAATGGAAGGTTGTTACTTTACTGCTAGAGGTGAGGTGATGCAAATTTCAAAGAAAGTAAGAATTCTGGCCAGTTAAGAAAATTAATTCCCCCCGGTTTTATTAGTTATAATTTGACACATAATAAGTGAATGATTTGAAGGAATAGGATGAATGATTTGAAGGAATAAGATGACTTGATTGCTTATAATATAGTGTTAATTTGTATAATCTTGCTCTTTCAAATGTCATTTTCTAATCTAAAATGTGACTTGCCATGTTTGAGGGTTATTGTTTTTCCCCTAAGGAGATGAAAAGCATAATTTACTTTATGTATTTAATTTAAATTTATGTAGGCAAGTATATCCGAGAAGTCTTTTCTTTTTCCTTTTTTTTTTTTAAAAAAAAAGATTTTATTTATTTATTTTTAGAGAGAGTGTAAGGGAGGGAGAAAGAGAGGGGAGAGAAACATTGAATAATTGCCTCTCACATGGCCCCAACTGCGGACCTGGTCCACAACCCAGCCACGTGCCCTGACCGAGAACTGAACCAGTGACCTTTCTGTTCGCAAGCCGGTGCTCAATCAACTGAGCCACACTAGCCAGGGCTCTTCTCTTTTTTTAATTGCAATATAATTGACACCAATAAAATGAATGCATAGACCTTAATTGTTTTGTGTGATAGAAGTTATATATACCATCTAAGTACTACCTGTGTATCACCCCAGAAATATCTCGTGTTCCTTTTTCATTCAGGTCATCATTCTCATTTTTTCCAGAGGCAAGACTTGCTTTCTTCTGTCGTTGTAGGTTACTTTTGCTTGTTCCTGAATGTTATATGTATTGTTTCTTTTTGTTTTTCTGGCTTCTTTTATTCAACCTTCATTTTTGAGGTACATTCATAGGAGAATAATTAGTAGGTCATTCCCTCTTACTACTGAGTAGTATCCCAAGTACAATTTGCTTAGTCTTTCTCTTGTTGATGGACATTTGAGGTTTTCCTTTTGTGGCTGTTAATCTTCAGGCAAGTGCAAATACTTACTCCCAAGTCTGTCGGTTTCATTTCTCGCTGTGGGATGCTGGCTCATGTGTGTTTATCTTAGGCATAACTGGCCATACCGTTCTCCAGAGTGGTTCCACAGCCTCACACTGCACGAGCCGTGTGCGAGAGGTCGTGTGCTCCACATCTTTACTAGCTTCTGGTTTGTCAGTCGTTTTAAATGTAGCCATTCTGGTGGATATGAAACGACATCTAACTATGGTTCTTTTTATATTTCCCTGATTAACGATGTTGAACTTCTTAATATGTGTTATTCCTTTATCTTTGTAAAGTGACTGTTCAAGCATACATACATTTTTGGTTGGGCTATTTATCTTTTTTTATGGTTGCTACTTAGAAGTGCTTATTATATTTGGGATGTAAGTTCTTGGATAGATACGTGTACTATAAATATTCCCAGGATGGGGTTTGTCTGTTTATGTTCTTAGTTGTCTTTCATGAGAATATTTTTGATGTATTTTTTTTCTTTTATGACTAACACCTTGTGTTTATTTCATAGACAGAAAAGTGATCTTCCTGTGTTTTCTGTTAGGAGTTTGATTCTGGAATTTACGTACAGATCTTTGTTTCATCTTCGTTTTTTGAAGAGATTTTTTTTTTTTTGCCCCCATATGGATATCCAGTTGTTCTCGGAGCGTTTGTTAAAAGTCTTTGATGTTTCTGTAATTCCCTATCATATTTTTGGCTCTTTTTAAGCATTAGATGTAATTAATAAGTCAGTATTGCATTTTAACTTTTTTTTGATGAGGAGATGGACGTTATATTTGGCACTAGAACAGTAGGAAACCACGATTATTGGTGATGACTAGAACCAGACTCTGGAGAGAGTAACCTCTATTTCTGTTTTAGGAGTAGTCCTGACATTTGACCTGGGCAGCTGCACAGTTGAGGTCCTGGTTACTCTGACGTGTATTTTGTCATCAGATTGAAGCCATGATGCAGTTCCATCTTGGGACTGCACCTTGGGCCACCCTGTCTGTGGATGAATCAGTCGTGGGTTAGAGAAGGAGGGATTATCTGTTGAGGTAATGGTAACTTAAAGGTGCAGGGGCTTAATGCCTGTTCACACCAGAGTATGTGCAGAGGAGGTTATTGGCATCGCAGGCATGTCCTCCAACATGCTTACTGAAGTCTGTGCTTATTGTCATTCTGAGAAGAGCTGATGGGTTTTTATTCATGTAGTGTGATTTTCTTTCTCTTTTTTTGGTCCTGTTACATCTATTTTAACTTACAAAATAAGTTGATGAGGTTGGAAATGGAAATGAGAATATTTTCTGCATTGTCTCTGTAGCTTTGGGAACGTTCTCATTGTTTCTGTTCTGCAGCTTTGGGGTAAGGGTTAAACAAAGAACTATAAATTGATTATCTGAATAATGGATGGTCTCTTTTTTTAAAAAATGGAAATTGTTTGTCTTCTAGTCTTTTGTTCCATTTAACTGGATACCTAACATTTGTTCCTTTAGTTTATTTGGCTTTGTAAGATTCTTATGTACATTGAACATGAGGAGAGTAGTATTCTTATGATTTATTAACGTACATGGTGAGCATTTGGAAATTCACAATTATATTTCATCTTGTTTTGACCTCAAACTTTGGAGACTATAGCAAGAATAGCATCCATTATATTGAATTTTTGTGGCCACTCAATTTTGTTTTACAGTCATGATGGAAAGTATTCTTGTGGGAGAAGACATTTTCTTGGAGTGGAACTAATTCATACAAACATTAGTAGTAGAGGAATACAATGTGTTAGGAATTACTCTTCACATCTAAATGTTTTGTTTTGAGTTTTATTTTTACCTTAATGTACAGTAATTAGACATTTGATGATTTACAGTTATTTAATATTCAGAATTCATCAAACAAACATTGTAGAAAATCTAATAACTATAAATACAATTTTAAGAAGGTAGATTTTTAAATACAGGGTGGAATGGAATAGAACTGAGATGGTGAGTCTCTGGGTATATACCCCTTCTCTTCCTTTTCCCACTTAAGTCAGAGCTGTATTCTGTATCTGCTTTATATGTCGGAAGTGTCTCTCTCTCTCTCTTAAGGAGCATGTGGTGGTCATTAGTCTTTTGGAGCTTTTTTTTTTTTTTTTTTTAATCTGATGCCTTTCCCTATGAAATTTCTGTTGAACCCTTTATTGTTATCATACCGTTCTTTCAATTGATTAAAAATAGCCGGGATTCTGTATCAATGGCAATAAACCATTCAGCTTGGCTTATACTGTAGGGTTTATTTTATGTTGCATTTTACTTACTTGTAGTGTTATCAAGCTGGTCACTTGGAGAATAATGTTACTGAATCAAGTGCTGGATCTCGTTCTAAAGAGTTTGGTGGAGGTGAGTATTTTTAAAAAGTGTAAAGCAAGAGAGTGTGAAGCACCTTGTCAGTTAACCAGAAAAGTTGTCACGTAAGTCGTATGTAAGCAAGACCAGTGAGGTTGCAAATTCTAAGACTTGTTCACCCAAAACTTGTGTACTAAAATTGTGCATGACACTAGAAAATTATATCATCATTTTCAGCTTTATACTAAAATCAGTTAAATGAAATTAGAATTAGCACAGGGAAATTTTAGGAACAGTAGAGAAAAATAGGATCCTTAATTTTCTTTTTAGATAATTCTCCAGACTGCATCATTACTTTCTTGGTTTTGATTCAATTTTTGAGTCTGTAGGACAGAAAGTAGGGAATCTGAGTTGAGAGGGAAATTACAAATCACCTAAATAAGCCAGTCTTTTGACAAATAGTCTTAGTTTCTTTTATCACATTTTGTGACCTTTAGTTCATGAGCATATGCTTGAAAAAGAGAGCTTATATTCCAGCCTAATCATGGTTGCTTCTTGAGGGCTTAGGAATCTTTAGATTAAATTGGAATCTGACTCCTGGAACTTTTACTTAAATGATTTCACTTCAGCCCACAGGCAGAATGGGCAGCCCTTCATTCAATAATGCATATAGTAATCGGAGTTGGAGCATTTATTTTACCAGGTCCTCTGCATAGGACCGTTACTGCTAATCAATCTAAAGCGTCATAAAGAGTTAGGGTACTATCCTATTATCTCTATTATATAGAAGAACCCTGAACATGAAAGAGGTGGCAGGTGTTAGGGAACTAAACCCAGACTTGACCAAATTAGTTGCCACACTACTATCTTACTATCCACCCTGGATTTTTCCATGCCAGTTTTTAAAAAAAATCCTCACGCAAGGATATGCTTACTGATTTTAAGGGGAGGGGGGAGAGGGAGAAGGAGTCAATTGTTTGCTTCTCATATGTGCCCCGACTGGAGGTCAAACCCACTACCTTTTGGTGTATAGGACCATGCTCCAGCCAACTTAGCTACCACACCAGGGCCATGCCAGTTTTTGATCCACTTTGATCCTTTGTCTGCAAATGACATTTATTGATTACTATCATTCCTGAGACATTAGCCCAGATTTGAGCCCACTGCATCAGATGTGGTCTGCCAGCAGAGGGTATCATGGGACAATTACATTTTCTGTGGTCTTAAATGCATACTTCTCTAAAACTGATCGTGATTATTAAGTTTTCTAATAAGTAAATCTAGAAGTATGTTAGATTATTTTAACCTTGTGCATATTCCTTAGGCTTATCAATTTGCTTTCTTGCTTTAAAAAAAACCTTACAAAATAATATCAGCTCTTTCCTATACTTTTATACTTTAGTTTTTAAATAAAACCTACAGCCTGCACTTTATCCTTTTTGTATTTCATCTAAATATTTCAGCTTGTGAAAATTTTGAACCTTTATTCTGCCATTATATTAACTCTTCCTTTAGTCATAGGCTATCAGTAGCTTTGATAGCAGACCTTCTTCATCTCCATTAGTCAGTCCAAGAGAGCAAAGGTAGCTTCCCAAAGGCATGTGCCCTGACTGGGAATCGAACTGGCGACTTTCGCTTTTGTGGAATGATGTTCCGCCAATGTGACACACACCCTGACTGAGCTATACCAGTCAGGGCATGTACCAAAGAATTTTAGCAGTTTATATGTGCCATGAGACGAAAAAGATTTAAAATCACTGATATAGAATGAAATTGCTTCAATAACCTACCCATACATTTATTATTTAATCTGTACGAGGCAGAATTTATACATATGTAGCTAATTTCCAAAAATCTTAATATAGTCATGGGTAAGTCTCTTTCTTCTCTGCCCCTGTGTTTCTCATCTACAGAGTTGGAGAATATAACAGGTTTTAAGGTTAGTTTCTACTCTAAAATTCCATAATTCTATGAGGTTCCTTTAGTTGAGGCTAGGAGTTCTTGGGCATGTATATCATTTGCTAGCAGTTAACACCTCTTTTCATGTTGTAGGCACTACCAAGATGTTTGATAAACCAAGGAGGCGAAAACGACAAAGACATGCTACAGCTAGGATGCATTATAAAAAACTGAAAAATGAAGACTCATCAAGAGACACTCCAGGCTTACAGGTATTACTCAGTTCCTAATCTTGTGACCTTGCAAAATGAAGCTACTTTTCACAGTAGAGGCCACATCCCTCTTTCCCTTGAGTTCTCTTAAGAACAGTATGCTACTGAAATGGTTAATGGCTATAAGCAATCCTGGAGAAACAGAATATGTAGCCTGACCCTAGTAAAAATCAGTCAAGGCACATGTGGCATCTGTGGGTATGACCTTTTTAT
This sequence comes from Desmodus rotundus, assembly GCF_022682495.2. NCBI lineage: Eukaryota > Metazoa > Chordata > Mammalia > Chiroptera > Phyllostomidae > Desmodus > Desmodus rotundus. The sequence goes on from NC_071396.1 coordinate 41,723,425, forward strand.
AAGATCACATCCTGTGCTGTAGGTGTCAGGTGAAATGTATAACTGTTTCATCAGAAAAGTAAGCTTTTTCTGAAAACCAAAGAGCACAACATCCAGTAACCATGCAATCCAAGTGAACTTGGATATTGCCCTTTAAACGAATTGAGACTGCTGGAGTTAGGGGCAACACTCATTTGCTTATTTCTCGAAATTATCAACAGCTTGATTTTAGACTGCTATTTATAAACCTCGGCTTTTAGGAAACAGACATAGATTTAAAACTCTTTCCTTATAGAGCATCAGTGTAGTCATTGATGCTATGTCTGGCTTTTACAACTCAGGTTAAAAGAGCATTAGAGCAGGTTAGGCCAGCATCACACGTTATATGTAATGAGAAGTGTTTCTTTCCAGGACAATTTGAATAGAGTGCCCAAGAGGGGCATTATTTAGGAAACACTGATCTTGGAAGGACAAATAAGTAATCAAATAAACTTAAGAATGTTTTCTCTCCCTTAGTGAAACCTTAAAATGGAACAGCTCAAAAAGTTCCAGTGGAACAGCCTCAGAGCAGTTAGTGGCAGGGCATGAGGCGCCCACTACCCGCCCAATCACAGCAGGGTTAGAACTAACATTGCATGCAGTCCGCCCGCGTGATTGGCTGAACACCTGTAAGTGCTGATGGCTAGACAAATAGCAGCCCTGAGGGAGGGGGTCACATGGAGGAGACGTCAATGATGCAGATGTGGGGCGTTATTTTTTCTCTGCAAGGGAGACCTGATGACACACAGGACCGCTGCAAGCCCCAAGGAGGCTGTTGAAGAGGGCACGGACGCCGACCACGGGATGCCTGCATCTAGAAAGCTGCAGGGCGAGCGAGGTGGAGGGGCTGCGCTCAAGGAGAACGTTTGTCAGGTAGAGCATGTTGCCCACTTGCCTTTCGATTGTATGCTCGTCTATGAAGAGAAGCCCTCTCCGTCTCTTAATGGCCGATCTCGATTAGAATAATAATTTTATTGGATTATTCCAGTGGAGTCACTTCCCTTTGAAGATTACCTCCTTTCCTTCCCCACGAAAGGAGAAAAGAGAAGTATTTACTGTTGGTGAATCACTTGCCCTTGTTGTCCATGAGTAGATGTCTCAAAACAGGTCTGAGATGGAAGAGGTGAATCTGTGGTTGCTCAGTCAAATACCACTTTTTTCCCCTGTACCTATCAGGGTGAAAATCTTTTAGTTTGTAAGGAATTTTTCAGTTTGTTAGTAATTTTGCTTTGAGATTTATTTTATTTATTCACCGCTTTAAAGTAGTAACTTTAGAGGACCAGGATCTATCATATATGTACCAACTTTAGAGGACCTACTGCCTATATCTTTCTATTTAATTAGTGAACGTTTGTATAGTACTTACTATGTATTAAACACTGTTTCCGTCACTGTAGATATTACACATCATATTCATCATAAAAATCTTATAAGGTAGATTATCATTATTATCCTCATTTTATAGATGAGGAAACGGGCACAGAGATATTAAATAGTGAAGCCAGGATATATACCCAGACGGTCTGGGTTTAGAGTCTTAACCAAACCACTAATATAAGATGTGGCTCCACCTCATTGTTGAAGAGCCTTTATTCAGCTTGGGAGGAGAGTCAGTTAAATGGATGCTTTGGTTATGTTTTCTTTTTATGGTCTTGATTTACCTTTGTATTGGGTTGGCTAAAAAGTCTGTTTAGGGGTTTTTTTGTAAAATAAAAGACATTTTTCATTTTCACCAGTAACTTTATTGACTTGGATATTTTGAGTATGTCGGCTGTCTCCCACTATTGGCTTCTAGTGGGTCAAGGCCAGGGGTGCTGCTGAACATCCTCCAGTGCATAGGACAGCCCCCCGCAGAGAGTTACTTGGCCAGGATGTGCGTAGTGCCAAGAAACTTCGCAAACCACTTCTGACACGTTCGATCAGTCACCGCACCTTCTCCACACACGGCACAAATCTTTTTTTGCATTTCAGTTGCATTTTAACCTTTCTTGAAATTATAAAGCATAATACACCAAAAATGTTGCATATTTTCTTCCATCTTCAATATTAAAATGGCTGCACAAAAATTTAGTAATTTCGATAAGTTTTTTTTAAGCACACGCTGATGTGACAGCTGTCACAATACAATTCAACAAAATTGTTTCAAATGAAGTTAAAGACAACTAATCACAACTAGGGCCATCATTCGGAAAAAATTAAACGAACTTTTTGGCCACCCCAATAAATTCTTAAAACCTGGCATATAAAAAGTTGAAGATATAGCTTGGGTTTTTTTTCCTAATTGAAACAGCTAAAAAGTAGTATTAACCTGGACTTAGAATGTTATTATGGCAAATATAATTTTATCTCAGTTTCTTTGTCTATTCATTTTTACTAGTATATACATTGTGTATGACACACACACACACACACACACACACACACACACACACACACACACACACTTTGCTCAAAGAAGGTTGATTGTTTAGACCAGCGCCCAAACTCAGGGTTAATCCTAGAGGCTGTTTGGCCCACTACATTTATTAACAAAAAAGTGATTACTCCCTGGCTGGGTGGCTCAGTTAGAGCATCATCCCATGCACCAAAAGGGTGCAGGTTCAGTCCCTGGTTGGGGCATGTGCAGGAGGCATCGGATTGATGTTTCTCCCTCTCTCCCTCTCCCTCTAAAATCAATAAACATATCTTTAGGTGAGGATTTTTTTTAAAAATTATTAAAATTATGGTGACTCAGCAGCCCTGGCTTGTTTATTAGATCAATTTTTGTTTAAATGTTTTCTTTGTATAACTTATTAGTAGTGCCTCTTTTTACTCTCAAGTGTCCCACTTTGAAAGATGAATTATAGTTAAAGGGTTATTCTATATATTTGGTTAATACGAAAGATATATTCTTTGATATATACTATAATTGAAGTTTTTCTGCTTCAGTGATGAAGGTCAATTTGTTTACTGTACATTGAACCTAATGTCACTGGCACTCTGAATATACAAAACAAAATATGTAATACTTGTGGCACTTGTCAGTTTTTATGTGTGAATGTGGGATAGCAAAACCCGTGAGACTAGTGCAGACTACAAACTGACTAAGACCTTGCTGTTTCTTCTTAGTCTCTGGCTGCCGCTGGCTTTTCCCCTCAAAGGCCTACTCATTTATTTGATGTTAAGTGGCCAGGAGCTGTTCTAGTTGTTTGAGTTCCTGAAGATACTTGATTCACCTAGCCACCTTTTCCCTTTCTCGTCTTGCGTAATGAGCATATGACTCTGTGTGTGTGTGTGTGCGCGCGCTAACCACTATGGGGGGGAAGTCAGGTTGTTACAGGGGTGAAAAGTAACAAATGTTGGGAATTTGCAGAATTTTAATAAACTCTAGAATGTTTTCAAAATGATAGATCTAGATGCTTATTTCCTAAGGCTCTATCTTAAGTGACACCCCATCTTAGGTGAGACCACCTGAGGAGGGTGGTCTCTCTGAGCTGGTTCATAGCTCAAGGATTGTTCAGACACTAACTGGAGCCCTTTCAGAGCAGTTCTGACCCAGTCCAGCTAGCTGGTAGCTCGTGCTCAAACCATTGCAGTAGTCTTCTTGATTCTCTTTGCTTCTGGTCTCACCTTTCTACTCTTATTAAACTCATGTTCCATGTAGCAGTCACAGGGATCTGCGTTTGAATGAATATCCAATTTTAGCCTTCCCTTGGTAAAGCTCTCTAATGGAACATCTGAAATCTGAAACGCTGTATTGTAATCTGTAAGGTCACCTAACCAGGCCTTGGCCTCTTTCATACCTCATCTTCTACCACTTGTAACTTTTGTTCACTTTAGTCCAGTGACACAGGCTTTCCTTGTGGTTCTCAGACATGCCGTGGTTGTTCCCGCCTGTGGACTTTGTATACACACTGCCTTCCTGCGTCTCCTTCACATTACATGGCCGACTTGCCATTCATAGCCAGTCTGAGAGGCCATTTCTAATCACCCCATCCAAAGATCTGTTTGAATGCTCTACCTAATGCTTATCATTGTCTGATACCTTTTCTGTTTAAGTTTTTACTTGTATTTCCTGTCTTTAGAATGTAAGAACCACGAGACCCAGGGCCTTGTGCTACCTGGCGTAGAGGAGGTAATCATTAAATATTGGCTAAATGATTGGTGGGCTTCCTTGTTTCTGGCAAAGCTGCTTGTTAATCTTCTTCATGAGGGCCTCCTGCTTGGGATTTTTAAAAGCCTTTTTCTATAGACAGATCTGTTTTCTTTTTCTTAACAGAACTGTGAAAAACTGGGTGAGCTGCTGTTGTGTGAGGCTCAGTGCTGTGGGGCTTTCCACCTGGAGTGCCTTGGATTAACTGAGATGCCCAGAGGAAAATTTATCTGCAATGAATGTCGCACAGGTAAAGTTAGATATAGAGGGGTCTTCTTCCAAAGAAGGTCTGAGTTTTAAAGTTTTTCATGTATAGGAGACACTGTTTTGTTGCAATACTGGGCTAGTTGCCATAGACATAGGTGCTGTGCGATCTTTGCCCTCTGAAGAGCTTCCAAATGAATAATGAATGTACAGTGTAGCGTGATGTAGTTCAAAAAGTGTTGTGGTGGAGGTGCATTTCAAGTGCTCTGTGAACAAAGATGAGCCGCTGCCACAGAGGAAGATGCCTGAGTTTGACTGGAAGAGAGAAGTGGAGACGGGAAGGGCAGGTGGTCCGGTAATGAAAGTAGAGGGTAAAGCATAGATCAATGCTTTCAGAGTGTAAGATGTTCAGGGAAGAGGCACTGGTGAGTGAGAGGGAAGGCTGCCGGGTTACTGGTGATGATTTATATTTCTTGCTGTGAGTGGTGATTACGTAAGCATGTTTTACTTCATGATTATTCGTAAATAATACACTTAGGATATGTGTACTTTTCTTCATATGTCAATAAAACTTTACCCCCAAAAAGTGATATTTTGGGAGTTATAATATGCAAATTGAGTCAGAAACTGGGAATGGTCAGACGAAACGAACCTGTAAAGTACTTCCCAAATTGTGCTAAGGACATTGCTCTGTTTTCGGCATTATGTGTGGACGGTACAGCATTTTAGTAGTGAGGAAATGAGGACTGAGTCTCAGGCTCCTAAGGAATTAAAACTGTAAGTGGGAATGGTGCTGCCCAAAGAGAAAGCACCTGCAGAGTGGCAGGGCAGCGACAGTACCTGGGGATACCTCCTTAAAAGGTGCTCCTGGAGGGTAAGGAGGGTCAAGTCAAAGAATGTGAAGCCACGGGAGTGGGGTGTCATAAGCAGGGGCAGATACCGCAAAGAGACAAGATCAAGGAGGTGCTGGAGTGAACAGAGGCTGTTGTATTTGACAGTGAGAAGTGGTTGACTTTTCACCAGAGGATGCCACATTAAAGCAGCATGAGGGCGAACGGGTAGCAGTAGACGCTATTTCTTAGAGAAGCTTGATTTTAACAAAAAGAGGGGCAGTAGCTGAAGGGAGGATATTAATAGCTTCAAGAGGAAGAGCATCTTGAGTTTTTGCAGGATGAAGTTTAAGAACTGTGTAGAGAAATGAATATCCTTTCCAGGAGAGTGAGTAGTTAGACGAGTACAGTCACAGGCAGAAGAGGGTAAGAGAGGAAAAGGGAAAATGGAATGTCCCATGGAGTAGTGAGACAGGAGAAGGAAGCAGAGGCAACTTTTTCTCGGCTTGGAGAGAATGTTAGGAAAAGGGGTTTCTAACTGGAAGGGAAGAGTGTAGGTTTAGGGTAGGTCCTGTGGGGAGTGGGACAGAATTTACTGGGGTCTGTACATAGATGGCGGTGTCCTGTTGAGTTATTAATCTTTCTACTGCCACTGCTAACAACGTGGGGACAAAAGCTGGAGGATAAGGTGGTTGTGGGATTATTTCGCCTAATCTTAGAAAGACCGTCTCGCCTTTTGTGCCAGTGATCCAGTTTTGCTAGCCTTATCTTTTAAATCAACTGTATTGGAGTATGATTTACCTACTATAAAATGCACCCATTTTAATGTATGTTTTCATAAGTGGTTTAATTTTAGATTTTATTTGTATATTTTTAGAGAGGGTGAAAGGGAGGGAGAGAGGGAGAAAAACAGCAATTGGTTGCCTCTCACACACACCCAACAGGGGACCTGGCCTGCAACTCAGACATGTGCCCTGACTGAGAATTGAACTGACACCCTTTGGGTCTGTGGGACGATGCCGAACCCAGTGAGCCACACCAGTCAGGGCTCTTACAGGTTTTGATAAAATTTATACACCCATGTAACTCCAATCACAGGGAAGATTAGAACATTTCTATCATTCCAGAAAGGTCTCAGCCCTTACACAACTCACCCACCCCACCTCCCACCCCCTTCTTCAATTCAGGCAAGTAATGATCTGCTTTCACATTAGATGTATTCTTTGTTAGTGTTTCATGTAAAGGGAATCAAAGTCTTTGTAGTTTTTTGTGTCTGGCTCAGCATGGTTTTTTTGAGACTCATCTATGTTGTATAGTACTTCTTTCTTAAAACAGCTTTATCGAAGTGTACTTGTAGTACAAGAAACTGCACAAAGTGTACAGTTTGATAAGTTTTTGTGAGGGTGTGTGTACATACACCCGTGAAACTACCACTTAGCATAGTTATTTTTAGATTCATCAACATCATTCGGGTATTGAGAGTTCATTCCTGTTTATAGTTGAGTAGCACTTCATTGTATGGATGTACCACAGTTTGTTTATCTATTCATCTCTTGGTGTACATTTGGATTGTTCTCAGGTTGAGTTATTATAAATAAAGTTGCTGTGAACATTCGGTTCTTTGTATGGAAACATTGTCTTTTCTCTTGTGTGAATACCTAAGAGTAGATGGCTGCATCATGTGGTAGGTACGGTATATGTTTAACTTTTAAAGAAACATTCAAAGTGTTTTCCGAAATGTTTGTACCATTTTACATTCCCATCAGCAATGTATGAGAGTTTCTGTTCTTCCCCATCTTCAGCCACACTTGGCATTGTCAGTCTGTTTGACTTTAGCCATTCTGACAGCTGTGTGGTGGTATCTCATTATGGGTTTAATGTGCATCTCCCTCATGGCAAATGCTGTTGCACATCTTATGTGCTTATTTGCTGTCCTCTTTAATGGTGTGTGTGTGTGTGTGTGTGTTTCTAATTAGGTTGCTTATTTTCATGTCTGTTAAGTTTTAAGAGTTCTTTATATTCTGAATACAAGTCCCTTATCAGATATATACTTTTCAAATTAGTCTCCCAATCTGTAGCTTGTTTCTTTTCTTTTTAAAGATTTTATTTATTTATTTTTAGCCTGAGGGGAAGGGAAGGAGAAACAGAGGGAGAGAAACCTCAATGTGTGGTTGCCTCTCACACGCCCCCTACTGGGGACCCCACCTACAACCCAGGCATGTGCCCTGATTGGGAATCAAACCTACGACCCTTCTGTTCACATGCCTGCACTCAGTCCACTGAGCCACACCAGCCAGGGCATTGTTTCATTTTTTTAATGGTATCCTTTGAATATTGATAAAGTTTAGCTTATCGACTTGTTCTTTTTATGGACTGTACTTTGGTGTCATACCTAAGACATCTTTCTGAACCCAAGGGTCACAAAGATTTTCTTTGTTTTCTTCTGAAAATTTTATAGTTTTAGGTTTTACACTTAGGCCTATGATCTTTTTTGAATTAACTTTTGTATATGATGTGATGTGATACGATGTAATTTTTGTATATGAAGTACTTTCTGGGTCATTTTACCTATATGTTTCAAAAGGTCTAACACTTAGAACATTTAAAAAATACATATATCCTGTGTGTGCAAAATTATAGTGTAAACCCCTCTGTGTCATCTGCTGCCCAGGTCCATTTTCAGATTTTCCCACTTATCTCAAAGATGTCTCTTTACAGTGTTTTGAATCAAGGTCCAGATAAAACCTGTGTAGTATGTTTGATGTTCTCCTACGTTTCTCATGAGGAACAGCATTTCCTGCCCTCTCGCCCTGGGTTTAAATCGGCATCTCTTTGTGAAGACAGTGGCCATTTGACCTACAAAGTTTTCCACGTTCTAAATTTGGTGATTGTACCCTTCAGGTGTCTGTTTAATTCAACTTGTTTCTCTTTTCTCCAGATTTCCTGGAAACTTGTAGAGATTGGGTTAGTTTCAGGTCAGTTTTCTCTTGGCAAGGTGATGGGTACTTCCTGTTACTTCCTATTCACGTCAGCAAACATGTCTTATCAGTTTCCCACTGAACAGTGCTCTAAGACTGAGTTAGTCATGTTGTCAGCCTGATCAGTCTATTATAAAGCTCCTTACTGTGATACTGTGATTTACAGTAAATATGTATTGGGTCATTGTCTAGTTTCTGGTGCAGAGCTCCTGGAACCCTTAGAATTTCCTGAGTGATGGGAGCCATAAAGCTGGCTTTGAATGCCTTTTGTTATGTTAATGTGGTGACTTTTGGACCCATCTGAAGATGGTGGTTGGTTGCCTATAGAACCGCCCGCGTGACTAGAGGGTTGCAGCCCTACCTTTCTGACCTCAGGGGAGAGGAAAAGAGGGGGGCTGGAGGTTGAAACAGTACACAATCATGCATGTGTAATTAATCCATCAAAATCCAAAAGGAAGGGGTTGAGAGAACTTCTGGGTTGGTGAACGTGTGGAGGTTCTGAGAGAGTGGCGTGCTTGGAGAGGACGTGGAAGCTCTGAGCCATTTCCCCGTCCTTGCTGTATACATCTCTTCCATCTAGCTGTTCCTGCGTTGTATCCTTTTATAAGACCTGGCCATCTAATAAGTAACATGTTTCTCTGAGTCCCATGAGCTGCTCTAACAAATTAATTGAACCCAAGAAGGGGATTATAGTTACTTACTTGTTCAGAAGTACAGCCCACAATCTGGTCTTGAAGATTGGTGTCTGAAGGGGTGCGTGGACACGACCTTCTCTGGGGCCAGTTCCTTAACCTGTGGGATCTGCTGTTATCTCTAGGTAGGTAGTGTCAGAATTGAGCTGAATTGTAGGACAGCCAACTGGTGTTGCAGAATTGCCTGGTGGGGAGGGAACACACCCTACACCCAGCCCCTTGCCCCCTCCCTCCTGGCAGAATTTGGTGTGGAATTTTATGTGCTCACTAACTTCTCGTCTAATGGTTTTGCATTGGGTGAGTTCTTGAATTGTTATTAATATGCTACCTTCTTTCTCATTTCCAGGAATCCATACCTGTTTTGTGTGTAAACAGAGTGGGGAAGATGTTAAAAGGTGCCTTCTGCCCTTGTGCGGAAAGTTTTACCATGAAGAGTGTGTCCAGAAGTACCCACCCACTGTCATGCAGAACAAGGGCTTCCGGTGCTCCCTCCACATCTGTATAACCTGCCATGCTGCTAATCCAGCCAGTGTTTCTGCATCTAAAGGTACAGATTTCTCATATGAACTAATCTAATTTTAAAATAGCAGTGCCATTGGCAGTGGATGGTTCCAGATGCTATCTGGCATGTCTCTTCGTGACCTCTCTAGCTGTCGTCGAGTACCAGTGTTTTGTGTGAGAGAAGAGAGTAATGCACTAGTTAGTTACCACGTTGTTTTCTATGCAGCCCTAATGTTACGTGGTTGTTTTAAATATTTGAATTTTAGGTGAGATTTAGTTTGAAAAAGTGTTTTGTTGCATGTCTTCATCCTGCTATCTACTCCATTAGACCAGGAGTCCCCAACCCCCAGTACCAGTCCGTGGCCTATTAGGAACCAGGCCACACAGCAGGAAGTGAGCGGCAGGCAAGCCAGCAAACTGGTCCCTGGTGCCAAGAACGTTAGGGACTGCTGCTTGGACCCCAGCGCATTCTCCTCCTGTGGGGACTGCTGCATTGGACCCCAGCGCATTCTCCTCCTGTGGGCCCCTTTGTGTCTGTGGTCGTCACGTGGAATGTCCTTCAGACATACGTGTAGGTCAAAAGTGAGGTTTCTGTTTTGTGTCGATTTATTTTTGTTAGTTCGTTTTTTTAAATGGAAACTGCTATCTTGAAAGCTTTTTTTCTGCTCCATAGTTGGAGAGCTGAACTTTCCAAAACTATTGGTAGATGTAGATAAACCCAAGTTTTTAATCTGTTCCTACCATGAAAATAATCATGTCTTTCTGTTCAGTAATAATGGGTCTCTTACTGATTTTCCTAAAAGCCAAATATTGTGTCTCTGCTGTTAAAAGCTTGTGTGCCTAAAGAGCCCCCACTTCACCCATTGAGATGTGAGCAGGGAAATTTAGTAGTCCTGACTCTTCTCATTAATCAGTCTTTTAACTAGATTGGCACTACCTTTTGTAAGTTGATTTCCAGGCCCTCTAGATCTCATCAGCCTTTTTTTTTTTTTTTTTTTTTTTTAAGATTGTATTTATTTTTAGACAGGGGAAGGGAAGGAGAAAGAGAGGGAGAAAAACATTGGTGTGTGGTTGCTTCTCATGTGCCCCCTTCTGGGGACCTGGCTGGCAACCCAGGCATGTGCCCTGACTGGGAATTGAACCAGTGACCCTTTGGTTCACAGGCCTGCACTCAATCCACTGAGCTACACCAGCCAGGGCTCATCGGTCTTAATCACAGTAATTTAACTTGCTTGATCAAAATTGCAGTTTAACCATCAGGTACTTTACTGTTTTCAAATGTTATTGTAGGTTACATTTAGATGGTTTGGTAATGGCTTTCAGTTGAGGTGTGTTAGAGGACATAATTTCATCAGCAAGGAGTAGAGGGGCTCTTTTACCTGAAAGGCTTTAAGAATCACAACATCAGGCAACAAAAGCAAGCAATAATAGTGTTCCTGCCATCTGGCCTTTTATTCCAGTAGTGCACATGTCCACATACCGTTTAGTTTGCAGGAGATTCCAGGTTTCCTAGGGGTCTGGGCAGTGGTTTCAGTAGGGCTTTTTGGTGAGGCAGGCTTATTTACCGTTGTGGGATCTGACTCCTTGTGTTGAAGTTATATAGTTCCCACCTGAGCTTTTTATAGTGAATTGGGTTTTAAGATCCCCTGCCCTGGATGTAAGGGTGATCTGGCTGCGACATCTGTCACCCCATCCATCGCCAGGGTTGATTCGGCTGATCTGGCTGGCTAGGCGGGTCTCCCCTTCCTCCCTCACCGATCCATGTGCGTCCCTCCCAATGCTGTGTGCTTGGCCAAAGAGGACGACCTCCCCAACTAGCAGAGAGGACCGGTCTTTGGTCGGGGTATATGAGTAGCTGCGCTTCCCTGCTGGAACCTTCACACAAGCTCTCAAAGTCCCCTGACCTAGCAGTGCTTTTTTCTCTTCGTGACGTTTTCTCAGTACTAGCACATAAACTTGAATAACTCACACTTTTTAATATTTAATATGTTTATTTTTCTTTTGTTTCTCCCTGATTACCCTGTGTCTTGTATTTTTAGGTCGTCTGATGCGCTGTGTCCGCTGCCCTGTGGCATACCATGCCAATGACTTTTGCTTGGCTGCTGGGTCAAAGATCCTTGCGTCTAATAGCATCATCTGCCCTAATCACTTTACACCCAGGCGGGGCTGCCGAAATCATGAGCATGTTAATGTTAGCTGGTGTTTTGTATGCTCGGAAGGTAAGTCATGACTTACTGATGTATGAATAGTTTAAAAAGAGATTAATACAGTATCTTAATTGCAACAAAAAGTTTTCTTCATATTGCTACTACAAGAAATACGAGGAAGTGATATACTGAATTAATATAACAGAACTTCCAGATTTGGATTTGTTCCCCAATAGGAACATGTTTTATTTTTATTTTGAATAGTGATTTGATTTTTATCAAATGTTCAACATTTGAAGCAATAAAGAAATAGACAAAACCACTGTTGGAAAAATGAGGGCATATGCTCAAGCAGTACAAAGTCCTAGTTATAAGATGAGTAAGTTTGGGGGGTGGGATGTGCAGCATAGTGACTGTGTTAAATATTTGAAAGTAGCAAAGAGAGTACATCTTAAAAGTTCTCACCACCAAGAAAAAAATATGTAACTGGGATATGATAGATGTGTTATCTAATCTTACCCTGTTAATCATTTCACAGTATACACACATGTCAGGTCATTATGTTGTATACGTTAAACTTACACAATGTTACATGTAAACTATATCTCAGTAAATCTTGAGAGACAAAGACAAAAAAGAAACAGAAAGAACAAACAAACCCCAAATCACCTGAGTCTCACCATCAGAAAAAAAAATTACTTAATGTTAAGTGATACCACTCCAGACATCTGCGCATATAATTGGATAGAGGCAATTCTAGAAGATGGTGTCATGGCATAATTGTTTTGTTTTGTTTTGTTTTTAAATTAATTTTACATGAATTTAAATGGAAGAAGGGAAAGTGAAGAAATTTATGAATTTCCTTACTATAAGGTATATTAATGTTTCTAAAAGTCTTATAAAGTGGACAAAAAGGTAATTTTATATCTTTTATATATTCAATTTAAAAGTATTTCTCCTGTAGAACAGAGTCAGTATTACCCATCTTATATAATTCCTGTCCGTTTCTCACGGCCTGGTTTCTGCTAGTTATGTGGAAGATTTAGTGTTCATTGCCAGTCTGATTACGGTGGTGCACTTAGAGTTCTGAACTGTTCCCTTGCTTAAGTGAACTTCTAAGAAGCACCATAGGTGCGGTAGTTCTTGGTGTGAGGCTGTCCAGCATTTGCCTGTGCACGGGAAGCCCGCATGCTCTTTTTCTGAGACTGGTGCTGACATTGCTCCACCGCCTTCTGGTGTGAAGGTGACGCCAGCTCTCATGCTCATTGTCTTCATTCCTTTTCTGAATGACTAAATTTTGTTGAGTAGTAAATTTTGGGGAACAATTTACATGAGTTGTTTTTTTTTTTTTTTTAATATCTGCTACTTTGCCATGCAATTTTACAAAAACTTGTGTGGTTAGGAACATTTTCAAGGCATAATTGATAAAGAGTGAACATGTGTAATTTGATGAGCATCCCCTTTAAGAAATTTGAGTGTAAAAAGTGTTAAAGTTAGCAAAGAAGGTCCCTTTTACTTTTGTTCTCAAGATTTATGTAACCTGATAATTTAAGGAAAAGCTCCACTTACTGATTAGGGTCTGCATCAGGGCGTGATTGGTATCCTCAAACTATGGTGTTAATTTAAAACAAAGAAGGATACTAAATATACTTTATATGAGTAGAAGCTGGAACTTTGGTATTGTTAGGGATATTTTAATGCACAGCAAGGACTATGTTAGTTTTGTTGATTGTCCTGTATAAAACTTTATGACATCATACATTTTTGTTGTTGTTCTTATGATATCTGCTCCTTTTAAAACTGTCTTTTTCAGCCCTGGCCAGTGGGGCTCAGTGGATTGAGCACTGACCTGCAAACCAAAGGGTCTCTGGTTTGATTCCCAGTCAGGGCACATGCCTGGGTTGCAGGCCACATCCCCAATAGGGGGCACATGAGAGGCAACCACACACTGATGTTTCTCTCCCACTCTTTCTCCCTCCCTTTCCCTCCCTCTAAAAATAAATAAATAAATAAAATCTTTAAGAAACAAACAAACAAAATGTCTTTCTCTGCCCTGGCTAGTGTGGCTCAGTAGATTGAGTGCTGGCCTGCGAACTGAAAGGTCACGGGTTTGATTCCCTGTCAGGGCACATACCTGGGTTGCCAGCCAGATCCTCATCATTTGGGGGTGTGCAAGAGGCAACTGAGTGATTTTTCTCTCCCTCTTTCTCACTCCCTTCCCCTTTCTCTAAAAATAAATGAATAAAATCTTTACAAAATGAGTAAAATAAAGCTGTCTTTTGGTGAAAACTGCTGCTTGTTATTGTATCACCTTTCTTTTGTTTAGAATAAAGTTAAAGACAGAATTTTGGTATTTAATAGCATTTAAAGATAGCATTCTGTAATTCTCCTCTCAGTGTCTGTGATGGTGAAGTAGAGGCTCCAAGTTTTCATGTTTCTTAAACATGGGAAAATGAAATAGTTTCAGCATTAGACTGTTTTTAATTCCAGGGTAACATGAAATGAATGTGAAATGGTTTCGGAGTAGAAGTGCCCATGTGATCATTACGCTTTAATGTAATCTATGTTGTTTTCAGCTTACGTATTACATTTATGCATGTGTAAGTGCTATTCTGAAAGGGGCCATAGGTGTCATGAGAGTGCCAGTCATAGAAAAGATTAAAAGGTTAGCAATAATAGAAGGGGATGACTGCTTTTATGTGTCAGTCACTACTAGGCAATTTAATCACTCACTTCTCCTCAAGCAGGTCTGCTTATTTATTGTTCATTGTAGAAAAAAACCTTAGCATTGAGGGAATTACAATTCAGCAAGAGAAGTGAATTCCCCAAGGTCATGTGATCTTAAGAGCTTAAATCTGACATCAGTTGATGCTTGTGCTCTTTGTACACTAGTCTTCCTGTGTCATTGATACTCTCTGGTGTGTTGCCTTTTAGTGAAGAGGAAAGAAAGAGCGTTTATACGAGGTCTGTCCAAAAGGTATCCAGCTATGTAATATGAAAAACAGAGTAATTTATTGAAGAAGATACACAAAACATTGTACATAGGCAGTGACACCTCAGTCCCCTTCAGACCTCAGAGTTTTCCCAGCATCTCTTGCATTGTTGAAAACACTGCATGTCTTTGTGTTTGAATCACCATCTGCTGCCCCATTCCGTTTTCCTAAATCTCATCGATGGTCTGAAATCTCTTCCCTTTCAAAGGTGACTTCAGTGTGAGTAAAAGCCAGAAGTTGGTGGAGTGCAAAATCTGAGCTGTAGTGGGTCCTGAGTCACCTGAGTGATTAGATGTTTTGCCAAAAACCTCTTTAGGAGATGTGATAGATGAACAGATGTGTTGTTGTGATGAAGCTGCCAATCGCCAGTTGCCCATAGCTGCAGCCGTTTTTGTCTTATTGCATCTCTCAACCTCTGAAGAACATTGAGGTGTAGTACTCCTTATTAATTGGCCTGAAGGGGCGTACTTGTGATGGGCAACACCTTCCCAATCAAAAAACACAGTTAACATGGTCTTGATCTTGCTGTGACTTTGCAATGCCTTCTTTGGGTGTGGAGAACCAGGCGACTTCCACTGGGCCAACTAGGCCTTTGTTTCTGGATCATAGCCATAGACCCACGATTCATCTACATTTATGATCTTGAGGAAATCTGGTTCATTAAGTCATTAGCAACTGCAGCACAATGTTCTTTCTGCTCTGGTAGCAGAAGCAGTGGAACGAATTTTGTCATGACATGTTTCATGCCAAGACCCTGCATCAAAATCTCAGAAGCAGTAGTTCTTGGAATCCCCAGATTAGCTTCTAGTTCTCACCCTGTCAGTCACCATCTTTGTTCATTGCAGCCCATACACTTTCAGCATTCTCGGGTGTTCTGCTTGTCACAGGCATTCCAGAATGTGGATCACTTTCATCAGATTTTCAACCATCTTTGAAGCTTTTGTGCCACACTTTTATTTGTGCTGCACTCATTGCATTGTCCTTGAAAGCCTTCTGAATCATCTGAATAGTTTCCATGGACAAACAATTCAAGCTTAACGCAAAATTTGATGCAGATTCATTGCTCTACTCGCTCAGTCATTTCTAATGCAGTGGCCACACAGTACACACGCTCACTCAACGGCATCTACCACCCCCACGGACTAGTACAGTGAAGCCGTCACTGTTCATGCATGTGCATTCCAGTCCACTCTCCTTGGCTGCCAGGCTACATCCATTTCATGCAAACCATTCTTTTTATAGTAACAGTGGCTGGGCTTTTTCTGGACAGGTATGTGTGTATGTACATACATGACTTTTAGAGGTTTGCCCTGACCTAATTTTGCCAGTAACATCTCATGTTTACTTGCTGTGAATCTAAGAAACCTTGGAGGGTGTGGTTCAGGAATATCGAAAAGGAAATACTCTTGCAGCAAAGTCTTTCTGAGTAACTAACTAAATTACTAGGTCCTTTGCTGAGAGACAAGTAACTGGTTAGGCGCTGAGCAAAGGCTGTTTCAGCTGGGTCCTCATATGTAACCTTGCTTCTAACTGCCACGTTTTTTTATTTCTACAGGAGGCAGCCTTCTTTGCTGTGATTCTTGCCCTGCTGCTTTTCATCGGGAATGCCTGAACATTGATATTCCGGAAGGAAACTGGTATTGCAACGACTGCAAAGCAGGCAAAAAGCCACATTACAGGGAAATTGTCTGGGTTAAAGTTGGAAGATACAGGTGAGTAAGCATGAAGGAGACAGGCACCCTTTTTTTTTAAAAACCATTCTCTGTTTCTTGCGATCTCTTAGATACAGTGCTTAACATTTTCTAATGATCTCCCTGGTTAGGCAAGGTCTCCCCCATTAGTTTTTCATTAGAAGAGAAAAACTGATTTTTTGTTTTGATCACAGGAAAATGTAGAAAATTCATTCATGAAACAAACTGACAAACCTTAGAAATAAGGAAGATACATTGCTTGCTAACATTTTGGCATATTTACTTGCAGATAACACCAATACATGCACCCTCAAAATAATCAGCCTTGTAATTTATACTCAGTTTTTTTGTGGCTTGCTTTTTCTCTTTAAAATGATCTTTATTGATCATGGCATGTATAAAAGGATATTGTAACATGGATGATTTTAAAGAATAATAAAAGGAACACCTGTGTATGTACCTCCCAGTGAAAGAAACAGTACATTGCTGGTACTTCTGAGTCTCCCTCCAGCCCCCTGAGTTCATCCTTTCCCCACCCACAGAGAGAGACACTTTACTGTTTCTATTCCTTAGCCTTGCTCTGTAGCTTCACCATATGTATAATACTTTGTTTTGTGTGCTTTAGACCTTTGTATAAAGGGATTCTTGTATTTTTCTGCAGCTTGCTTTTTTCATTCACTATTATTCTCATGAGATGTATTCTGGTTTCCACAGTGCTCCAGTTCATTCATATAATATAGTCATACAGTGTGGTGTATATAGTTCAGCCCTCCATTCTCCTGTGTGGACTGTGAGCATTTTGTCAATGTGCTGGTGTACGTGCACCGGAGCTTCTCTAGGGTCTTCTCAGGATAGAGTAGCAGGGTAGGGGTTTATAGCTTTAATAGCTAAAGCCAAACTGTCTTTCTAAAGCAGTTGTATTAATTTACATGCTTGGCGGGGAGGCATCACTTGGTGTCATTTTTCTGTCCCCTAATACTGAAAGGGTTTTTTTGAAGGCCAAGTTGTATTTTATTGCATAGTATACCATAGTTAGATCTATCATTCCGTTTACGTTGAGCATTTAGGTTGTTTCCAGGTTTTCATTCCTATAGATAATACTTCCTGTTATATAGATACTTATTTCCTGTTACGGATTCCTTGAAGTAAAATAGCTGAGTGTTAGGGAGCGTGTCTGCATGTGCAGGCGTGTGGGGGTGGGTGTCTCAGGCTTTGGTGCACACTGCTTGTCTTTTCCCTGGGTGGGCTGTTAAGATGCTTGAGGTGAGACTTCGATTTGGATGAACAGACATTGCTGTTCTGTATTTCTGTTCTAAAGAGGAGGTTGTTTTCCTAGCGCCTTGCAGTCTTTTAGAATTGTCCTCCTCTGTTTTCACCTTGCCCAGGTGGTGGCCCGCTGAGATCTGCCATCCTCGAGCTATTCCTTCCAACATTGATAAGATGAGACACGATGTTGGCGAGTTTCCCGTTCTCTTCTTTGGGTCCAATGACTATCTGTGGACTCACCAGGCCCGAGTCTTTCCCTACATGGAGGGCGACGTGAGCAGCAAGGATAAGATGGGCAAAGGAGTGGATGGGACATACAAAAAAGGTAACTGTATCCTTTTTGTTTCTCAGACCGACACAGTCCTCTGTTGCCAGAGAATCTGTTCTCTGTCACAACTATGCGTTAGAATCTGTATTATGTTCCGTTAGCAACTGTGTTCTGCCCTCTGGGGGCGTATGTGGCTGCAGCTTCAGGATTTGCAGGGAAATTGACCCTCATAATTCATTGTTTTTGAATTTAACTAATACCTAACTGGAATTTACTTAGAGGAGGTTTTTGTCTTATTAGTTCTGTTTTTAGTTTGCTGGCAAGAAATAACATTCACCAAAAATTATGGAGTAAATAAGATAGTGAAAGTCAAAGCTGATTCTGAGTCAAAGGACATTTTGTCAGCGCACCTAGCCATAAAGGGGTGAGGCAATGGGGGCTAGACATGAAGGGGTGAGGTGAAGGGGTGAGGCAATGGGGCTAGGAGGGGTTGGCTCAACTATGTGCCTCAGTTTTCTCTTACTGTGCAGTGAGTAAAGTTTGCTCGGAGAATTCAATGAAATAATAGAAAAGTCTACTGGCAAGGCACATAGTTGGTATCCTATCAGTGATAATTACCTTCTTCTATTAGTTGTCCTTAGAAAGGCAATACAGGTATCTCTTGTTATTTGAATATATTTGGACATTGAAGTGTAAGGGTTCACATGATGAAGAGGGATTCTAAGTAAGTGAAACTCCCTGGTGAGGTACAGGAAGATAGTAAACAGACGAAACTTCCCATCTGGGGAATGAGAAAGATGTCTGAAGGAGAGAAATTTAATAACAAAGGTTCTATTTGCCTCCTGTTAATTTCAGTGGATTCTAACTGATCTGTCGGCCATGTGGTTTTTGTGTAGGTATAGGCGATCAGTACTAATAATGTAGGAGCTTGAGCCTTGTAGTCTCAGATGGCAACCAAGTAACGACATCTTTGCCGGTAGAGCTGAGCCTGATGAAGCTCTGGGATTATGTTCTTTCTATGCCTTGACCCTGGGCTTGCTGGGTGCCTCTGCCTGCAAAAAGCACATGTTTTTATGTGGGAATTGGACACGGATACCAGCAATCACAGTCTCAGTTACTGAGTGCTGTGGCAGAAGTGTGCATGGCATGCTGTGGGAGCAGACCGAGAGGAAGCGTAAATACACTGGGGGTTGAAGCTGGAAATTGTGGGGCTTCTTTGCTAAGTGATGCTTTGAAGAATTAACTGTAATAATAATAGTTACCATTGTTGTTTGGCAGTCCCAGTTCAGAGTTTGTTGTCTTCTTTAAATCCTTGTGGCAACCCTGTAAGTTAGGTGCCATTATCCTTATCTTCAGATGAGGAAACTGAGACACGTAAAAGTTAAAGTGATGGCCCGAGGTCCCAGTGCTGGTATGTGATAGAGGAAGGTCTCAGAGTCTAATTGTTGGTCTCCAGAATCAAATTTCCTAACCCTTGCACCAACCCTGAAGAAGTTACCATGTTGTAATAAGAAGAAGGCACATGTGAAAATGCACAATGAATCTAATGTGCCGAGTTAACAGCCTCCAAGTATTTAGCATAGTTTAAGCATGGGGTTAGGAGAGCAGTGGGCTATTTGCCTGAAAAGGTAAATGATTTGTATGGTCAGAGCAGAGTTTTAGAAATCTGTGAGTAGAGTTCAAGGCCACGGACACTGAGAGGCTGCCACCAGGACTGTCAGGGAGGTAGCTGTTGCAGTGCTTCTGGGCAGACAGGACAAGACCATCACAGGGAGGTGTCCACGGGTGGACAGAGAGGGATATTGGATAGACACTAAGTAGATGGACCAGGCAGGACATGCAGAATAATAAATAGGATGAAGGAGGCAGGGACCTGAGGACAATTTAGAGGACTCTAGACAAAACAAATTATGCTGGATGGTGACAGGGAAATGGAGAAAGCGATGGATTGGGGGTGGGATTTTCTTTTGAGAATTGACAGCATAGGGAAAAACAACAGAGAGGAAAGAGGGAAGAACTGGATTCTTTTTAGACTTTTTAACCTGGGTCAAGAATAATGAATTAAAATTTTAAGTGGAGAAGAATGAGAATCTTTAATTTTTAAAAAGTTTTTATGTATTTTTAGAGAGAGGGGGAGGGAGGGAGAAAAAGAAACATTAAGGGGTTGCCTCTTACATATCCCCAACTGGGGACCTGGCTTGCAACCCAGGCATGTGCCCTGACTGGGAATTGAACCAGTGACCTTTCAGTTAGCAAGCCAGCACTCAGTCCACTGAGCCACACCAGCCAGGGCAGAATCTTAAGATTTTGTTGGGTTTTTCAGATATTATAATCTTTCAAGCATTTTAAAATACAGGCCTTGAATGCTGAGTAGCTATGAAGGTCTGTTTTTATATCGTTAGAGCTAGTAGTTGCAGAAAGAGTCTTAGGAGAAGAGAGCACGACAGGTGCTCTAGAGAATAAGTAAGAAGGAGAGGAAAACTTCGACTCTGGATTTCTTTCAGAGGAACATGGCATGCACCTGTGCACCTGAGAGGCAGCATGTTTCTGGAAGCAGGAAGTTCAGGGTTCAGAAGAGAAATAGGTTTAAAGGCAGTGACTGTGCTGAGCAGACGCAGTCTAATTATCGTTAGGCAATGCTACATGTGGGCATTTTCAAATCATTTAGCTGTTTTTGTTTTAAATTTTCCTTTTAAGCTGGGAGTCTGTATTGTGCCATTTAGTGACGGCTTATTTTGTCTTCATGCTATTATCTGTGTACCCTGGGGACTATAACTTACTTGAAGAAAGTCACATATAATACTTAGTTATCCATATAGTGTCGGTGGTATTTGTCTAAAACATGAATTTCCTCCCACTTGGGTGGGGGATGGGGAAGTGAAATAAACAACTCCATTAAGTCACCTGTGCTGTTGTGTTTTCTTAGCTCTTCAGGAAGCTGCAGCAAGGTTTGAGGAGTTAAAGGCCCAAAAAGAGCTAAGACAGCTTCAGGAGGACCGAAAGAATGATAAGAAGCCTCCACCTTATAAACATATAAAGGTAAGAAAGGATCTCAGGAGACTCCATCTCAAGGAGAGACACTTACAGTTTGCCCTCTTCCCATCTACTCAGGACAAGAACTGGAAGCATAAGCACAGTAGTTTTTAGGTAGAGGTAAGAGCTTAAAAGAAGATAACAAAAAAGTTCCAGAGCACCATTCCTAGCAATTGTGTGCACTTTATAATACCATTGTGTGTTGATTTAGTCTTTGCCGCTTTGGAAAGTCTTCTCATAGAAGTAGATTGGATTAGATTTTGTTCATAGTCAACACCTTTCAGTTTGAAAGGGACCAAATAACCATGGTAAAAAATCACTAATTGCCCTGAGATAGTGTGGATAATACACGTGGTTAAGTCTTCTTGGTAACAGTTGATGCTGGATATTTAGGTGACTGGTATGACTAGGATTCCCATGGGCAGGAGATTGCATGTTAGGTGCAGCTAACCCTTAGCGCACCGGTGACAGCATCATCAACATTTACTACCTGGGTCTAATGAACCCTTTGTATTTTTTCATGTTTTTGAATCATTTTCATGAATAATTTATAGAATTAAAGGTAAAGGAATATGAATAACAAATTTATTAGACATTTTAATAAGTATTTACATTAAGACCTTTAAACCCCCCCACCTCTTTTTTTTTTTTTTTTTTTTTAAGATTTTACTTAGGGGAAGGAAGGAAGTAAGAGAGGGAGAGAAACATCAGTTGGCTGCCTCTTATATGCCCCCAGCTGGAGACCCGGACACTAGTCCTGGCATGCGCCCTGACCTGGAGTCAAACCAGTCAGCTTTCAGTTTGTGAGATGACACCCAACCGCCTGAGCCCCCCCAGTCAGGGCCCTTTTCAACAGCCTTCTAATCAAGTTAGTGTCAGTGCTCAAATACCAGACAACATAGAAGAAATAGTAACAAAATGAGATTGCCCAGGTTCTTCTGGCAGAATATCGTGATGGTGTTCCTAGATACTGTATCTTTGTCATTAGAAATGCATTGTTTTTGTGTTCGTAGTTTTGAGTTTCTGAAGTACATATTATATAGTCTAAGATTTCTCTTAGAAATCTATTTCACTACCATGTTTATTGTCTGGCGTGTTTTCAGTATGTCCCAAATATTCCTTTAGGACATCCTTAAAATAAAAACTGTATTTGTTGTTTTTCTGAAACTCAGATTTAATTGGGTGTCCTGAATTTTTATTTGCTAAACCTAGCAACCCTACTAAAAGCAGACTATTAAGATGTTAGGTCTAGACATAAAATTACAACTAAAATACAGAACAACCATCAATCAGAAATCAAGTTGAATGGAAGTGTGATGACTATGGAATTAAAGAAACCACATCCATCCAGACTGGTAGGAATGGCAGAGACGTGGAACGGGCTGGTCCCACATCCTCATGTGGTGGATAAAAATACGGGAGGGATATCTCAGGAGCGAGGAGTCCTAGACCCACACCAGGGCCCCCAGCCCAAGGTTCAGTGCGAGGAAGGTAAGTCCACATAATTTCTGGCTGCAAAAACCAGCAGAGATTGAGTCAGTGGAAGAAACTGCTGGAGGCCCAAGCAGTTCCCTTTAAAGAACCCACACACAGACTTGGTCAGACTCACTCCCTCTGAGCTCCAGCACCAGGGTAGCAGCTTGAAAGGCACCAGTGGGGAGGACCTGAAGTATCTGACATCAAGGTGAGAGCTGGGGGACAGCTTTCTCCCAGACAGAAAGGTAGGCAGAGACCATTGTCCCTTTTCTGAGCCCTCCTCAAACAGCTCCACAGAGCTGGCAGGTGGGTATCTGTATCAACCTGGCTAACACTGTTTGCCCTACCCTGGTTCCCCTGAGACTGTGTTCCATACAACTTATGAGGACACCCAAACTGTCAACTGGGACTTTTCCTTGTGAATGGTTGGTCTTGACTCATGCTTCAAAAATTCCTAAATCCTAACAAATAAGCAACAGCTGGCCACAGTAAGCCCCCAGCCACTGTACCTCTTGTTAAGAGGCCCCAGGCCTGACACTTGCAGTAGCCAGCCTAGATTCACAGCTTGGTTTTGCCTGGGAATCTCCAAGTCCAGCACGAGTAGCAACCATCTCAGATTGCTTTATAGCTCATACAGGGTGGCCCTGGGCAGAACACAGGTGGGGGCTGACCTTGGCCTGCACTACCCAGGAAACCCCAGAGCCTGTGTACCCAGTGGACAGCTACAGACCACATTGGAGCACCACTACCCTGCCCCTGCACAGCTGATCCTCCAAGGAGGGTGAAGGTTGGTGGTCACTGGTCACAGCCAGTCCTCATAGCTGACTGGCCTGGGTAAATCCCTCCCATTGATCCAACAGCTACATTGTTCTAATTGAAATAAAGAATAATGTACAGGAAAACAACAACAGAGTGAATTAAGCTGAGAATCAAATCAATGATTTGGAACATAAGGAAGCAAAAAACAACCATGCAGAACAACAAAAAGATAAAAGAATCCAAAAAAAAAACAAGGATAGTGTAAGTAGCCTCCGGGACAGCTTCAAGCATTCCAACATTCACATCGTAGGGGTGCCAAAAGGAGAAGAGAAAGAGCAAGAAATTGGGAATCTACTTGATAAAAATAAAGAAATCTTCCTTAATTTGGTGAAGGGAATAGACATGCAAGTCCAGGAAGCACAGAGAGTCCCAAACAAGATGGACGCAAAGATGCCCTCTCTAAAATACATGATAATTAAAATGCCAAAGAGTAAAGAGAAAGAGAATCTTAAAAGCAAGAAAAAAATGTAGTTACTTACCTACAGGAGAGTTCCCATAAGACTGTCAGTTGATTTCTCTAAAGAAACTTGGCAGGCTAGAAGAGATTGGCAAGAAATATTCAAAGTTGTGAAAAGCAGTGACCTATAGCCAAGATTGCTCCACCCAACAAAGATACCATTTAGAATTGAAGGTCAGTTAAAGAGCTTTCCAGACACGAAAAAACTAAAGGAGTCCATCATCACCAAACCATTATTATATGAAATGTTAAAGGGCCTTATTTAAGAAAGGGAAGATCAAAACTATGAACAATAAAATGGCAGTACCTACATATCTATGAACAACTGAATAAAAAACAAACTAAACAAACAAGGAGAACAGAGACAGAATCATGGACACTGATAGCATTTTGGTGGTTTCCAGATGGGAGGGGTGTACTGGAGATGCGTGAAGGGGTGAAGAGGCGAGGGGATGAAGTACGTATAGGTAGTTACAGAATAGCCATGGGGATGTAACGTACAGTACGGGAAATGCAGTAGCCAAAGAACTTATGCACATGACCCACGGACATGAACCATGGTGTGGGGATGGCCTGAGGGAATAGAGAGTGCTGGGTGGAGGGGGGCAAAGCAGGAGAAAATGGGGCAGCTGTAATAGTGTAATGAATGAAATATAAATAAATGTTAAACAGTGTTATGTCTAGTCTTTTATACTTTTAATAAAGATGATATGGAATTTTGAACAAAGCAGTTCAAAAAAATCCAAAGTGACTTCACTATTATGCTTTTGTGACTTCATTATTTTGCTTTTTTTTAAGCAATGTTAGGATTATTGATGAGTAGTGGTGAGTAATGAAATTATAAAATATTACAAGACATGGGAAAAGTAAACATTAAAATTCCATAATGTACAATATCTTAGATTTATAAAAGGGTCTAATGGACCTACATGGTAGTTGCAAAATAGAATGAGTTTTATTCCTTTTTATAATAAGTAAATTTTGATATTTGGTAAACCTTTAAGAATAAAAGTCGTAAAATATCAATTCTTATAAATAGAACTGCCGGGGAAACAAAAAACCTTCAAAACCTAAAACTGGGTCTGAATGTATTGGCACCTGGTGGGGTACCGAGAGAGGAACGGTGCATGGGGACGTGGCCCTGAGAGTAGTTAGGCCTCAGTGAGGGGTTTGTAATCTGGTTCTCAAAGCCATGGGTGTCAGGTGGCGGCCAGGTAGGCCTGTCACACACCAACCGTAGCTAGCCCAGTGTAAGGAACAGCTCCCTGTGAGGGATCTAATCGCAGAATTCAGAGGCCGATGTCTTAGTATTTCTTTTCACAAACAAATGTATTTCCAAGAAAAGAATTTAGAATGGGGATTGGCAAACTATGTCCATGAGCCAGTCCTGAATATTTTCTAACACATGAAGATTATATGAAATTGAAGTATTGTCCTCCATAAGTAAAGTTGTATTTGCACACAATCATGGGTGTTAACTTACATATTGTCTATTACTATTTTTGTGCTACAGTGGCAGAGTTGAGCTACATTCACCAGAGATCTAGAGCCTGTAAATGCTAAAATGCTTACTCTCTCGTCCTTTACAAAAAAGTATGTCACCCCTGATAATAGAGTTAGTGTTTACCTGCAATTACAAATCTACATTGTTCTTGCTTAACCATGAGTGTTTGGTTGGTTGGTTTGTTTTTGGTTGTGTCGTTTTTTCCTTTACGTTAGGCAGGAAACTTGGAATTAGTGATAGGTTAGATCAGGTGGTAAGAAAGAATGACCAAAAAATGGTTTTATGTAAAAGAGTAGGATGGAAGTTTTTGGGGAGGTGGGAGTTGGTTGGTGGTATTGGGTAGAGATTCTTCCTTGAATCAAAGGTGAATGTTCAGATGCCCTAAGTAGGACCCATAGTCTCAGGCGACTGAAACTCACGCAGCCCTTGTCTTCTCTCCCTGGAGAACTCTCTTTAGTAGCTTTGTGGCTTCCAGTTGCATGTGGTAAGAGTATTGACAAAAGGTTTACAGATTTTACAGGTTTACGGTATTTTAAAGAATCTGAGAAGAGATCCTGCAGTGAGATGTTCGCTCTTTTTAAAAAAGTTGTTACAGAGAACTGGGTTGAGGACGATCCATTTCTGCAGAAATGATCCATTTCTCCATTTCTGGGTGTAGATTTTGTAATATCTTGAAAGAATAGGAGGCAAACAGTAAAGTGATAGAAATGAAACCATTTAAAAATTTAGAGGATGGAAATAACTGTTTAGATAACTATAGTGATTTTAGATTGATTGGAATTGGCAATCTAGAATATTTGGTGTCACAATTAAAAGAAAGATAACTGTATCAGCCATATTTAAAAGTTGCTAGGCTCTGTACTTACTCTCACAAGTCTTGAAAAGTATGTCTTGCAAGTAAAACAGCTTATCAAAATCATGCAGCTCCTGAATAGTCAAGTTTTGTGTACGGGACAGGTTTCTGTAGATTTGCAGTGTGACTGTCCCCAGTGAAATGCACCAAGTGGGGGAGACTCACTCTCATGGGCTACAAGTCTGTCTGTAGTACGGAATGTCTGTTTTTTCCTTAGCATTGTTGCTGGTGTTTGTAAAAACTGGTGGCTTCAGTGTCACAGCAACAACTTGACCTTTATGTTTTATCGCTGTGGATTTTCACTGTAGTTTCTAGTATTAGCACCACTGCTGAGTAAAGTGCATGAGTGAGAGTGCTGTGGTCTGTAAAGAGATTTCAAATTATGATCGTAAATGGTAAAATACGTATTTGCATACAGGAGCCTCAGTTGCCCAAAGACATTTTCCTGCCACTTACGAGTATGGGTTTATTATGTAGCATCTAAAGTGCCACCATATGGCACTAGTAGAAACCAGTTCAAATTTCCTTGGCCTACCAGCTTTGAAGTTCTGCTTCTTTAAAATATTTTTTTTAATTTTGTGGGAATCCTATTTTGTATGTCAAGTCAGGCTTTATTTTTGTGTCAGACTGCCTAAATGTTCTGAAGGTTTTTTGTTGTGGTAAAATACAGGTAACAGAATTTACCATCTTAACCATATTTACGGGTTCGGTGGTATTAAGTGCATTCATAGTGGTTGTATTTATTGCCACCACCCATCTCTAGAACTCTTTGATCTTGGAAAACTGAAACTCTATGCCCATGAAATAACAACTCTCATTCTCTCCTCTTGGCCCTGGGCAACCACTTCTTTTTGCTTCTAACTTTAACTACTCTTAACTACATTATATAAGTGGAATTATACAATACTTGTCTTTTTGTGACTGGCCTGTTTTGTGGAACATAATGTTCTCCAGGTTCATCCATGTTGTAGCGTGTTTCAGAATTTCCTTCCCTTTTAGGCTGAATAATACTCCATTATCTGTACCACATTTTGCTTATCCATTCATATATCAATGGGCACTTGGTTTGCTTCCCACATTTTAGCTGTTGTGAATAATGGTGCTAAATCTCGATAGTTCAAAATCATAAAATGTGGCGTGCAACTTTACGGAAAAGAAAAGTCCCTTTTCTAGGTCCTGAGCTGTCTTGCGCTGACTTGCCCAACTGCTGTACTACAGAGTGTGTGTCTTCCCCAGGTGAACCGTCCTATCGGCAGGGTGCAGATCTTCACTGCAGACTTGTCTGAGATCCCACGCTGCAACTGCAAGGCTACTGACGAGAACCCCTGCGGGATAGACTCCGAATGCATCAACCGCATGCTCCTCTACGAGTGCCACCCCACAGTGTGTCCTGCCGGAGGGCGCTGCCAGAACCAGTGTTTTACTAAGCGCCAGTATCCAGAGGTGGAAATTTTTCGCACATTGCAGCGGGGCTGGGGTCTCCGAACAAAAACAGATATTAAAAAGGTGAAGAAAACTTTCCTTAATTTTCCAGGGTTTTTTTCTTCTTCACAGTTGCTTGAATGAGTAATTCTCGATGAATACGAGAAAATTGGTCATAGAGGACAATAATAGTGCAGGGATCAATCTCGCTATTGTATCTTGCCGTACCCTTCTGGAGTTAGAGCTTGAGAGCAGGCATTCTCCTTCGTCTGCAAGGTTTCAGTGTTGCTCGTGTTCACTGGGTGTGAGGATGAAACAACAGGGAAATGCATAGATACTGTGGCCTTACTTGCTTGTTTTTGAAAACCCCACTGCCTGTAGTTAAGAGAGAATAGTGAGCACATCATTCAGAGGTGTTAATCACCTGCTAATAAAATTAAGCATATTTTTACTGAGGGAAAATAAAGTAGCATCTTCAACTTCAAACTTGGAATGACCTTCAAGTGTCTATAAATAGGTGATACTGTATATTTTTTGTAAAGAACCAATTTTATTTGACATTTTAATAAAATAAACCTTACTCTGATTACACGTCCTGGAGAATGTCACTGATTTTGTTTCTAGGATAGGGCTTGAATCTGGTTTGGTCTGTCCAGTCGCTCACTGGCTGAGACAGCACACTGAGCATGCAGCGACCAACAGAGACCTGCTCCATGCTCTCATCAAGCTCGCGTTCTAGAGGGGAGCATTGAACAAGTAACCGCCCTCGACGGAAGCAGGATCTGTTCTGGAGACACATGGCCAAGAGCCTCAAACTTGACTGTGCTTGTCTCTGAAAATATTTTTAGTTGAGACTGGAAAAACAAGCAGTTCCTGGTTTAAGTCAGTGGAGTGCTCAAGCGTTAGGTATAGCGAGGGTAGCTGCGCGAAGCCAGTGTGACTGCTGCAGTGAGTCGGGGCGCAGTGGTGTGACGGGGAAGGGGACGGCAGGGCGTGTTCCAAGGAAAAAGAACCTACCTGGATTAGGGA
The DNA here is from genome assembly GCF_022682495.2 of Desmodus rotundus. NCBI lineage: Eukaryota > Metazoa > Chordata > Mammalia > Chiroptera > Phyllostomidae > Desmodus > Desmodus rotundus. The sequence continues at coordinate 41,751,738 of NC_071396.1, forward strand.
AACTGACTTAACCAAAGTATTTGGGCAGGTAAATGGAGCCTTCATTGAAACTTCCATTTGGGTTGATCTTCGGTGTCCTAGGAGGAGTGGGGAGGTGGTTTTCATTATCAAGTAGTTGAAGCATCATATTTGTTATGTTTCTTGAATAAACCTTTGGTAAGGGACTCATTACATAAACATGAACTGCTTTGGAGAATTTGTGGAAAATCATGAATCTGTTCTTTTCATTTTGTTTTTTTCCAGTAAGGTATGCCTGTAAATAATGCGCTTTTTGCCATTAAGTCAAGAGCTGTTTCTTGTTCTAGGGTGAATTTGTGAATGAGTATGTGGGAGAGCTGATAGATGAAGAAGAGTGCAGAGCTCGAATCCGTTACGCCCAAGAACACGATATCACTAATTTCTATATGCTCACTTTAGACAAAGTAAGTAACGTATTGGGCAATGAGTGTCGTCCCAGCCATGGTGATAATAGGTATGTCATATCTTACCCAAAATAGTGTCTTTCTGCCCCAGTGTTCAGGGTCAATCAGGATTATGGAGTAGGTAGATTGCTCATTTCTGGCTGTACGGCCGAAGGCAGTGCTGCTGTTAGCATTCTTTTTGAACTATCCTGTGTAAATTGGAGACTCTCTTACTATTTTTCCTATAGGATTAAAACTTGAAGCCAGAAAAGTCAAGTAATTATTCTTTTACTCTTTTATCTTAGAAATTGAGAAACTGATTTGTTCCCTTGTTTGTTTGTTTTTTTTTAAGATTTTATTTATTTGTAGAGAGAGGAGAGGGGAAGGGAGGGGGGGGGAGAGAGAGAGAGAGAGAGAGAAACATTGATTTGATTGCCTCTCTCACGCCCCCAACCAGGGACCTGGCCCTCAACCCGGGCAGGTGGTGCCCTGACCAGGAAGCAAACCTGGCGACCTTCAGTTCGCAGCCCAACACCCAGCCCACTGAGCCACACCAGGAGAGCCTGGTTTGTTGCTACTTAATTTTAGTGCGTTGAGGTCTTGTAAATTGACTATTGAACTCAGCTTATGGACCCAAGTCACCATCTTGTCAATTATAGGAATTTATCTGATGAGTTTCATTTTATTGGTGCCTAAAATTATATTTGGAACTTATTTCTAATGCTAACATACTAATGTGTTTATTTTATGTGTGTCTGAGCTTCCTGTTTGTACCTGATTATTAGGTTTTGCTTGCTTTTGTTTTTTCCTTTCTTCCACTAGCTTTTGTAATAGAACTCTTTCCTAATGTGAAACTTTGTGAAAATTTATCAAGTTTTGTACCCTATGGTTTGTGAAGTCCTCACCTCCTGGTGTTCTGATCTTCATTTGGAATGGGTCTTGGCATCAGTGTTAACATTTCTGTTGAGCAATTTCTAATGTGTAGCCAGGGCTTGGGACTGTGTAATTTAGTGGATAGAACAAGCTTCTGCTTTCAGGATCACGTAGCAGGCTTGTTATAGCACAGATTACTGGGCCCCACCGCAGAGGTTCTGCTTTAATATCTGAAGCGCAACCTAAGAATTTGCATTTCTAACAAGTTCCCCAGTGAAGTACACTTGAGAGCCTCTCCTCTGAAAGAATCCGTGTGAATGAGAACCTCCAATGTGTTAGAATTCTCAGAAAGTGTCTGATGAGCAGCATCTGTTGGAATTCCGATCTAGGACCGGATCATTGATGCTGGTCCCAAAGGCAACTATGCTCGGTTCATGAATCACTGCTGCCAGCCCAACTGTGAGACACAGAAGTGGTCTGTGAATGGAGACACCCGTGTCGGCCTATTTGCCCTGAGTGACATTAAAGCAGGTAAGACTCACTTAAGGATTCCGGAGCTAAGAACACGATTAAAGTCCTGTATGTCCTATAATCGAAAATGAGGTTTGCAAAACTTCTGAGGATATATAAAAAACTTGCTGGGTGGTACCTGGCCTGGATTTTTTTGTTGGTGGTGGTGAAACATACATAACATAAAATTTACTATTTTAACCATTTTTAAGTGTATAGTTCTGTGGCATAGAGTCCATTGGCATTGCTATACAACTATCACCATTATTCATGTTCATAACTCTTCATTTTCTCTGAGTGAAACTCTGTACCCATTGAACCTAACTCCCCAGTCGCCCCTCCCCCAGCCCCTGGCAGCCACCACTGAACTCTCTGTCTCGGAATTTGACTGCCCTGGGAACCTCACATGGAGGAAGTCATACAGGGTCTGTTCTTTGGTGACTGACTCACCTCACTTAACTTAGTGGCTTCAAGCGTGGCTGTGGATGCTTTTAGATTTCCAGACCTTTTAAGTGAACTTCGGTCTGCCTTCAAAATCCTCAGCAGTCCACAGCTCCTTTCCTACCGTCCCTTCAGTTGCCCGCTTTATGACCAAAGACTCATGTCTTACTTGTCTGGATTTTATAAAAAATACCTCTCATCTCTAAGATGCCGAAGAGCTGGACATAAGTCATGTAACAGATAGTTTCCATAAATTGAAGGAGCTTAACCTGTGACATCAGCGTTTTGATGAATTGAGTGTAAGTGTCCATGTCCATCCATGCACATGACTCCCTCTAAGTTGCATGATTAAAAAGTACTTAGACTTGTGTGAAGTGAATTCCAAATGTACAAGTACGTACATAATTTTCAAAATGACTTTTGCAGGGACATGGGTAAAACATTTAAATTTAAAAATTACTCTCCTGTGTTCAGACTGGGATGGGACCAGCCTGGGTGTGTGTGACCGACCCCAGGGTGGGTCCAGTCGCTGTGGGAGCAGAAGCCCCGAGCGCGCACTCTGCAGGAAGACCGCGTTCTCTTTAGCCCAGTGTGGCTGTGCTTTGGGAAACATTAATCAGGATCAAGTACTAAACAGCAGTTTGGTCAGCTTTTGGCCTGTCACCTTTTTTAAAAAGATCAGTAGGCATTTTCCTCTTCCCTGCTCCCTCCCAAAAATATTTTTTTCTGTACAATTTAAATATACTGCCCAGCATTTTAAAGGTTCTGACAATTTTCGTATTTTAAAAATTCAGCCACTAGTTCTTTTCTCAGGTGTTGCACTATTTACAGCATTAAGTTGTTATGGTAACAGCGCTTGAGCATCACTGTGCACTGTGCTCCCTGAACTAAAAGATAATCATTTAAAAAATTGTTTTAAATGTATTTGAAAATTTTAGTTGCCATACGATATTATATTAGTTTCAGGTAATACTAAGTTTTTAGATGCTGACTTATATCAAGTTTTTTGAATGGATGCTTTCAGAGTAAATTGGGTAAATTTCTACTTTGTAACAGGAATTATCAAGTCAACTCTGTAACAACTACCATTTAGCAGATGCCAGGCACTGTTCCAAGCATATTATCTAATTTAATCCTTGCAAAAATGCTGTAAAGTATGTGGTATTATATCTATGTTATTTGGAATCTTGGGTTTAACTCCTCTTACTCTTTTCTCCATTTTCTTTGTAACAACCACGGGGCGGGGGTGGGGGCGGTTTGTGTGCTCATTAACTACTCAGAGGTTACTCAGCCCTGTGGCTTCAGTTCTCTCCTCTGCTCTGACTGCTTTCAGGATGGCACTTGTGCTCAGGCCTTAGTGCTCTCCACAAGGGATGGCCTCCTCTACCAGTCTGGGCACAGGTTTCTCCTCTCTCTTCTGCGCATCAGCTCAGGCAGCACGGTATGGGAGTTTGCAGGCCTTCCTGGCGTCTCACTTGACTTCCCGTCTGCGTGGGTGGGATGGGGAGATGAGACAGCCTGCCGTGCGCGGTCCCTGTGGGAGCCTTGGCATTGGTGTGGACGCGGAACTGTCAGCTTGCTCTCCTCCCCACTCTGCCAGCCTCCAGGGCTCTTCACGTGCCTGTTGTTTTCTGTCTCCCACAAGTGTCATAGACCCGTCACCACCCCTAATCAGTTCAGACCCCTCAAGGGTTATTGTATGTGGGACTTTCTAGAACGATGCGAGTCTTCCCTTCATGGCCACCGACCGATCCCAGTTTATCCCTTGTGTGGTTTTGTTTATTTACGTAGTGGATGCTGAATGCACAGTAGCTCAGGCCAGGTATCCTGCTGTCTTATGTGTGTCGTTGAGTTGCATTATAAGTACATTAAATTTATGAAAATTGAGCTATATACTTTCAAAACGTTTAATAAAAATAGTGTGGTAGACTCACCCATTGTTTAGTCCATTGAGGTCACAGGGGTGTGAGAAGGGAAACAGCACCATGCCGATACTTCTCAGGTCATTCTCAGTCCCTGCGGATTTTGCAGTGGGAGCGCCTTACCAGGCCATGATTGGTTTCAGTGTCCATGCCATTTGTACCCCTAAATATACGCCGGCTGCTTTACAATCTGCTCAACAAGATGAATAACCAATTTCTAATATGGGGTGGAAAATTATATGTATGTGCTTACATGCGCTATATATATATATATATTTCTGTAATCAGTCTCACCTGTAGAAGGTGGGTCAGTCTGCAGGTAAGTCTAAGATTGGAACGTTGTGACTGATTATCACTGAAGCCATTGCCCTGCCCAGAGACAACCTCGGTGTATAAGTGTATAAAATTCGTGTATTTGTTTGGCCTTTGCTAGTGTGTTTTGAGTTTGAAGGTGTTTTATTCGTCCTCTGTTTTGATGACATGCATCCAGAAAGGGGACTTTTTCAAGGATTTTATTTATTTATTTTTGGAGAGAGGGGAAGGGAAAGAGAAAGAGGGGGCGAGGAAAATTGATGTGCAAGAGAAACAGCCATCAGTTGCGTCTCACACGCCTCCGACTCGTGACCTAGCCCTTAAACCCAGTGTGTGCCCTGACTAGGAATTGAACCAGTGACCTTGCAGTTCACAGGCCAGCACTCAGTCCACTGAGCCACACCAGGGCAGAAAGGGGATGTTTTCTACCTTAAATCTGTACATCTCTCTTTTTTTTTTTAAGTTTACAAATTACTGTTATGTGTTTTATGTCATATACTCTTAATAAGCTTGTTAGATTGTTATTTCTCCATTTAGTAGATGGACTCGGGGCTCAGATTACTCAGATTGTGGTATAATTTGAATGTAAAGCCAGGGTTTTACGTCTGTGGTCAAGAGTTCTCTGGTATTACTCTGTATTGAGATGTCTCTCCCTTGAGTGCTGCCAGGTGCTCACCTTGGCACAGACTGACAGGTTTTCTTCATGCCTGCATTCCCAATGCCTGGCATATCAGTGTAAGTTGTTGTTTGTTTTTTGGTAATGAATTAATACATTTTGAATCTGAACGGTTAGAAAACAAAAGACAGCTTGGTTTTATAGTAACACCTCTACAGTTAAAGTTAGTTTAAATACTATTTGCTGAGCCATTTACGTTTTTCTCTTAGTAAGTTTTATTAACTGATTAATAATGTTACAGGGTTATCATTTCTTAATATTTTAGTAATACAATGGGCTTTAGGTTAATAAATTTGTTATTTTTTTGAAAATTAATCTTTTCTCTTAGAAGTCAATATACTTTGTAATTAATACTGAAATAATATAATTAGAACCATAGATATTAATATTTTTACAATCTCTTACACAGGCACTGAACTTACCTTCAACTACAACCTAGAATGTCTTGGGAATGGAAAGACTGTTTGCAAATGTGGAGCCCCGAACTGCAGCGGCTTTTTGGGTGTAAGGCCAAAGGTACCTTCCAAACATTTGCATCGGGAATAATGGTGTGGTCCTCCCACCCTAACCAATGCAGGGCTGAGTCTTTATTTTACGAGGATGTCTCTTTGCAATAATGACATTGGAGAAGTGTCAGGGCCACTGGTAATTTACTAAGTAAGCAGCACTGTTGATCTGTTTGGGGACATAAGAGAGTACGAGTTGTTGGAATGTTCGGAGCCTTCCGACTTCTGATTGGTGGTGCCATTCTAGCTAAAAACAAAAGCCCTGTAAAATAGGAATCTGTACAGTGGGTTACTTCCCACATTTTTATTTGTTTCAGCTGATCTCGCTCATATTTCCTAATATCCTGCATAGTACAACACTGTCAATAAACATAAGACCTTTAGTCCTACCATTGTAATAAAGTATAAACATTGTTGTGTCTTCCTGCTATTTTATGTGCTCTTCCACTGAATTATAATTCTACAATTGTTAAGAATTGTTGACAAGTCTATATCCCTCCTTTTTTAAATACTATTAAAAACTTTCCTTGCTGTTACATAGTCTTCTTAATCATCATTTTTAGTGACTGTTAAATTCGTTATATAATGGATGGAGCATAATAGATGAACTTCCAGATTTCTCTATCATAAGTAACGGCACCCTGAAAATTGAAGTTTAATTTTGATGGATAATAGATTATGCAGTGACTTTAGTTGGGTATTTCCATTATGGTTTTTTGACTATGGAGTCAACATTAAGAATTGAAAAGTGCAAATTAGTATAGAAACCTGTAAGTAAAGAGGGTAATCATTTTGCGCAGTAAACACACGAAGAGTTCCCACTGGTTACTTTATCTTATTAAATAAGGAAAGTTATCTTTATATCGGATTTTGTTTTGTTTAGTGGTTAAATGGTCGTCTTCCTTCAGGTATCCAGTTGACTTATTTCCTATAAATGATTATGAAATAGTAATTGAGGCTAACCTGAGCTTAATGGTGTTGAGTGGTGTTCTGTGCACTGGGGATGCCAGCTTCTGCGTCCTTGAGGTCTGTGTAGCATCTCACACGAGTCAGTGTTAGAGAGATTCAAGAGCAGAAGCTCTGAAAGCCTCCGGGTTTGGAGTGCAGGGAGGCCTGTGGGCCATGCCAGGGTCTGTCTTAGGTAAAGACGCATCGCTGGTTGAGGGCAGGGGCCGCGCATGGCCTAGTGTTTTGTGTCTTCCCAGCACATGCGTGGCCCCTGCTGGGTACTCACTGGAGGTTAGTTGAATAAGCTAAGAAATGTGTGCACGCGCGCACAGAGAAGTCTTCCTTAGTTACGGAATTAAGGCGAAAATAAAACTTTAAGGGTGACCTTTAATACCTGCCTTGTGTGTCAACAAAAAGAAGAGCATTTATTTAGGTGGCAGGAGTAGTTGATACAAAAGTTAACAATTACTACACCATTTATGGGGTACCTGTAATGTGCTAGGTGCCTTTTCTGCATTTCTCTCGTCTTTGCAACAGTCTCTGAGGACTGTCTTTTCCCAGAGGAGAGACTGAGGCTCAGAGAGGATAGTTAACCTGGTCAAGGTCATGCAACTAGTGTGTCGACAGAATGCTGATTGCTCAATGTCTGACCTCTAGAATCAACCTATCGCCACGGAAGAAAAGTCAAGGAAATTCAAGAAGAAGCAACAAGGGAAGCGCAGGAGCCAGGGTGAAATCACAAAGGAGCGAGAGGATGAGTGTTTCAGCTGTGGGGATGCTGGCCAGCTCGTCTCCTGCAAGAAGCCAGGCTGCCCAAAAGTTTACCACGCAGACTGTCTCAATTTAACCAAGCGACCAGCAGGTCAGTGCCAGAACCAGTTCAGAGTGCTCTTTGTTCTCTGCCGGGATTCTCAGGGCCCTTCGCATCATGCTGACCAGATGTGGGCCCATGTTCTCATCCTGGAAAGAAATGACAAGCTTAGAAACTCAGAGAGTGGGGAACAGAAACTTACTCAATAAGTGTCAGGTACTTTATTACATTTCTGTTATGTTACTTTATCCTCCTAGCAACCCATAAATGTGAGACCGTTTCACCTTTCCGTGATGCAGATAAGGAAACAGAGTCGGGTGTGCTGAGGTGACTTGTCTCATTAGAGCATACAGTCAGTCGGAGGAGCTCTACTGAAAGCCAGGCTTTCTGACTTCAGGGGCACTGGGTCGTGTTCCCTTTCCGGAGAAAGAGCGGTTGGGACAGAGTGGAGTTTTGGGTCGCTGTGGTCAGTGAGGTATGGACCGACATCGTTCAGACCCCCTTCAGCACACACCTGTGTGAGGGAGGTGCAGCGTTGTGTCCGGTAACACGTGAGAAAGCTCCTAGGCAGGTGTGGTACCCGGGGATTTGTATTTGGAGGAGTCTCTCACCTTTGGGTGGTGATTGGGAGTGAGAGGGTTTTAGGGATGTGGACCTGCCATCTGTTTTAAAGTACCAAGGTAAAGAACCAGTAGGAAGCCATTCTGGGTGAGGAGATTATTTATCACTAGTGGCCTGCTTTCTGGAGTTGCAGAAAAGAACAACTTTGGGGTAGGAGTGAGAGGAATTTGTCTCTGAGTTAGCCTTCCTTCAGTATGTGGCGGCAGGGTGATGAAATAATAGAAACTGAGTTGTGTGAGGGCAAGGCCATAGCCTTGACCTGACCATGCCAGGAAGTGGAACTGGGAAATGGTTTCAGAATCAGTACTCAGGGCTGGCACTGGCACAGGCTGTGACAGCATTGACCTGGCCTGTGAGCCAGGGGTGCCGTACTGCGTAGTGTTTTGGGGCAAAGCAGAAGTGAAAACACTGTCCATGACAGAGACTCTCAGCTACCATGAGATGGAGGCATATGGCACCCGAGGTTCTTAGCTTTGGGGCTTTTTCCATTGATTCCATGTGGACACCACAAGTAAAGTTTGTGCTGGTTTTTTTATTATTATTATTTAATCATTTCTTTTTATTTTTGAAGATTTTATTTCTTTTTAGAGAGAGGGGAGGGGGGAAAGAGAGGGAGAGAAACATTGATTCATTGCCTCTTGCACACCCTCAACTGGGGACCTGGTCCTGCAACCCAGGCACATGCTCTGACTGGGAATCGAACCAGCAACCTTTCATTTTTTAGGCCAGCACTCAATCCACGGAGCCACACCAGCCAGGACTCGATTTATTGTAATTTTTTCCCATTACCACGTAGTCCCCTTACACCCACCTTCCCCTAGACTGCTAGTTTCAAGACTTAAAATTGAGCAAAGGTGTATCTGGTTCCTCTTCCTACTTATAAGTAAATAAGTAGGAGTTTAAATAGCCAAGATTTTCCTCTTGGAATTAATATTTAAAGGCCATATAGGACAAAAAGTTTGCAAAAATATGAAAGTAATGTCCTCACATCCTATCTAAAGGAAGCTTTGGGTGGTTTTTCCTTCCTAGAAATAGAAAAAAAGGACTTTACTTCTGCCTGTATATTTAGTTGCTACTGGATACTTGGCTGTTATTTTGTTTTTTAATTGATCTTGTGGGTGGGGGTCAGACAGAAACATCGAGTTGTTCTACTTATTTAGGTATTCATTGGTTGATTCTTGTATGTGCCCTGACCGGGGATCAACTCTGCATGCACCCTAGCGTATTGGGACAACCTCTAACCAACTGAGCTACCCGGCCAGGGCCTTGGCTGTTATTTTTATATGTGGTTGTACAGAAGAGGAAGCTGAGACCCTGGGGCCAGGGAAGCATGAGCTCCCTGCAGAACACATCAGTTTGAAATCAATTCCTCGACCTGGTTCCAGAGCCATGACCCGTCTCGTACGTATCTCTTGTTTTTCTAAGCTTTTGTTTCACATCTGTGTTTTCAGGGAAATGGGAATGTCCTTGGCATCAGTGTGACATCTGTGGGAAGGAAGCAGCCTCCTTTTGTGAGATGTGTCCCAGCTCCTTTTGCAAGCAGCACCGGGAAGGAATGCTCTTCATCTCCAAATTGGATGGGCGTCTGTCTTGTACGGAGCATGACCCCTGTGGGCCCAACCCTCTGGAACCTGGGGAGATCCGTGAGTATGTGCCTCCCCCAGTACCACTGCCTCCAGGCCCAAGCACTCACCTGGCAGAGCAATCATCAGGAGCTGCTCCGGGGCCCAAGATGTCGGACAAGCCACCTGCTGAAACCAACCAGACATTGTCGCTATCCAAAAAAGCTCCGGTAGGGACTTGTCAGAGGCAATCGCTGCCTGAAAGACCTCCTGACAGAACTGACTCGAGGCCACAGCCTGCAGATAGGGTCAGGGCCCTTACAGGGTCAGGGACCAAACCTCAGTCCTTGGTATGCAGCCAGAAGCCATTGGACAGGCCACCTGCAGTAGCAGGACCAAGACCGAAACTATCTGACAAACCCTCTCCAGTGACCGGCCCAAGCTCCCCACCCTCCATCAGGTCCCAACCACTGGAAAGACCACTTGGGACAGCTGACCCAAGGCTGGAAAAATCCATAGGTGCTGCCAGCCCAAGGCCCCAGTCCCTGGAGAAAACCCCAGTTCCTACTGGCTTGAGACTTCCACCAACAGACAGACTGCTAGTCACCAGCAGCCCCAAGCCCCAGACTTCAGACAGGTCTCCAGACAAATCCCATACTCCTTTGTCCCAGAGATTCCCACCTGCTGACAAAGTGCTATCAGCTGTGGTCCAGACCTTGGTAGCTAAAGAAAAAGCACTGAGGCCTGTGGACCAGAACACTCAGTCAAAAAATAGAGCTGCTTTGGTAATGGATCTCATAGACCTCACTTCTCGCCAGAAGGAACGGGCAGCTTCTCCTCATGAAGTCTCACCACAGGCTGATGAGAAGATGCCGGTGTTAGAGTCCAGCTCGTGGCCTGCCAGCAAAGGTCTGGGGCAGATGCCCCGAGCTATTGAGAGAGGCAGTGTTTCAGATCCTGTCCTTCAGCCTCCTGGAAAAGCTGTGGCCCCCTTGGAGCACCCCTGGCAAGCTGTTAAGTCATTCACCCAAGCCAGACTTCTTTCTCAGTCCCCTGCCAAGGCTTTTTTATATGAGCCAGCAACTCAGGCCTCAGGAAGAGCACCTGCAGGGGCTGAGCAGATCCCAGGGCCTCCCAGCCAGGCACTGGGCCTGGTGAAGCAGGTGAAGCAGATGGCCGGAGGCCATCAACTACCTGGACTTGCTGCCAAGAGTGGACAGTCCTTCAGGCCTCTTGGGAAGGCCCCATCCTCCCTCTCTGCTGAAGAAAAGAAGTTGGCAACCACAGAGCAGAGTTCCTGGGCCCTGGGAAAGGTCTCACCCGGGCCAGGGCTCTGGCCCATGGTGGCTGGACAGACACTGGCCCAGTCTTGCTGGTCCTCTGGGAGCACACAGACAATGGCACAGACTTGCTGGTCTCTTGGAAGAGGGCAAGACCCTAAGCCAGAGCAAAATCCATTTCCAGCTCTCAACCAGGCTCCTTCCAGTCACAAGTATGCAGAGTCAGAACAGAAATAATACCAGTAAATGTCACGTGACCAGACCAGCTATACCCCCAGGGTTCTTGGGGGAGGGAAATATTCCCCCCTCCTCAAAAAACAGACCCCAACACTTTTCCGCTGTTATTCTTTCTTTATATCCCAGCATTCAGAATTCTGGTGACATTAGCCAGTGGGTTTGTGGCTATGTGAACCATGTATGGAAATCTAAGTGGGCCTCAGCCAAGGAGACAGACAGACTTGGGTCTCTTTCCCTCAACCTTTACACATGGTCAACTTGAAATAAAAAGTCCACTCTGGAGTCAAGCATGGGATTCAATTCCACTGGTCAGGTTGGAAGGTACAGGGGCTCTCTGTTTCTCGAGCCCTACAGACCTCCACTGAGGGTGCCTAATGGACCCCTGGGAAGAACTGATGTCCATTCAAATCAGTGGTGATTTCTTGAGCATTCTCGTGTGCTAGGCCAGGTGCTAGTCACGGATAGGAGATACGGAAGTAAGTAAGACCTGATCCCTGTGAGCCTAACATGCCTGCCTGGGCTTCCAGGCTGTTTTTAAGAACCTTTGACCGGGAAATAATACAAAGAGTTGAGGGGCCCTGGGGCTCTAGGCTCGTTTTGTAATGTTCTTTGTGGCCCCAGAAATGGCCGTGTTGAGTGTGCCTCTTCTGGCCAGGTGTGCGTGTGTGCACGTGCGTGCATGGTGCTCATGCAGAAGTCTCCAGGAGGGAGGGGCTGCACTAAAGCCACGTGGGGCTGTCGGCTGGGAAGCCACTGCTGCTTCTGTCTGGGTGGTACAGAGTCTGAAGACCTGTACGTGGCGGAATAGCTGGTTGGGGGGCTGGGCTCTTCAAGGGCACAGCTTTCCCACAGTGTAAGAAGGCAACTGGCAAGCATAGTTTTTTTTTTACCAATTTTCCTCCTTTTACATCAACCCACCCCATGCCTGTTCCCCAGACACTCAGGTGCTTTCAGATTTCAGAGTCTCGGGCAGTGGACTTAAGGAATCTCTGGCAAGCTCTGGGCTAGATCCACCACCAGCTCAGGGAGGTTGCCAGACCCTGCTGGAAAATTACTTACCTTCTGGTTCTTCGCTCTCCTACCTGAATGGAAGGAGTCCTCTTCCTCACTAGTGGATTCTGCCACCTTCTTCCTGAGAAGTGTGCTCTATGTAGAGCACTTGCCTGCTGACTCAGTTCAAAGGCAACCATAACCCTTCCTTTATGACTGGCAAGATGTGGCATTTAGAGAAATGTCCAGTCTTAAGAGTTGACTCCTCATAACTGCTGATTATCTGTTACTGCTGCCCTGAGCTGGGGCTCAAGGGCTGGGAAATCTGTTGGTGCTACCCTGCCCTGCTGTTCACCCAGCTCACCGACTGCCAACAGGAAGTGCTGTTTGGCCAGTTCCTTCCCATTCACTCATGCCTCCTTTGTCCCTAGACCAAATGTGTTTACCTCTCTGCTTTGCCAACTTAGCCAGCAGCTTTAGCCAACCAGGTCACCAGGCCCAAATGTTTCCTGACCATTCTGTCTCAGTTATGGCTTTTAACCCCTCAACAGGATTCTGTATTCTGTCCGTTTCCTCCTAAGTTCCTATTGAGGTTGCTCCGATCACTCTTAAGGAGGGAATAGTAGTTGTTATAGAAGCATTTGCGCTTTATATAAAGATTAAAAAGAGACTTTGCTTTTATTTCCCAAAGTTGGTCTCTGGGGTTGAGACACTTGAACTCAGGCAGAGGCACAGGCTGGGCAGGGCGGCCCCGAGTTCAGGGGCCTGTCCTTGCGTCTCACTTAGACCTCGGAACCTCCTCTGTAAATTCCACCTGCCTGGTTCTCCCCTTTCATCCTGTAATCTCTTCCCACATCATCAGAGAGGAAAACTCTTTGTTCAAAGGGAAGAGAAAACAAAGCATCTTATTTTCTTTTTAAAAAATTTTAAACCATGGAAAAGATATTTTTAAAGAAATCCACCCAGAACATTAAAGTTCATTATATTAAGTATTTATCATGTGTGAGAATAATAAGTATATAACTGCAGCTAGTAGGTCTTTTTCCCTAATCTCTTAGGTTGTATGAGTAGGGTTTGCTTGGTGCCAGTCCTGTGCCCTTTCTTCCCTGTCATCTGTAGTCGTGACCAGAAACAGTATCCACACTGCACTGTTAGAATCTCCTTTCACTATGTTGTGTGTTAAATTACCGTAGTTCTTTGTTTCATGAAATAAACTGTGAATTTTTTGGTGTGTGTGGTGGGGGGTTGTGCAGGCTATGTAAAAATTTGTAAGCGGAGAGGTCTGACTCTGAAGGAGGCTTTGGGAGGTGATTGACTTGACAGCCACTCTAGAGAAGTCTCACAGTTCCAGAAGGAGTGAGGGAAAGGTGAGCCGTGATTGGCCACTTTGCGGTTTTGTTTTGGTCCTTTCCATGTTCCACCATTCACTGGTAACTTTCTTCCAGACCTGCCTAGGGAAACAGCTTATGAGCTGTGTTTGGTTTAGGGGGTAGGAGGCAGTTCTTTATCTAGATGAATGCAGTGCCAGGCTTTCCTGAGGGCCACTGAAGGATTCTCTCAGGTTGACTGGAAACTACAAATTCAACTGTCGGGCCCTCCTTGTTCGCAGCATCTGATTCTAAGTCGTTAACATCTTAACACCATGAAAGCAGTCAGTGTACAATTGAAAGTAGAATCAAGACTGTTGAGAAGTGAGACTCTTGCCTGACAAATGGGAGGGAGGGAGCTAGTCAGCCCTCGAGGACCCCGGGAGCCTGCACTGAGGCCTTTTCTCCAGGGAGGTGACTCGGCAGTTAAAAGGAAATCATTTCTCAGAAGTTCCTGATCTTTGTGCCGGTTGGTATTTTGGGTATTTGGCCAAGTGCTTGGAAATCGGAATTTCAAGAGAGTTTGCCTCTAAGCCAGTTCCCCAGGAAGCCTTTCCCAGGGGGATGCCATAGCTTCTTCCTTAGACAGCTAGAGAACAAATACCTCTCCAAGCCCTGTTAAGTCAGGGGAAAAAAAATTATGGAAACTGTTAAATTCAAAGCCTCATTTGCTTCTCATACTGAAGCTAACCCATTCTAATAACAAGATACTATCACTGCTACAAAAGCATACAAGTTTTTAAATGTCTGCTTCCCCATGCAGTTATTGAGTTTAAGGTGATTTAAATCACTGTGTTGATCCTCTTCTGAACAACTACCAAATCTCCATCTTCGGCATTGAGGAAAATTAAGTGTATTTTTTCATATCCTCTACCCCACCCCACGGTCAGGGCATGAAGCGCACGGCAGCTCTTTGGCACGTTCGGCAGTGTCTACGCGCTGGAGCTGGACTCCCGGGTCGCCTTGTGAGAACACAGTGGAGGGGAGAAACGTGGTCCTGGCAGCTTCCCCCGTGGAGAGGAGTTAGGAGAGTCCTAAACATGGGTGGGTTTTGGTCTCGGCTTCTATAAAGCGGGTCTTCTAAGGCTTTTTGGGAAGGTACTGCCATCTTCTTGGGATTTGTTAACCAGGAGGTCAGAATGGCCTAGTGTGACCTCTCTGAGATGGAGGCAGGAAAGCGCTGCCATCACGAGCCCCTTTCCTGCTGAAGGACTTTTGGGCTGTCCCACGTGTTCAGACATTCCAGATCGTTTAGAGCTAGGTAGCCGCTGCACGAGGTTGGCTGTGGCCAGTTAGCTCTCAGCTGAGCTTTCTAGGGCCAGGGTTTGCTGTAGTATAAATTGAACTAAGAATAGATAATTGCTTTGTACACTCAAAAAAAATGTAATGATGGTGCTAATTTCCTGGTATAAATAAGCACTGCCAAGGGTTGAGGGACTGGCGACTTGAGAAACCCAGCTTCCTGTTTGGGAGGAAGAGATTTTATGTAGAACAGTTTCTTTGAGGCTCTGTTGGAGAGGAGAGGGGCAGAGCCTCGTTGAAGGCTGTACCCAACCCTGGAGTGGTCCAGAGCAATGCAGAGATGGAAGAGATGCTGTGTCCAGATGAGCGTGGCCATTGAGTCTCAGGGCTGGCATCACCTTGTCCACAGCCTCCATTCACACTGCCTGGGACAGGTTGGTAGAGAGCTCCAGGTGCGGGGTTTCCCTTGGTTACCTTCTGCCCCTCTCTACCTCTTCTACTCTCGTGGGAACACCTCTGTTGCTTAGGAAGATTAAGGGTAATATTTCTTAAGGAAGTGGAAAGTTTATTTTATTTAGAAGTCCACAGCCTGGGAAGTGTTTCCTACCAACATGAGCAAAAAACAGCACACGTGAAACTCTCAAGTGGCCCCTTTTCTAGAGCTGCTTTCCCATGCCTTTCCAAAAATCAGGCTGCAGAGGGGCTTCTCGTGTGGCACTCTGGGAGTCAAGCAAAGCTCTGTGGACAGGAGGTGTGAGCCCCGGGAGTAGGGGCAGAGAACAGGTGGTCCCCGGGCCTGAGGTGGGTGCTGCCTGTGTGTGCATGTAGGTGAGTGTGTGTAGAGGGCGGGTGAGCGCAGCACACAGGGGCTCATGGGAGAGCAGATTTCTGAGTCTTGGCAAAGAGACAAGCTGACAACAGAGGTCTGTCTTTATATTTTTAAGAAAGGGACGTGGGGGGATCAGCTGAGGTCCATCACCTTTTTTTTTTTTTTTTTTTTGCTCCTCCTCACCCCCATAGATTGTCAGCTATAAGTGAAACTCTTAGTGGAAAAGAGGGGAGCCCTGTGCTAGGAGTCCCCATAAACATGTACTGTAATTCTTTGTATATAGAAAAAAAAAAATTACTGTAAAGTAAAGTTTAACTTTACTCTTATGGCCCTTACCCTGTGTTGTGTTTTGTTGTCCGTGGGGAGCTGTAGCCCAGCAGGTGGGAGGATGGGTTTGTGGTGAGAGCAGGAGCCAGCCCCAGCCAGTTCCCAGGGCGGGATGCAGTGGAGCCGAGCCCCTCCTCCAGATGCCTGCCTCCTGGGTGTTGTGTGGGTTTCCTCCCCGAAATCATTAGGTGCCGGGATGTATTTCTTCCGGGCGTGGCTGGTTGGTTTCAGTCCCTGCACAGGAAGCCTTCATCACCCATGAAGTAAGGATATTTTGAGGAATTGGTTTTTAAAAAGGAAGTAGAACCAAAGGACTTCCTGAGTGAGTCTGCCCATCTTGGCCAACTTCTTCAGAGGCAGGTGCTAAGCCCTGCAGAGGACCCAGTCTAAGGTGGGAAAGCCCAAGACAAAGGCGCCAAGCCTCCGTAAACGTCCTTTTTGAACAGGAAATGTCAGCCCGGTTTACAGTTGGCACCTGATCCTTAAGAAATATTTGGACCTCCAAGGCCTAAAACTATACTTTGAGGCAACCCTGGGGGCCTTCCGTCCCTTAAGACCTAGTCCTGAACTTCCTGCCTCTTCAGCAAAGTCCTCTGGGGAAGATACACATTTAGTCCTGAAGAGTTTACTTTTATTCATGGTCTTCCCAGTCCTGTCTGGGCAGTGGTTACTTTTACAGAGAAACTGAGGCCAAGTTTAGGTCCCTTTTTCAAACGTGAGTCCAAAAGACCTTTTCTGTCTTGAAGAACCTATGACTGTTCTCATTACACCACATTGTGAGATGCTGATGGGAAGCTTAGGGTCTGAGCCACAGGTGTGACTCGGGCCTAGGTGTGACAGATGTGGTAAGACAGGCCAGTCTGAGGTAGGAGTGCTTGATCTTTGATCTCTGGACATGACTTAAGCGCCTGCCTAGCCTTTCTCAGCACCAGGAAGGAATTGGGAGCTTTGCACTGCCCCAACCCCAGCCTTTCACCCTAGTAAAGTATAGGAGAGGGCTCTCGTTTCTCCATTATCTCAGCTGCAACCCTGGGGTAAAGTAAAATTAGGGCTGGGAGGAGCCTTCAGACAGGAAGTGAGGCTGGCCAGAAGGCCCGAGAAAGAACTTGGTGTCCTGATACCCAGCTACACAGCAGGGAAAGGGGCTGAGTGTGGTTCACAGTGCATTGATTTTATTTACAAATCAGAAGCTACTCAATCTGCAGACACAAGTGCTGTCGAGGACAGAGGCCTGGAGTCCAAATCAGCCTTCCCCTCCTGATGCCCATCAGTCCGCCCAATGCTGCATCTGTTCCATGGACCAGCACAGGCAGGTGCCACCCCTGCTGCCGTGGGACTTGGGGTAGCTCACGTGTGCCCACCCGAGCCCAGACAAGAGCTAGGTCCAGCCCCTCGGGGAATTCCTTTAATTCCCCCAGGCCAAGTGAGTGGCGATTCAGTGATGGCAACAGCTGTAGAAGTAGGGGTTTGCCTTCTGGCTCAGATCCACGCCCTTGTCCTCTGTCAGAGAGAGAGGTGGCAGCTCAGCACCATTCTGTCGGGGGATCCGGTAACCACCGTGAAGGGGACTAGATGCTGAGGGCCCAGAGGAAGTCTCCAGAGAGGCTGGGGAAGTACACACCTGTCATCACCTGGAAGGCAGCCACACTGAGTAGTCCTCTGCCACTTTCTGGAAGAGCTCGTCTGGCAGGAAAAAGGACCATCAGTGAGGGCCCAATGCCAGTAGCCCTGGGGTCACCCAGTGACACAGCCCTCTAGGCTCTGCTCTGCTTCCTCTGGTGCCCCTGCTGGTTCCTGCTGCGAGGCCCAGGACAGCACTCACCCACACTCTGGCCTGTCTTGCTGGATGTTTCAAAGAGCTGAGCTTTGATATCTGTAAAGAAAAATGACTAAAGCCTCATATCTGAGAGCCAGGTGGACACACACAAAGGGGAAGTCTAGCAGTTCGGGGGCTCTGTTGGACCGCACAAGTTCAGGGAGGCCAGAAGGCTTTCCCAGGACATGCGAGGCAGTCCCTATTTTGCATGACCCCCCCCCCCCC
The DNA here is from genome assembly GCF_022682495.2 of Desmodus rotundus. Lineage (NCBI taxonomy): Eukaryota > Metazoa > Chordata > Mammalia > Chiroptera > Phyllostomidae > Desmodus > Desmodus rotundus. Next base: position 41,769,634 of record NC_071396.1, read on the forward strand.
CCAGCAGCGGTTTCCCTCCCCCATCCCCAGGGAGCTGAGGAGAAGCTACTGTCTGCATAGTCCTGGACATCGTGGAAGTCCACACGTCGACGCCGCCGGTCCTCCTCCAGCAGGTCACTCTTGGTGCCACACAGGTAGATCTGACAGCCCTGAAGCAGAAGACAAGGTCAGAGTCACCCACACAGACCATCAGAGCCCCAGACCCTAGTCCTCTGGTGAGGTCTGACCACCTACCTCCTCCATGTTGCGCAGTTCCTTCACCCAGAACTTCGCCCGCTCAAAGCTGCTGCTGTCCGTGAGGTCTTGGTATGGGGCACGCAGGAAACACAGTCAGGGTCAGGGGCTATTCTCTACGGCCATCCTAGCACCCACCCCTTCTTGCTTGAGGAACAGGCCAGAACCTCTCCTTTACCGTAGCAGACGATGGCAGCCTTGGCACCCCGATAGTAGATTCGACTCATAGCCTCGTAGCGCTCAGAGCCTGCTGTGTCCTGAAGGACAGGGGAAAGCTCAGCCGTGGCCCGAGTTACTCCCCAAGATTGCAAATAAATACGTCCTCCAGACCCCCACTTTTAAACTGGGATCTAGAGAAGAGAAATGGCCTCTATGAGGCCACAGATGAGACAAGAATAGAGGGGATCAAACCTCCTTAGGATGGGTTTTCCCAGAACTGCCAGCCCAGGGGACTTACCCAAATACCCAAAGTCACCGTCCGGTCTCCGACAGACATCACCTTGGCCACGAAGGCGGCCCCGATGGTCTGCAACCGGGGGAAAGCGATCAGCACCGCAGATGAGTGCTGGTCTCCCACCCGCGCCGGCCCCGCGAGGCGCACTCACGTTCTGGTAGGGCCCCACCAGGAAGCGGTCGTGTACGTATCGCTCCACCAGGCTCGTTTTGCCCACGTATTCCTTGCCAAGCATCACCACCTTGACGTCCACCCGCTGCCCGCTCATGCTCTCGCGGCCGCCTCACCCGCGTCAGGGCCCTGCGCCCACGCGCTGGGTAAACCCGGGTCTCCACTCGGGCGGGAGCGCCCAAGCCTCCGTCCCTACGACTCGAGACACCACGGTGGGCTCCAGCTACGGCAGCGCCCCGCTGCCCCCACTCCTCGGCCCCGGGCGCTGAAGGTCCTTCCGACAGCCCAGGGCCCGGGGCGGCCCGGCAGCGCCGTCAACGGCGCCGCACGCCGCCGCCCAGCTCGCTCGCCGCCCGGCCCCGGCGCCGCCACAGCTCGGACTCCCCACGGAGCTTAGGGTCCCCTCTAACACGGCTCAGGCCAGCAGCTCCGCGACTCCCGCAGCGGGAGGGGGTAGAGGGCGAGGGGGCGGGGCCGCGAGTCACGTGCACAGGCGCCGGAAGTGGTGGGTACTGCGCGTCTGCGCCGGAAGTGGCGGGCGGCTGGACAACTCCTCATGGCGGAGGGTGCTGGTGGAGCGCAGGGCGGTGGTGACTGAGCTGCGTGCCTGGCGGGCGTGCGCCGAGCCCCGGCCTGGTCTGCGCGTGCCCCCCGGGCTCTGCACCCCTGATGCTGCGCGGGTGTTGATCCCGCTCCGGCCGGGACGATGGTGAAGTATTTCCTGGGCCAGAGCGTGCTCCGGAGTTCCTGGGACCAAGTGTTTGCTGCCTTCTGGCAGCGGTACCCGAATCCCTATAGGTACGTAGCCCGGGATATAGCAACCTTTCCCCTCGCTGTTTGGAATTGAAGTGTGGGGCCAGGAAGGACTCCACATCGAGTCCGAGGTAGGGAATCGTCGGGGCCGTGGCCGTCTTTAGGGTTAGAGGACCCTATCGGGGAAGTGGCCAGGTCCGCAAAGTGCTTGGAAGGAGGCCGGTCCTGGGCGGTGGGTTACTTGAGGCCGTATTCTGAGGCTCTCTCAACTCCAGGTGACTGGCGAGACAGGAAGAGGCGGCGGCACAGGAATTGGGAGGGTTCCTGGGGCTAGAATTCCCAGACCTTCTCCTACTCCTCTGCCTGGGCGCTCTCCAGCGGTGCAATAACTCAACAAGGGCCGCCATGCTGGAAGGCCCAGGAATCCAGGTCAGCGAGGGGGCAGGAGCTGGAATTTGCCCTGGGATAGGTTCAAGGGACTCCATCTCCAGGTCTGAGCTACAGCACAGATCACTACAAGTTTAGTGGAAGGCCTGGCCATTCTGGGCCGGGAGGCTCCAGATGGGAGCCGCAGCAGGCAGTCTCACAGGGTCAGGCTCCTGATGGTCACCGTCACTCTGACACCTGCAGCAAACATGTCTTGACGGAAGACATAGTGCACCGGGAGGTGACCCCTGACCAGAAGCTCCTGTCCCGGAGACTCCTGACCAAGACCAACAGGATGCCCCGCTGGGCCGAGCGACTCTTTCCTGCCAATGTTGCTCACTCGGTGTACATCCTGGAGGATTCCATTGTGGACCCACGGAACCAGACCATGACCACTTTCACCTGGAACATCAACCATGCCCGGCTGATGGTGAGACTCTCTTGGTCCCCCGAAAAGTAGAGCTCCTGATACATGAGGCTCGGGAGCCAGGGATGCTGAGAGTGGTTTTCAAACAGGAATCCATCCAGCCATAAGGGTGCCTTGGGTGTGCCACATAAGGGAGAGGATCTGGGCCCCATGCCCCATGCGGACCAGAGGAGTTACACTCTTATGTGCCTTACATAATAGAGTTCAGCCTAAGATTTTGGGGAAAAGGGGTTCCATATATCTTTGATGTCTTGTCTTTAAATTTGAAAACCCTGACCTGGCCAGGTAGCTCAGATGGTTATAATGAGAGTCATCCCAATACACCAATACGCAAAGGTTGAGGGTTCAATTCCCGGTCAGAGCACATACAAGAATCAATCAGTGATCCCTGGCCAGGGTGGCTCAGTTGGTTGGAGCATCGTCCCATGACTGAAAGGTTGAGGGTTCAATTCCCCGTCAGGGTCCATGCCTAGGTTATGGGTTTGAACCCCAGTCCAGGCACGTACAGGAGGCAACCAGTCGATGCTTCTCTCCCCCTCTCTTTCTCTGAGAGCAGTGAAAAAAGATCTTCTGGTGAGGACTTTTTAAAAAAGAACCAGTGAATGCATAAATAGTGGAATAAAAAATGGATGTCTCTCTGCCTGCAGAGTGCTAGAAGGAGGCTGGGCCTGGGGGGTGGTTTACTTGAGGCTGTAGTCTGAAGTTCTCTCCCTTCCTCTCTCTAAAATCAGTAAATTTTTTTTTTTTAACTTGGAAACCCATGGTTTCAGAAATATTCTATAGTGTTCTCTCATGTATGAATACCCTGAAGCTTTCAGAGAACTTTCTCTCTTGCTCACTCAGTCTTCGCAATAGTGGGAATGACCCTCCTGTGCAAAGGGAGAAGTGGGGTGCGAAGAGGGGAGGCGTCCTGTGAGCTCAGAGAGCCGGCAGCTTAGTGCGTTGCTCCAGCTACCAGAGGCCTCACGCACGTTCCCAGAGGGCGCTGCCTGTTCTCTGAATCACCCAGGTAGTGACCCTGCCGTGAGAGACGGCGTCCTGTCCAGCTGTGGGACAGGTCTCCGAAGGGTTCTGTAGGGAGTGCTGGTCCACATTTCCCTGTGACAATGGCCCAATTTCCATTTTTATTTGGATTGCCAGTGACCTTGAGCTGCAGCCAGTAGTAGACCGGCTAAGAACATAGCACCCATGTAGACATAAAGGTACCGAACCAAATCTAGGGCCAGGGTAGAGCCGGAAGGCCCTCTGCTTGATCTCAAGAGGCCACTTGCCGTCTGGTTTAAAGGGTCAGAAGAGATCGTAGAGACCAAAATGACCTTTATGTTCTTGCTCTTCTGTAAATACAGCGTGGGGTTCGATAAGGAATAGGTTTTCGTTTTCTTGCTCTCCCTCGTAAAACGAGGCAGGGAATCACATTTATGTGAAGCTGGCAAAGTGAAAGACTCCCACAGAGTCGTTTGGCTGGACTCCCTGCACAGGTGGTGGAGGAGCGATGTGTTTACTGTGTGAACTCTGATAACAGCGGCTGGACCGAAATCCGCCGGGAAGCTTGGGTCTCCTCCAGCTTATTTGGCGTCTCCAGAGCTGTCCAGGTGAGCGGCAGCTTGGGGGCGCTGGTGTTCGGAGGCCCCGGGCATTGGACATAGACACTAGCCTGGAGGTCCGTGGGAAGCTCAGAACCCTCCCCCTTCTCATCTTTTGCCAGGAATTTGGTCTCGCCCGGTTCAAAAGCAACGTGACCAAGACGATGAAGGGCTTTGAATACATTTTGGCCAAGCTGCAAGGTGAGAACCTCCCAGGCACAGGCTGGGGTCAAGTCCCAGCTGCCCTGACTGGTGTGGAGCCTAGGACTCCTCATCTATACCCTGGGCAAATGCCACCTTTCCGACGGGGCCTGGCTCGCAGGTGGTGATGGTTGTGGGGAGTGACTAGGTGGGTCTTGGCCAGCCTCTGAAGCCAGCCTCGTGCCTTTTGCTGCAGGTGAGGCCCCTTCCAAAACCCTGGTTGAGACAGCCAAGGAAGCCAAGGAGAAGGCAAAGGAGACGGCACTGGCAGCTACAGAGAAGGCCAAGGACCTCGCCAGCAAGGCGGCCACGAAGAAGCAGCAGCAGCAACAGCAGTTTGTGTAGCCAGCCCGGGCCCTTGGCTGCGGCCACTCTGGGCCACCCGCTGCGCTCCTCCCTCTGCCCTCCCCCCTGTGCTTTATTATTAAAAGTCAACTTCCAGCCTGATCTCCTGTCTGGGTGGTGGGTTGGGGGTGGTGTCTGTTTGGCATCTGCAGTGCACCAGACACATTACCCACGTCTGGGCCGGGCCTGCTGCCTACCACATCAGCTAGCCATGGAGAGAGGGGCTGTGACTTGCCCAGGGCCACAGAGAGTGAGCAGGTGAGGGGTCGTAAATGCTAGACTGTAAGCTCCATGAGGGCAGGAACCTTCATTTTGTTCTCTGCTGTGTCCCAAGTACCTGGAACAGTATCTAGTACATAACAGGCACTCAATAAATATTTGTTGAATAATCAGCCCCAGCTGTGGAGTCAGAAAGCTTTGGTTTGAGTCTTGACTCCGGTGTGCCCTGGCTTTGGGCCTTGGGCGGGCCCTGTCATGCAGCCTCAGCTGCCCCTGCAAACTGGCCAGCCAGGCCCTGGGCTGTGTGGGCTGAAGGGCAGTGTAGGCAGGCCAACAGTGTCGGTGGTAGCCGCTGATTTCATTTCCCCTGTTGCGTCTTGTGGCTGGGAGTTTCCCAATTTTCGTCAGGCAAGACCGTGGACAGGAAATTAAGAACGAACCTTTTAATGAAAATACTGTACAGTATCTGTGGGATAAAGGCCAGGTGGCCTTGTCTAGGAAGGAATGTGGGGGGTGCCCCAAGAGGCTTCCTGTCCCCATGGGGACAGCAGAGCCAAATGCTACAAAAACAAAACAAAAAACAACGCCTGGAAGTGCAGTCCAGGCCCAAGCTGCCAGCACTGCGGCCCCTGGGAGGCCAGGCCCCTCCCCTAGGAGGGGCTCCTGCCGCCAGCCGCCAGGCAGGGGGAGCACCTGTTCCCACGCCAGGGTCCTTTTAGTTCATTCCAACAGGAGGTGACTGGACAGCCCTGGAGGCTCGGGAAGGGCTCCTGCCCGGCGGAGCGGAGTGGAAGGGGGTCTGAGGGAAAGGCGTGCTCTGGGGCGGCGAGGGTCATAGCCAGGCGCCGCCGTGCGAGTAGCTGTGCTCCCGGCCGGCACTGAAGCCCCGCAGCAGCTCAGCCTCACCCCCGAACACCAGGCTCTCCACGTCCACCTCCAGCTCCTCTGCACAGGGACGGGTCCAGTCAGGAGACCCGGCCCGCCAGCCCGCCCTAGCCCTCTTCTGCTTCAGGGGCACTCACCTTGGTCCGAATCGGAGCGCTCGGAGGAGAGGCCCGAGGAGTCCAGGCTGTCTGCCCGCAGCCGCTCCCGCTCGCCTGCCCCTGCCGGCCCCCGGAGCCGCGCCAGCTGCTGCTGCAGGCTCTGCTGCTCGCTGCGCAGCTTCTCCTTGAGCCGCCGGGCCCGCTGCTCCTGCTCCTCCAGCTTCTGCAGAGTCCGAGGGAGCAAAGGGTGGGGTCAGCTGCCTGGGGGCCCGGGCACCACCCCAACACGGCTCCACAGCGGTCGCAGTCCCTCGGTGACTGCCTGCCTACTCCTGACGGGGCTCACTAAATCTGGGCTCCACAGGCTTCCTCCACATCCTCCAGGAGCTCAGGCCCCGCGGTGCCATGTAAACGGCCCGAGTTCTGTCGAGCTGGGTAAGGAGCGCGGGCAGCACAATCTCAAGGACCTTCATCAGGGTTTAGTCAGGTGATGGGAAGGAATGCCCAGTGTGGTATCACGCAACAGAGAGAGGGCGGGGTGGCAAGTGTGGGCTCCAGGTGAAGGAGGCAGCTGCCTCGGGGGCCCAGCCGATGGCTGCCATGTGGAGAGGCCCAAGTGTGGCCAGATCGCTCAGCGTCTTTGAGAGAGCTGGAAAGTCACATTTTTCATGTTAAGTGGCCTCTGAAGTGCTGCCAACTAACTTAAATTTTAGAAAACTACAGACTAAGAGGCTGCCAGTAACTCTCGGTCAAGACCCTTCTAGGAACCCCAAGGTTTCTTCAGCATTACCCCCTGCCCACCCCCTCCCTCCACCAGAGCTCTGCCAGCACAGCGCACCGCGGACTGGAAGGCCAAGGGCTCTCCCATCAGGGCCCTGCGGTCCACAGGAAGGGGAGTCCGGGGACGAGGCATTGGGACTGGGTATAGAGGGGTGAGGGACAGCTGCCTAGGCGAAGATGGGGGAGAAGCACCCAAGCAGAGGGAGACCATGAAGAGCACCGAGAATTCGGCTTTTTGGTGGGGAATGGGGAAGAGATAAGACTAAAAAAGCAGGCCAGCGGCAAGGCCTGCGATGTGGAAGGCCTTGACCCCACAGAAGGACTGAGGTGGTTCTGTCAGGGCCCGTGGAAGGTTTTCAGCAGGAGACAGACCTAAACAGATCTACCACCTGCTACAAAGAACATCCTAAGGCAAGGCAAAACAGGAAGCAGGGAGTCCGGGAGAGGGGTGATGGAGCTTTAAGGAAGGAGCGATCCCAGGTCCTGTCCACTGGCCAGTCAGCGCTTGAGGGGTACACTGTCTCTCTAAGACCCAGGCTAGGTAGGCTCCGGGTGAGAAACCGGGGCCCGCTGTCCAGCTAGGGTGTCACTGAGCCGTCAGGAGGGGAACGCAGGCCCCTGTGGGAAAGCGTGCACAGCACCCACCCTGTGATTCATTTGCCACATGACACATCCCTCTGTCCCCAACACAGCCCCCGTGCGGAAAGGAGCCTGGCAGAGCAGGGGCTCCATAAATGTCGGGGTGGCCAAAAAGTCTGTTTGCTTTTTTTCCATACGGTGGCTCTGGTAGCACTTAGTTTTCCTTAACTCCATTCAAAACAATTTTATTAGATTGTATTGTGACAGCTGTCATATCAGCATGCATTAAAAAAAAAAAAAAAACTTATCAAAATTGGGGAATTTTTGTGTAGCCATTTTATTATTGAAGATGAAAGAAAATATGCAATGTCTTTGGCGTATTGTGCTTTACTATTTCTAGAAAGGTAAAAATGCAACTGAAATGCAAAAAGATATTTGTGCAGGGTTGGGAGAAGGTGCTGTGACTGATCAAACGTGTCAAAAATGGGTTGTGAAGTTTCACGCTGCAGATTTCGCGCTGGACTGTGCTCCACAGTCGGGTACAGCAGTTGAAGTTGATAGCGATCAAATGGAGACACTAACTGAGAACAATCAACATGGTATGCCACAGGAGACAGCCGACGACATACCCAAAAGATCCAAATCAATAAAGTTATTGGTAAAGATGAAAAAGGTGTCTTTCATTTTACAGAAAAAACTAAACAGACTTTTTGGCCAACCCAATACATGCTGAAGGAAAGCATGCAACTTGGGGCACCTGGCCTGGATTCTGAATCTGCCTCTCTGTAAGCCCTGCTGTGCCTTCATTTCTTTGTCAAAAGAACCCGAAGGGCAGGAAAGGTCTCTCTGGGGATGCCTGGGGCTTTGAGTTAGCACACCCCACTCATGTCCACCAGGGGGCAGCAACAAGGATTCTGAGAATGAGGTGATGGCCATCCTCTCAGTCCTTTCCCTGTCCTGGCCTCTGGCACTACCTCCCAAAGCGGCTTCAGGACAGACTGCTCAGAACAGGAGGACTTAAAGGATGGGAGAGAGGAAGATCGAGGACCAGCCCTCTACAGTCTTAGGGGCCCGTATACGTGATCCATCACATTATCTTCAGCAGGCATGCCCCCCATATGGAGGAGGAAAGGAAGTCCAGACAGGCTAACTGCCTGGCCCAGGGCCTCACAGCTGGAATAGAAGTAATAGCTGTAATAACAACAGTGAACATTTACTGGGCGACTGCTGAAGCTTAAGCGTCAGAACAATTCCGAGTTATTTTTTGCTTCTCTTCCCATTTAATAAATTTGGAAACTAAAAGCACAGTGGGCCTCTCTCCACAGTTTCCCCCAGCGTCCCCCTCCTACACCTCTCCATGTGTCTGGCAGGATGGCTCCAGGGTGCAGGGTTAGGGTAGCCCCTTACCTGGATGTGCATCCTGGCCCTGCGCAGAAGGCTCAGCGTGGTGTAGCGGGCACAGTCAGCGCCCAGCGGCATCTGCTGCTTCAGCTGCTCCAGGCACCGCTTCAGTTGGGCCCTCCTGCAGGGGAAGGGGTTGGGAGGGCAGTGCGGGCCGGACCTGCCAGCTAGAGGGAGGCAGTTCCCAGACCCACTGCTGTGCGGGCATTGGCTGGGACTCACCTGCGCTTCTCCAGCTCGTTGTGCACAGACCTGCCAATGCCAGGGAGGATGGGGTGAGCGGGCGTCAGCTGCTGCCCACACCCTCAGTCCCAGGCTCCCAGGGGCTCAAAATGCACTACAGATCTGCGTTGCAAACTAGCTCAGCATGGCAACCATGCGCCTCATGCACCTGAATTGCCAGGTGGAGGCAGAGGCTCAGGGGCAGGCTGGGGTTGGGGGGAGGTGCAAACGCTGTGAGAGGCCTGCTCAGGTAGCTGTGGAGTCCAAAGCCCTGAACCAGCACTCAGGAGGGGCTTCCTAAAAAGAGGTGGCAGTTGAGCTGGGCCAGAAACACAAGTTACCCAAAGTGGGTAGTGGAGGGAGAGACACTCCAATTGGAGGGAACAGCATGAGTAAAGGGTGGAGACGAGGAGAGGAAAGCGAGTGGTGTGATATGTGGAGCGCAGGAGTGTGAGTAGAAGTGGGGCACAGAACTGGCACTATGACGGGTGCTCAAGAACTAGCGCTTGAATGAATAGAGGGTACGTGTTTGGGGATGGGGAGCTGGCAAGAGGGGTCGGAATGTCTCCAGAGTAAGGTACCTGGCCCAGAAGATGCAAGCAACGAGGAGGAAGTGGGCTGGGGAGGGGTCCGAAAGGGACAGCGCCCATCCCCCGCTCCCCGTTGCCCCAGGCCCTCCTCACCGCCCACTGTCCAGCGCGCCAGGAGCTTGGGGGGATCGCTTCCTCTTCCTGTGGACGGGGCCCGGACTTCTGTGCGGGCACAGGGACGCGTATCCGTGTTCAGCCTCTGCCAGAGAGAGCCCCCGTCCGCGTCAGAATGGAGCTGATCCCAGCCGGCGCCCCTGGCACGGCACGGTCAGGGAGGGGCTTTTGGCGCCAGGGCCATTTTCCCAACACCTCCCAGCCCAACTGCAGACCCCTCTCCAGTCGAAGACGGGGTTGCCCCGGGGCTACTGCCTTAAAGACAAGTGTGCATCCTGCAAGTTGGGAGCCAAGTCCAACCGAGGCCCGTGTCAGCAAGGTCGTCGCCTGGAGCCCGGCCAAGGGTTTTGCCTCACCTCTCTCGCGGCGTTCCAGGAACTCGGCTGCCTGCAGCAAGACCTGGATGTTGCTGGCCACGGGTTCCATGTCGGCAACAGCTGGCGGCGGGCAAGCCGGAGTTGAGGGCCGGAGAAGCAGAGGCACCACTTTTGTTACAATGTAACTGACACGGTGCCACAAACACAGGCGCCCGGCCCCGCCCCCTGGAAGCCCCGCCCGCAGGATGGCCCGGTTCTTGGCCCCGCCCCTCTGGAACCCGCCCCGGATCGCAGCCCAGCCCCCCAAGCTGCCCGCCCCCTCGGACCCCTGCGGTGTCGTACCTACATCAGCTCTAGGTCCGGCCCTCCGGCAAACCCCAGGCTGGGGGTTGGTATATCTTGCTCGCTTTGGTCAGCGACCCCGTGCTGGCTGCTAGGTGTCCCTGAGCCTCAGTTTCCAGCCTGTGCAGACAGCGGGGGCGCAGCACAGAGGGCCGAGCTCTGGGGGCCTGTAGTCTCGGGAGGCCCCGGGACTCGCAGCTGCACGTGGGCGCCGCGGGGGCAGGGAGGGTGAGCGCAGTCGCTCATTGGCGGGTCGCCTCCTGCGGCTCCCTGTCGTCACCTTCGGGGCGGGGCGGGGGAGCCTCTGAGGCACCATTGGCTGTGCGCGGCTCCGCCCTCTCTCTCTGCTGGTCTACACTTTCGGGCGGGAAAAGGAGCAGGTTTCAAATTTGAAAACCCGGGCGGTGGGGGCGGGGCCGAGCGGGGAACGGGGCCGCAGTGCGCAGGCGCCCGGGGTCCAGCTTTGCGCTCAGGAGTCTGTGCCCGGGCCTACCCGCCGTCCGCCCCCCCGTGGGCCCCGCTGGTCTTCCCCATTGTGGCTCAAGGGAGTAGTCTCCGGGCTTCTCCTCCTCACCTGCCCGGAAGCTATTGTCGCTAGGAAACGGCAGCTAGGCGAACTGGCCTGCTAGAGAGCGCTGGGTCCTGAAGCCGTTGGAGTTGCGTTCCTCTCCTGTCACCAGTGCTTCTCAGCTCTCTGACTGTGGAAGTGACCCTCCTGTAAGCTCGGATGCCGTTGCTGCAGGACCAGAGCCCACGCCTGTGCGGGGCCCAGTAGGTAGGAGTGGCTGATTTCCTCGCCCCCAGGGGCCACCAGAGGCGGGCTTCTTCCTCCCCCCGGACCCCCTGGTTGCGTCCTAGCTTCCCCAAGGAGTAGCTACAGTGACTTTGAGGGGCGGCACCAGCAGGTGTGGCGGCACCTGTGGGCACAATCTTACTGGAAAGAAGACCTGTCCCCTGAGCAGGTCTGCCTAGGGCGGCTGGCAGTGTGCGGGTTCTTGACTTGGTATAGGAAAGATTTCACAACTTTAGTCCAGGTGATTTTGAGAGTATGTTTACTGAAGCAGGGGGCAGTGAAACAAGGAAGGGCCTAGGATAGAAAGAGCAACAGGAAAGAGCTTAGGCGGGGCTGCCTGGCTCTCCAGAAACGTTATATAGGAAAGAAGTGAGCCTGGTGGGGCTGCTGTCAGCTCACTGGGAAGTCAGGGAAAAGGGGCCTGGGGACAGGTTCCGGTGGTAAGCCCCCAAACAAGCTGTGGCTGCCCATTGCTCCCCTGGTTGCATATTGCATGGGGTCCCTTAGAGTTTAGGAGATGCAGGCCTGTTGGGGAGGAAGAGGGAAAGGCACAGGACAGCTCTCGTCCTGGGTTCTTCATCTTGAGGGTTTTAAAGGCCGGGAGTTTCGGGAAGGTCTCTGGGAGGATCTCAATAGAATATTCATCAGGTTTTCCAGGTATGTTCTTTCAGAGTGGTGGTCTCCAGGAGCCAGGGCAGGGGTCTCTATTTGTTGCAGCTGGTCCTGGCATCGCCCACCTGGTGTTGCTGCTTTTCTGGGCCTGGAGCTGAAACACAACTGAGGCCTAGAAGTTATCTCTGGGGAGGAAAAGTCAGGGGGTCTAAACCACAGGACCAGCCCTACGCCAGGAGAGGAAAGACCCCGCTGGTGGCGAGGTCCCAAGCCCGTTTGCCCACCGCTAGGCACCTGGGGGCTTTCCGCCCTGGTGACCTGCGTCTGTCTCTTAATTGTTTGGCCAGTTTGTTCATCTCTCTGTCTCAGTTTCCTTATTCCACTTGCCAAGAAATTTTCTTAGCCTCTTACTGTCCTGCCACACGGTAACAGTCTAAGGGTGCAGGCAGGAAGATGAAGGCAGGTGTTACGAGGTGGGGCACTGCTGCCAGAGTGGGGGGCTAAGTGTGAGACCCAGCAATGGGGGGGGAGGGGTGAACGAGGAGGGACCAGATTCTTTATAAAGACATATCATAGTACTGAGTGAGCACACGACACATGGAAGTCCGTTCTCAGTTTCTTGGAGAAAACCTTGGAGTTTCTTGAAGAGTCACTCCCAGAGCAATCATAGCCAAGCTCAGCCAAGAAACGAGGCCTTCGCCACCCTAACCAGTGCGACCTCATTTTAACCGAACTAATTACGGCTGTAAAGACCCTGTTTCCCAATGTGGTCACGTTCTGAGATTCTGGATGGACGTGAAATTTTGAGGATGGATACTCTTCAACTCACTATTCAATGTATTATACCCCTTATTTAAAAATAACATAAATGGAGTCACATCAAAAGGGAGTGCCATCCCAAAGACGCTGTCTTGCAGGTCTGACTTCTCAATCCTTTGGAATGTTAAAACTGGGCAAAATAACCTTTGCACGGGGCCTGAAGCAGCATTGTATTCCAAACCACTGTTTACAAAGATAACAGGAAAGCAGACATTACAACTACCAGACTGAAAATAAAAGACATTCATTGGAATCAGCATCACTTGCCCTGGCTGGTGTGGCTCAGTGGATTGAACGCAGACCTGTGAACAAAAGGGTCGCCAGTTCAATTCCCAGTCAGGGCTTCGTCCTGTGGGCCAGGTCCCTAGTAGGGGGTACTCGAGAGGCAACCACACATTGATGTTTCTCTCCCTCTCTTTCTCCCTCCCTTCCCCTCTGTGTAAAAATAAATAAACAAAGTCTTTTTAAAAAAATAAAATGAGTCTCCCACAGTGATGCTATTCAGGTTCTCAGGCTTGCGTTCAACTTTATTTGGTTCCCAAGCAGGGGTGGACTTAGCAACATGTCTTCACCCTGCCAGGCCTCTGGTGTGACAGAGCTGAGTGACAGCAACACCGGCTCGGCCTCTCTCGAGGTACCTATGGAATACTAAATTTCTCTCACGGTAGAACTTCACTCATTCCTTTACCCTCCTCTCCATTTATGCCCTAACTTTTCCACTGGGGTCAGGTTTGGCCACGGTGCTGGTCTGGATTGTCCGCTGTCTCAGGCCGCCCCCATCCCTGTTACCAGGGTACTCAGGTGTGGCACGGGTGGGCCGTCCTGACCACTAAGCCATAGAGCTGCATTCATTGTCGGCCCCAAATTTGCCAGATGGGGTGAAGGCACAGCCTTCCCCAGCGGACATCTGAATTCACACCTAAGGGTTGAAGGTGTGATTACAGATCCTTGCTTAGGGGTCACTCCTGCTTCCAGTGCCTGCCCCTGCAGCCCTGGTCCTCGCACCCCTGCACGGGGTAGGACAAAATAAGTTGAGGTAACATGGGGAAAGAAGAAAAAATGTAGAGTTATACCAGCACTCTTCCCACCCGCTCTTCCTCAAATCCACCTGCAAAGCAGAAGGCTATCCAGTGGGAACCCCCTGTGGCCCCTTCACGTTGAGTGTGCGAGCCACATTCAGGAAGCTGTGTCAGCCAGCCTTTCATGCCTTTATTTCCCCATTTTCGAAAAAAGTTTCAATTGCCTGTTTCTGTCCTGTTTCAAACCGTCCCTCTGAGGACCGCACCTCTCCGCCCACCGGGGCGCGGGGGCTGTAAAATGTGCTCTTGGACTGCAGGCGCGTGTGGGCCGGGGTCCGCACTGTGCTGGTGTCTCTCGTGCCCTCTCTCTAAAAGTAAATTCTTTTTAGTCTTAAAAAAATCTTTCTCCCTCCCCCTCTCTTAAAAAATAAATAAATAAAGTCTTTAAACGAACAAGAAAAGGCAGGACAGGACAGAAGCCTGTATGAGGCTTGTTTCATGGCAAGGGAAGGGGAACTAGGAGGAGCAGGAGGTGACTGAGGGACAAGATTGTGAAACTTCTTTGTCCTTAACCTGTCTACTCTTGTCGGTGTGAGTCCAGTCACCCAGTTCCTGCAAATCTTTGATAAACAATCAATTTCTAAAAAAGGATTATATTTATAGAAATAGTGGGAGGGAGAGAAACATCAATGTGTGGTTGCCTCTCACGTGGACCCTACTGAGGGCCTGGCCTGCAACCCAGGGACGTGCCCTGGCTGGGAATCGAATCAGTGACCCCTTGGTTTGCAGGTCAGCACGCCATCCACTGAGCCACACCAGACTTCCCTTAGCTCCTCAGGAGAGGCACTTTCTGGTAAGGGGCTGTGTTTGGAAAACTCAAGCCACAAGCCGGAGTCCCTCCAACGATTAGCATGTCTTTATGTTAGACAAAGCGGGAGCTGCGAGCCTGCGGGCCACAGGGCATCTTCTCCGTAGGCCAGTTTTCCGCTACTCTCTGCCTGACCATGTGGCCAGGCCACTGGCCGCCACCCACGAGCTGAATTGTTTTGACTTCTTGCATCAAAGTGGCGGTGGTCCAAACAGGAGCTGTGCATCCGCCGTGGGACCGCTCGCCAGGAATCAAGCAGCTTTCCGTGGGTCACTGAGCGCTGTTCACCGGGATTGCCCCGGGGCCCACTGCCCACGAGCCCCAGCAGCTCCTCTGGTGGTGGCAGGCTCGGCCCTCGGGGGAGACGCAGCTCCCTGCCCCTCAGGTCTTCCTGGCGTGGCTCTGGTGGCAGGTTCCTGCAGAAGCCATTTCCATTTTGTGATGGACACCCCCAGACAGCATTTCTCCATCAACAAGGCATTGTGGGTGTTTCCGGTTTCAAGGTTTTTTATGTCCTTAAGTCATACGGGAAATCTCAGTGCAAGTCCCACGCAAACTAGTCGGCCATTGTCTCTCCTAGGGAAATTGGTCCCGAACTCCAGCAGTTGCCACTAGGCGACGCTCACAGGCAGTTGCCAGAAGCTGCAGCCCACACCCACACGGGCTGTACCACCACAAACACACGCCTCTCCCGAGGAGATAAGGGAATCGAACCCTCCACCTTCTGCCTGGTGGGATGATGCCCAAACAACTAACTGAGTCACACTGGTCAGGACCTCTTGAATACTGTAGTGTTCTGTTCTGTTTTGTAAGATTTATTTATTTTTAGAGAGAGGGAAAGGGAGGGAGAAAAGGGGGAAGAGAAACATCAGTGTGTGGTTGCCTCTCACACACCCCCTACTGGGGACCTGGCCCACAACCCAGGCATGTGCCCTGACCGCGAATCGAACTGGCGACCCTTCAGTTTGCAGGCCGGTGTTCAGTCCACTGACCCACATCAGCCAGGACATGAAGTTCTTGTTGCATCATTAAGCCTATAGTAAAACTGGTTTCATTATACATGGTATTGCTAAAGGCACAGGACCTATTGAAAACGTTGAGGACTTACCATACTTACTTTATCAACTATCCATTCATATATCCATTCATATTCTTGATTTTCAAATCAAGATTTCATTTGATTTCAAAATAAGCTGTAGCAAAAACTATACTTCTGTCTAAATCCTTGGGCATTTAGAACAAGGGTTCAACATATGTTGACAGTTTTCTTCCTTTTAAGTTAAACTTTACATGCAACTAAATGCATTAATCCAGCCGTGCATTCAACGAGTTCTGACAAACGCAGGCATCTGTGTCAGCCAAACCCCTACCGATACAGAAACCATTGCTGTTAACCTGGGGTTCCCTCGGAACCCCCACTGCCCCTCCTCACCGCTGTTGGGGTTCTTCCACCACAGACTAGTCTTGCCTGCTTTAGAATGTTTTATAAATGAAATAATGCAGCGTAACTTCCTTGTGTAAAGCCATTGTCATTCAAAACACCACTTGTGAGACCCCTCCATGTGTCTGTGTGCGTTAGTTCCTTCTCATTGCCACGGTCTCGCCGTGTGGATTTTCCAGGACGCGTTTATGCGACTGCCTGTCGATGGGCAGCCTTCTTGTCCAGGCCGTTGACTCTGGTTTTTATTTCTCTAGGTAAATATACAGGATTGCAAATACTGGGTCACACATGGGCATACGTTTGGCGTACTTCTTCCTTTCCAATGTGTACGCGTTTTATTTTTTCCTTTCCTATTTTTTCCTTGTTCCGCCAGAAAGGCCTCATGTGTCTTATGGACAGGAGTGGTGAGAGAGGCAGCCTGGCCTGTTCCTGACCTCAGGGAAGGCATTCAACCCTTCACTGTTGAGCACGACTGGAAGTTCCGGGGTTTGGAGCGGTGCCCTTTGTCAGGGGAAGGCCACCCCCCTCATTCCCAGTTTGTTCCCACAGCCACCAGGTCCTCTCCAGGGCTGGGAATGGGTGGGACAGGTATCTGGCCAGGATCAAGGACGCTTGGAGCCAGTGGTAAGAGCTGTGTGTTCCCCAGATGCCCCCAAACCCTTACAGCTATGGCCACTGCAGTGTCTGGGTGAGTCTCTGAGTTGCCCTTTGGGTGAATATGTTTAGGGGAGATGGTAAGTACCTCCAGCGGGGGTCAGGGATAGCTGCCTTGAGTGGATCCAGCCATGCAGGGCGATCCATGCCTCTCCCCTTCCCTCTTGGCAAAAAGACCCCATTTCTGCTCCCACATCCATGCGTCCCCTAGCAGTTCACGCGTCCCTGTGAGAGAGCGTTCTTGCTGCTGAGGGAGACATCAGGGGAGATGCCCTCTCTCTTTTCCTTCTGGGGTGGACAGGGAGCATGGAGGCCCGGAAGCCCTCTGGTGGCCTCACAACTCCATGGTGGCAGCAGCCAGAGCGACAGCTCCCGGTGTTGGAACCCTAAGCCCTGCTCAGTAGACTCCTTTTGATCCTTTAGCCCAGATCCACGCAGCTGCCTCCCGGCACCCCCCAGCCGCGCCCCGCCCCCCCAGGAGCTCCCACCCCAGAGAATGTGGCTCTGGGTCTCTGCGGCCTGCAGAGCTCTCCTGCCCGTGCGGCTTCATCTCGTACAAACAGAGGCGTCTGAGCAGGCAAGGCCCTAACGTCTGTGCTGGGAGGGTGGGCGTACAGGAAGGGGGGGAATAAAGGGGAGAAAAAAATGGGACAACTGTAATAACATAATCAATAAAATATATTTTAAAAATATAAGGCTGATCTAATGCAGACACATCAAGTTCTGCCTCTGAGGACTAATTACAGGGTGGGGCAAAAGCAGTTTTACAGTTGTTTGTGATTTCTAAATAACACAGTAATTAATAAATAATAGTACAAGAGCAAACCGTGCGCACCAGCCGGGCACAATCCCAATGCCCGAGCCGAGCTGTGGAAATCCCACGCCACGGAGGGAAGCTCCTCTGCCCGAGAGCGGCACGGACCGGACGCACTGGAGGTAGCGGTCTCTCCTAACGCCCAAGGGAACTCGTGTCACACACACACACAGGCACACACACACACACGCGTGCGCACACTGAGGTGTCCCACCCCACAGCATGGAGAGAGATTTCTACAAATTGGATGGCCAGCCCTCACAATTTTGAGAGAAATTTCTAACACTTGTGCACATATTAAAAAAAAAAAAAGTAACCAAACAAAACCCCAAAACCCACAGGATGAGCCTGTTCAGAGGTTAAGAACAAAGCCCAGGAGAATAAATGGGAAGTGACTCCACTGGATGGCACTCGAGAAAAGGAGAACTAAAACAAGGCACTCTTTTTTTTTTTTAATTTTTAAATATTTTATTTACTTTTAGAGAGAAGGATAGGAAGAGAGAAAGAGGGAGAGAAACATCGATTGGTTGCCTCCTGCACAACCCCAACTAGGACCTGGCCCTCAACCCCAGCATGTGCCCTGATGGGGAGTGGAACCAGTGACCCTTCGGTTCGCTGGCCGGTGCTCACACCAGCCAGGGCAAGACACTGTTTCTCATCTCTGTGGTCTGGGGAGGTGGCATGGAATCTGCTCTACAAATAGCGGATCCTGGGACAGACCAGAGTCGGCTGGATCCCAAACATTCAGGGTCGGGGCGTCAGAAAGTAAAGGGCAGAGCCTCGAAACCCTGCAGGAAAGCGCCAACTAGACCTGTGGGGTGGGTCCTGAATCCCCAGGTGCCTTGAAGCCAGGATGAGTGCATGCTCTGGGGCTTGGGGACAATCAAGGGGCCCTAGAGAGAGCAGCAGAATTCTACTGTCCACGAAAACCAGCCATTCCTTTTCTACTTTCAGAGAGGGCTCGATCCTTTCTGAGGGAGGAATTCTGTTCCATGCACATCCTTGGGTGAATGTAAATTACTCCTGTCCATTGCTGGTCCTTGGTGCCAATTCAATGCCAACAGTGCCGTGAGGGAGGAAACTGGACTCAGTGCAAAATAGCTCAACTGGGAAAACAGCACAGCGGTGGGGAGTCCCTGGGTCCAGGCTCTCTTCGGCCAGGCAGCTCTGCTCTGCCTGGCCACTCTGTCCTGCCCCCCCCCCCTGCTCTGGTCTCCCCCTCAGGGCTCCCGGGAGACACCTTCAGTGTTTCAGCCTCAGCTGGGGATGGGCAACCTCCAGTCTTGGTGTAAAGGAAAATGTGCCCCCAGAGCCATAGCAAAGCTGACATATATATAAGACAGACGTCCCCACCCCGGTCGTTGACTGGCCCATCTTAATGCAAATGAGGACTCCGGATCTTTGCAGTTTGATTGGTCCCAAAGGACTGTCCTGACTGATCCAAGAAGAAGCTGATGAGGATATAGCTGCACAGCTCCAACTGGATGGGGAAAGCCTCAGTCCCATCGCCTGGAAGAGGACTGCAGGAACTCCTTGGTGAGAGCTGGCTCAGATGGCAGACCCAGAGTGCAGGCGGGCAGTTCAGCGCAGGCGGGCAGTTCAGCGCAGGCTTCTCCCTGACCTGCAGCTTGGGTGAGAGGCCCGTGTGCAGAAATGGTTGCTGGCTCTGTTTTTTAGAAATTTTGAGCCCAGTTGACTGCCAGGAGCCCTCCCTAGTAGGTATCTTTTCGCTCACGGTCCACACCTCATAATTAATTTGGACTCTAGAATCAGCACTTAGGGAAAGCGGTCTTTTCGTTAAATGATCGAAGTCTCTCGGTGAGTCAGTCAGAGAAGACTGCCCAGTGGCTTAGCCCGGCAGGGGTTATTTTCTCCCCGGAGAGGAAACGCTCCAGGCTTGCAGGGCTGGTGGAACGGCAGGGGCCAGCGGTTCCGTCTGCCTTTCTGCCAGGCCATCCTTAGCGTGGGGGGTTTGTCCCAAAGTTCACCGCTTGGTCTGAGGTGGCCACTGCACTGCCACACAGCCGCTGGACAGCCCAGGAAAGAGGAAGGCTGGGGCGGAAGGGTGATTTGGCTGAGCTATCCCCTCTGAGAATATTCTGGAACTGCCACCGATGCCTCCCACTAACTTCTCCCTAACCACTGAGAGCTGGAGAAAGCCACCCCAGATGAGATCTGTGTTCTGATAGCAGGGTGGAGGCAGTAATGACATATCAGGAACACAGTCAGCGAGCGGTTCCCCGCAGTCAGCAGGGAACATTCGAGACCTGTATTTTCTTTTTTCTTTCTTTTTTCTTTTTATTTTTATATAAAATCTTTTGTTGTTTGCAGGCGATATGAATTTTTAAAAATCGTACAGCCCTGGCTGGTGTGGCTGTTTGTTGGAACGTTGTCCCTGTGCACCAAGAGGGCCTGGGTTTGATTCCCTGTCAGGGCACACACCCAGGCTGAGGGGTCAGTCCCCAGTCAGGGTGCTGCTTACGGGAGGCAATCGGTCAATGTTTCTCTCTTGCACTCATGTTTCTCTCCACTCCCCCCACATACTCCTCCTGCTTCCTCTCTCTCTAAAATCAATAAATGTGTCCTTGGGTGAGGATTAAAAAAAAAAATTACAGATACCATTGCTGATACATTTGCTCTGATTAGAAAGAAAGTAAGGAAGTCATTGAATTCTGACTTATTCAACATAAAATTTCCCTATTTTTAAGAGGAATTAGAAAATAAAACAGAAAAGCTTTAATAAACTGAATTAGTTAACCATACAATAAAATTAGAATTAAGTCATGAGAAATAGTCAGAAATTTTTAGACAGAAAACCGTCAACTTTATTGAGGGACTGAAAATGATTCGCACCATGGAAAGTCTGTTGCAGAATGGAAAGAACGATCACAGCAATAGTCTGTGATGACGCCAACAGCTGACAGTGAGTCCTCCGTCTGGGGCAGGAAGCAGACTTCGCTTAATAGGGTTCTGCACGTCTCCTTCTCAGCCCGGAGGCTGACAGGACCGTGGTCCCCGATTGCAGATGACAGTGGAGTGCCCCCACCCCAGCTTTACTGACGTATGACTGATACATGAGATTGCGCAGATGAAGCCATTTTCCTTGGGAAGTTTGAGAACACGTTCGGGGAGCTACTCAAACAGGTGTACCAGGCTCAGGCAGATGCTGGGTGAAAGTCGTCTGTGGTTATTTCAGAGCTGGGAGAGAAAAGGGAAGTCACGGCCATGCCAGGGTTCAGTGTAGATTCTAGCAAAGCAAGACAGCAGGGCCTGGATAGACAGAGATGTGAGGCCCAGAAGTGGCTCCAACGCACGACAAAGGAAGACAACAGGTACATGACCATCCCAGAGGGGAGGGGACGCGGCCAAGGAAGGAGGTGGAGGCAACTCCATGGCTTTGGAGTGTTCAAAGGAACAAGGCCCTGGCTGGCGTGGCTGTTGGTTGGAGGGTTATCAGGATGCTTCCCTCCCTCTCTCTCTCCCCCTTCCTTCCCCTTCCTCTAAAAAATATTTTTTTTAAAAAAATGAGGCAGTGTGCTCTCATGAGGGCTCTCTACCTGGCTGAGGGTGGGATATATTCGCATAGTGTTGATCATCATTTATTTAGCTCAAAACAGATAAATTATGAGGCTGGAGAGAAGGCGAGATGTAAAAGAGCTAAACTTCAAATATCATACAAGGAAATAAATATATAATGCTGGAAACTTACAAATCAAGACAAAAGCAACACCAGTGTATGATTTAGAAACAAAAGTAACTACCACAAGAAAGACCTAAGAGTTAAAAATCACCCTGGCTGGGTGTGGCTTAGAGGATTCCGCACGGGCCTGCAAACCAAAGGGTTCCCAGTTCGATTCCCAGTCAGGGCACATGCCTGAGTTGCCGGCCAGGTCCCCAGTAGGGGGGGCACTTGAGAGGCAACCACACCTTGATGTTTCCCTGTCTTTCTCCCTATCTTTCCCCTCTCTAAAAATAAGTCTTTTTTTAAAAAAAAAAAAGTTGAAAGTCCTTGCTCCTGAACCAAGGGAGAATGGTCATTTTTTGTTGTTGTTGCTACGGACCTTTGGTGTATTTTACATTATTTCCTATCTTATTTGATGTGTTCTTAAAAGCAAAACAAAATTGATATTACCTGTCAATTATTTCAATTAACCCATACTATCGGTTTTTAGCAAGGTCTTTTCTTCCCTCGGTGGAAAACTCCGTTCCTACGTGGTGATTGGTTCCCCCTGCGAGAATCTGATCCCTTCTCAAGGGCAGGCGTCGCGTGTGTCCGCAGGGGCTGGCACCCCCACTGACCCGGCGAGCTGGCTGATTAAAGGGAACTTGTGCTCCCGCACTGTGCAAGGATGCGCAGACGCCGAACCAATTCAAGTGTCGCCGTTAAGAATTAGACTGCACCCTGAACACGTTTAATTTGCATTCCAGATTTACATTTCCACAAGCAGATTTAAGGGAGAGGCTCCTTATCAAAACCCTGAATCAGATAGCTCTGGGCTGCGGGGGTCGGGGGCAGCGCGGAGGGGGTCTAATCTAGGGCTGGGTTCAAAATTTAGCTCCAACCCCCAACTTCGGGGTTTCAAACCCAGCCAAGCAGAACCCAGCCGTCGCCCCTCGGACGAGGCGCCGGGGAGCGGCTGCGTCCTAGAAACCAGGAGACGCCGACGCTGCGCCCCCGAAGATGGGGAGCGCGATCCGAACTGGAATCCGGTGGCGCCCCCAGTGTGGGAATTTCCTCACTGGAGCGTCTGCAGAACCGAGCTCCCGGGAAGTGCATCCTCGGGTCTCCGCCCGCCGCGGCCCCCTCCCCCCGCCCCCACAGCAGGAAGCGGAAGCGGAAGCGGAGGTGAGTGCTCGGCGCTCTGGAGTTTCAGCGCTGCTTCATGGGGGTGAGTGGGGAGTTCCCGTGCCCACTGGGTTTTGTGTCCAAGGTGAGGACTACTGAAATTTCCCTTTAATGGCAGAGCAGATAAAACATTTAAAAAATATATTTTATTATGTTATTACAGTTGTCCCATCCCCCCCTTTATTCCCCCACACCCTGCACATTCCCCCACCCCCAATAGTTTACGTCCATGGGCTGTACATATAAGTTCTTTAGCTTCTCCATTTCCTATACTATTATTAACGTCCCCTATTTTCTACCTACCATTTATGCTGCTTATTCCCTGTACCTTTTCCCCCTCTATCTCCCCTTCCCACTCCCCCACTGATAACCCTCCATGTGCTCTCCATTTCTGTGATTTTGTTCCTGTTCTAGTAGTTTGCTTAGTTTTTGTTTTTAGGTTTGGTTGTTAATAGCTGTGAGTTTGTTGAATTTTACTGTTCATATTTTTTATCTTTTTCTTACATAAGTCCCTTTAACATTTCATGTAATAAGATCTGGGTGATGATGAACTCCTTTAACTTGACCTTATCTGAGAAGCACTTTATCTGCCCTTCCATTCTAAATGGTAGCTTTGCTGGACAGAGTCATCTTGGATGTAGGTCCTTGCCTTTCATGACTTGGAATACTTCTTGCCAGCCCCTTCTTGCCTGCAAGGTTTCTTTTGAGAAATCAGCTGACAGTCTTATGGGAAGTCCTTTGTAGGTAACTACTTTTCTCTGGCTGCTTCTAAGATTCTCTCCTTTATCTTTAATCTTGGGTAATGTACTTATGATGTGCCTTGGTGTGTGCTTCCTTGGGTCCAACTTCTTTGGGACTCACTGAGCTTCCTGGGCTTCCTGGAAGTCTATTTCCTTTGCCAGATTGGGGAAGTTCTCCTTCATTATTTGTTCAAATAAGTTTTCAATTTCTTGCTCTTCCTCTTCTCCTTCTGGCACCCCTATGATTCGGATGTTGGAACGTTTAAAGTTGTCCTGGAGGTTCCTCAGCTTCTCATTTTTTTAAATTCTTGTTTCTTCATTCTGCTCTGATTGGATGTTTCTTTCTTCCTTATGATCCATACCGTTGATTTGAGTCCTGGTTTCCTTCCCATCACTGTTGGTTCCCTGTACATTTTCCTTTATTTTACTTAGCATAGCCTTCATTTTTTCATCCAATTTGTGACCAAATTCAACCAGTTCTGTGAGCATCCTGATTACCAGTGTTTTGAACTGTGCATCTGATAGGTTGGCTGTCTCTTTGTTAGGTTGTTTTTTTTGGTCTGGGTGCACCTGTTACGTAAAGGGGCAGAGCCTTAGGTGTTCGTTCACCAGGGCAGGGCAACCCACGTTGCTGCGCTGTGATGCTGTACGTGGGGAGGGGTCCGAGAGGGAACAGTGTCGCTTGCTCTGCTCTCTGCCAGCTTTCAAGTCACTTCCCCCACTTCCCACAAGCAAAGTGGGCCCTTCTGCTGCCGATTCCCAGGTGGGAGGACCCACTTTGTGTACGTTCTAGGCCCCTGTGGGTCTCTCCAACCAACTCTCCTGTGAGGTGGGAGTTTCTCCCGCTGCCGCCTCAACCCCCACAGGTGTTTTCAATCAGAGGTTTGAGGCTTTATTTCCCTGCACTGGAGCCCTGGGTTGTGGGTCTGTCTCGCTCCCCAGTTGTTCCTCCTGGTTTATGTGCACGTGGATGTGGGACCACCTGCTCC
Organism: Desmodus rotundus; assembly: GCF_022682495.2. Classification (NCBI taxonomy): domain Eukaryota; kingdom Metazoa; phylum Chordata; class Mammalia; order Chiroptera; family Phyllostomidae; genus Desmodus; species Desmodus rotundus. Next base: position 41,793,370 of record NC_071396.1, read on the forward strand.
ACCTGCCACCACCTTGCCACAAGTCCTCTCTGCCCGGATGCCTGTCTCCACCCCTCCTGCTGTCTGGGTGAGTGTTTCTTCTTTAACTCCTTGGTTGTCAGACTTCCCCACAGTTTGATTTTCTGTCAGTCTGGTTATTTTTTTAAATTTATTGTTGTCCTTCTTTTGGTTGTGTGAGGAGGCACTGTGTGTCTATCTACACCTCCATCTTGGCCAAAAGTCCAATAAAACATTTTTATTGGACTTTTTAATTCTATCATGGGGTCCCAACCGTTCTCGGTGGTGGTTTGGCTAAGCCACCAGAGAATGCCCACCGTCGCCAGGCCCAGATCCAGCGGCCCCGCCCCGTGGTGCACACACCTGATCCCCTGTCTCCTGCGACTTGGTCTGTGGTGTGTCCTAGTGGCCAAAACCGAGTGGGCGTGTGAATGTTAGCTGCGGTCCGGAGCAGACATGTCCGTGTTAGAGAACCTGGGGCCCGACACGGGGCTGGCCGGTGTTAGCCATGACTCACAGCAGTTTTGAACAAATACAGATTTACTTTTCCACATGAAAGCCCTGTGGTCGGCAGTCCAGGCTAGAGCAGCACCTCAGCCGTGTCAGAAGACCTGTACTCCCCGCCGGCCTCCGTGGTCACGGGGACCTCCCCAGCTTCAGAGACACCACACTCCCGCAGGAGGAGGGGGTGGTGGCCGCACACCCGCTGCTGCCTGATGCAGTCACTGAGAACCTCCTTGGTGCACTGCCTCAAGCATCTCCTCTGGCTCCGGCACCCAGAACGAGCTGGGAGGTTCAGCTGAGTTTTCAGCCTTCAGGCCAAGGCCACGGAAGAGGAGGAAGGCAAGGGAGCAGTGTCAAGATGGGGCCACCACCGGCCGAGCCCCTGCCTGGGTGGCACTGGGGCTTGTGCAGAGAAATGAACACGCCAGTAAAGGCGCTGCTGGCACAATGGGCTAGACGTCAGCATGGAGGGGACACCCAGACCTCGACTTCGCTCCCTACACAGAAATGAACTCCCAGTACGCTAAATGCTAAAACTGAAAAGCAAAATGTAAACACTTTCGGGGGCGAAATCTCCGGAAAAGATTAGTGAGTGGCATTTAGACGCATCTCACACCATTAGAACAGCAGAAAGACAAGCACATGGGAGGCGTCTGCAAAGGATCTGACACAAGGACAAGGGGCAAAATCAGTGCCCCTCGCAGGAAAAACAACTGCCATCTTTGGGGGTACCCAGGTCCTCAACCTGACTAGTACAGAATTGCAAATTAAAACTTTGGCCCTGGCTGGTGTAGCTCAGTGGATTGAGTGCTGGCCTGCAAACCAAAGGGTTGCCGGTTCGATTCCCGGGCACATGCCTGGGTTGTGGGCCAGGTCCCCAGTAGGTGGCAGGCGAAAGGCAACCATGCACTGATGTTTCCCTCTCTCCCTTCCTCCCCCTCTCTCTAAAAATAAATAAAAATCTTTAAAAAGCACTCCAACAGTAAGTGCTAAGAAGTGGACAGAGGGGATCTCAGTAGCCAGGGTGGAGGCGGACTGGCGGATTGGATGAAACCCACCTTGAGAACAACCTGACACCCAACAAAACTGAATGCACGTGGCTACAACGCAGCAGTTCCTGCTCCCTGCGCGCGAGGACAGGCTCCGGTGTGCAGAGCAGCACTGGGTCTAAGAGCAAAGCCTGGAAGCCACCTAGATGTCGGCCATGCGGACCGGACTCACTGGAGTCCGCTCATGCCCCAGCTCGGGCTGCGTGTCATGCAGGCTCACAGTGTTAAGTTTTAAAAGCTGAGGAATACTCTGTGTACACACCATTATTTATAATTTTTTAGGATGCAAAACAATGCCATGTACTGAGGGATACACACCTCCATGCTCACGGTTTTAGAAACACAACACGCCCACCAGTAGAAGAGGGGTAAAAATACTGGTGCATTTACACCATGGAATGCTACGCAGCAGGAAGAACTCCTACCTTTTGCGACAGCACGGATGAAACTGGAGAATGTTATGCTAAGTGAGATCAGCCAGTCAGCCAAAGACAAATACCATATGATCTCACTTGTAAGAGGAAACTAATGAACAAAATAAACTACTGAACTGAAGACATGAATACGTGGAACGGACAGAGTGGCCAGAAGGCTGGGGTGGGGGAGGGGAAGGGGCGAGTCAAAGAACACAGCCAGTGACCCATGGACATGGACAACGGTGTGGGGACTGACTGAGGCAGTGGGTGGTGGGCTGGGCGGAGGAGGGCAAAAGGGGAAAATTGGGACAACTGCAATAGAACAACAATTTTTAAAAAGGTACACAGAACCAATCAGAATCAGCAGCCATCACCCCCACAGGGCGGGGCATGCATTTAGGGCAGGGGACAGAGGGATGCCAGTGTGTCGATGCTTACTTCCCAGACTAAGACCCAGGAATACAGATTTATGTTTCACTTTCACTGGAGGAAAGAACTGTTTAAATGCCCCTGGCAAACCGTAGGTGACGGCAGCACAATCAGTGCGTGAGAACAGGCAGATGGGCCGCAACATCGGTCCTCGTGCTACGTGCTGTGAAAGGGATGCAGACGGGGCCCCTGGCAGCCAAGCACAGCCCGTGGGCACTCAACCCTCTGCCTGGCCTCGGGTCCAACAGCGGCCGGCTTTCGCGCCTGTACACGGGTCAGCACCACCAGGGGGCTTCTCTCAAAGCCCCAGCTGTGCCCAGGCCCCACCCATTTCTTCCACCAGAATGGGAGAACCAGGCCTGCTCGCGTCGTTCTCCGGATGACCCCATTGTGCAGTGAAGGTGGGAGCCGTAAAGACCCCAAACTGCCTCGTGAATCAGGCATTCGGGGGAGGCCAAGTTACAGGCACAGTGAGCGTGGCGCTGAGGATGCACTGTGCAGCCTTGGAGAGCTGCTGTGCGTGGGTGTGGACACAGCACCCCCAGGAGGGGCGGTCAGGGGGTGGAGCGGCCTGCCCGAGTGGTCTCCAGCGCCCGCATGGCTAAGGGCTGTGGAGCTAAACGAGTCACCGCTCACCACGGCTCGGAGCCGCAGCCGGCGCATGGAAGCACTCCAAGTCCGCTGCTTCTCCAGTGGAGAAACTGTTTGGGGGAAATGGCTCAAACGTGTTTCTGTCGTGAGGACTCTGTTTATTCCCATGGCTCTGCCAGCAGGCTCCCGAGCCATGAGAGACACAGCAGACCTCCGGTCACCGTGAGCCTGCGGGCAATCTGCAGCATCTAGCCTGAGACAGTGCGGGCGGGGCGGTTCCCAGCAGGCCCTCTCCTCCTACACTGCCTACTGTGTACCACGAGAGCCAGACTGGCAGCATGCACCACAGGAAGCCTGGGTGCAACAGGAAGACAGGGTTGCTTTTGCTTTCAACATGGAGACTCAGCCCTGAGTGTGAAGACGCTGAAGGTGGCTCTGGACCAGTTGGGGACAGTGTCCCAAGGCAGGCCGGTTGGTCAGGAGGGCAGGCCTGGCAGCGGCAGCCTGTGGCCTGGGTGCAGAGAGTGACAAAGATGCCACATGGCACTTCCTGTCAGTGGCTGGCTTTCTTCCACCCCTTGTGACACCTCCATCCCTTCAACGCACCCCAAAGGGAATACCGCCACTGACCCCTGCCCCTAATCCCTCCCAGATCACCCTGGAACCCTCTGCATGGTACCCCAAATCCTCCCCCCACCAGACCCTTTCACCTAGAGGCCCAGAGCATGTGGGGGCAGAGGGCACAGGAACACAGAGCACCTGTCCCCGTGACCCCGTGCTCTGTGACACTGGGCAAGCTCTGTGTGCTGTGTCCCCCCCAGGAACCGGGAGCACAGCACCTGCCCCAGGGCATGAGGCTGAGCGAGGGAGGCCTGGCTACCTGGAAGGTGTGTGAAGAAAACAACGGCCCCTCGGGGCAGCCACACAGCGGAGGGTGGTTATCTGACTTTATTCAGCGAACAGCCTCACTCAGGGCCCCCCCAACTGCTCCTCCAGCCTCACTCGAGGGTCTGCCTTGGGGAGCTCAGAGGCGGACACACAGCCCCAGTTCCCACTCGGCCTCCTCTTCCACCGTGCCTGGCACAGAACAGATTCACTGCCCATGTCCTCAGGCGCCCACCCGTGTGGCTGGGGAGCCTCCAGTGTTCAGCAGCCACCTGCCGGGGCCTCAGCCCAGCTCCAGGACAGACCCCGCTCCCAAGACACTAGCCACGGGCAGGGGCCTCCATCCCCAGAGGGGGGACACCCAACCCTACCCCCCGGCCCTGCAGCCTGTCCCTGCTGGGCAAGAAGCAAAGTGTACGAAAATACTTTAATTATTTCTTTGAAACTGTTAAGAAATAAGATCATCTTGTTTTTCTTTTACAATCTCAGTTAAAAAAAAAAGTTCACATTAGTGCCGGAGCCAAAGCCGGCCGCTCAGTAGAATCTCTTGTTGCGCTCCTGCCGCTTCTGGAACACCACGGCCCCCACCACGGCGCACACGATGATGCCCAGGAGCGCGCACAGCAGCAGCAGGAACACCCGCCACCCCGTCAGGGGCCCGCTGCGGAAGTTCCCCGTCGGGTCGTCCACGTTGTCTGAGGAAGAAAGGGGGGCTGAGGCAGAGGGGCCAGGTGGGGGCCCTGCCAAGGCCCCACCCCCCCGTGGGAGCTGTGGCTGCCCACACTGCAATGGTGAGGGGCGACCTCAGAGAGCGAGGCCTGGGGCACTGTTCTGCTGCAAGGAGCCGGTGGACACTGGACTCCTGGGCTCCGCCCGGGAGGCCCAGGATCTGCTTTCACCGGCCCACCCCACCCCACCCCGGTGCAGAGGTCTGAGGGCCCTGTTTGCAGAAACGCAGCCCCGGTGCACACCTGGATGCACCTGGCGGCTCCAACAGGACCCAGGCCCCCACCCTGTCCTGCTCCGGCCTTACCATGCAGCTGCCCACCAGCCCTGTCAGTGACCCTGATGAGTGCCAGGCCTGGAACTCGGACTGCCTGGGACGTGGCTCTCCTCCCTGCCAGGCCTGGAACGCTAGCCACAAGCCCTGCCCAAAAGACCTGGCCCGGCAGGCCTGCAGTGCTACCCCTCCCCTGCACAGCGACAGTAATGGCCGCCGATGAAGCCAGGGGCTCCCAGGGTTCCCAAGGCCCCTGTGTCCCCTTCTCTGCTTCAGCCACTACAGCGAGCCCTGGGGCAGCGCCCAGCACACTGCTAACACTGAGTGGGGACTTTGGACCTCACCGCTGGGGGACAAATGGAGCAACCAGTCTGAAAACAGGTCTGTCCCTGCCTGGCCGAGCAGGTGGGGTTGCTGGGTGGGTCTGAGCGGCAACGTCTCTGAGCCCTCAGCAGCCAGAAACCCTTAGTCCAAAGTGGTAAGCCAGTGGCCTAAGGCAAATGTTTGACTCTCAAAACATTTAAAAGCAACCTGAATCTTAAAAACGTGAGTCGTCACATAAAACACCGGGTCCTCTTCAGCTCACACCGTTCGGCTCACAGCTGACCACGGCTGGGCTCAGAGGGTTTCTCTACACATGGGGCCTCACTTCGCCAACGAGGACCCTCCCTCTGTGAGGGCAAAGCCGTGGCTACTTAGTGCTCTGAGAAGAGCCCAGACGTTGGAGTTTTGCAAAAACTCAAGTTCAAATCCTGCCTCTATTCCCTTCTAGCTGAGGAAACTAAAGGGTCAGCTCCTTTGGCCAGTGGTGGGCCCTGCTTCCCAGCCACTCACTGAGGTCACACGTGTGCGCTCTCGGTGCCCTGCGCAACACCAACACCGACAAACCAGCCCCAGTGGCTCCACCTGCCCTTCCTGCAGCACCCCGTGGGAGGAAGCAGACTCCAGGTGCCCCCACACTGCTCCTTAGCATGGCTTGCTGACCCAAGAGCCCAGGCCCCACACACAGCCAGACCCACAAAGGCAGGGGGACCACAGGCACGCAACACTTAGGCCTGACTGGGAGGGGCACCAAACACACACCTTTGGGCGACTTGAGGAAATTGACACTGGGCTCGATCTTGGTCCAATCGATGCTCTCCTCGTCGGGGGTGTGCTCCACCATCAGCTGGAACAGCTTCATGGAGATGATGTCGTGATTGTCTGCAGGACCAAGAGGGTAAGGGCCCTGAGCCCTCCTCCAGGCATGTGGCCCATGCCTCTCCCTGCGGCACAGTGGCCAGGTCCCCGGGGGAGAACCCTACTCCTGCCTGGCTGCGCGCACAGCCCCGATACGCAGTCAGCAACTGCCCTTGAGGCGTGGGGAAGGCCCAGAGCAAACAGACCAGGCAGAGAAGGACCTCTGCTTGATGCTCGTTTCTGAGACTGAGAGGCCGAGGCTCCCAGCCAGGAGGCAGGTCCTGATTGTTGGCTCTGCTAACTGACCGGAATCTGAGGGATGGCCTGGAAAGGGGGGAGCTAAAGAACAAGAGCCCAGCAGCCAGGTGGGCAGAGCCAAGTGGCGCCTGACAGCAAGTGTAAGCAGCCCCTGGAGGCCCGGGGACACACCCAGCTCCGAAGTCAGACCGCAGTTCCCATCTGTGCTCGGCCACCTCCCGGTGTGAACTTGGGGAAGTCCCCTCATCACTCATTGCCAATGGTCTCTGCTGGGTGACAAGGGAGAGAGACCACTAGCTACCTAAGCACACGTCACAGGACTTCACGGAGAGCATGCAGGCATCTGGGTGGGGGAGGGGGGTGTACAATTTTAAACAAGGAAACCAGGGAAGACCCCACTGAAGAAGTAACCTGAGCAGAGAGTGAGGCCCCAGCATCTACGAGACAGCACAGTTGTGGGGCTGGGAGCAGAGCTCCAGAGGTGGCGGGGTGGGGGAGGACCGGCACCAGGGCCCCACAGGCCATGGTGGGACGGCAGTGGCCTTGATTCTGAAAGAGCAGGGACCCACTGCAGAGCTGAGTGGAGACACAGTGTCACGTCTTGTGAGTTTTATGAGATCGCTCTGGCTGATGAGCTGGGAGAGACTGTCGGGGGCTGGTGATCCCCACGGGAGGGGATCACTTGGGGTCTCCTGCAGTTGTCCAAGTGAGGTAGGCTGGTGGCCAGGACCCTCCAGGGAGTGAGGGAGCGGCTACAGGCGGTCTGCTCCACTGTGGAGACAAAGCCGGCAGGGCTCGCCAATGGATGGCGGGGCATGTGAGACAAAAGGGAAGTCCAGAATGTCAGTGAGGTTTTTCGACTGAGCAACTAAAAGGACAGAGGTGTTGTTTACATCTTGGTGGCCAGATGTGGTCATCAGCTGTGGGCATGTGAAAGCTGAGACACCCACTGGGCGGCCGAGCGGAGATGCTGAGCAGGTCGGAGATGACACTGGGTTGCAGGCAGAAATCTGGGGTCTAAGGGTCCAGTTCGAAGCCCCCTAAAGAGAGGGCCAGATGGCCGAGCCTGCTCATGGGCTGAGCCCTGGGTGAGCCAAAACTGAGCCAATGCGAAGAGGAAGAGACCGCGCAAGCGTGGAGCCGATGTAGAAGGTCCGAGAAGGAAAGTGACTAGCTGTGCCGCAAGCCCCAGCAGACCAGGGAAGGTCACAAGTAAGACATAACGCCCTGCACAGCCCACTCACCAGACAGGTCGCCGGTGCCAGCAGAGGCCCCAAAGTAGTAGCCGGTGGGAAGGCGTACTCCTGTGATGTCGATGCAGTTCTTCCACTCGTTCTTGTCCTCCAAGTCAGTCATCACCTGCGGCCGGCAGGCAGGTAACGCACGTTACAGGCCCAGCCTGCCCACCCGCCCCTGCAGAGCCAGTCGGGCAGGGGACGCCCCTGCCCCACCCTCCCCGCTGCCGCCCGCTCACCGTCAGACGGCCCCGGGAGTAGCGCACAGCCAGAAAGGTGTCGTGGTCACGGTTGCGGAAGTCGGCTGTGCAGCCTGCCAGCTCAGTCCAGCGGCCATCCTTGCTGTGGTCGTAGGACAGGGAGCCATTGTTCACCATCACCGAGATGTACGGGAACACACGCTGAGACCGAGACTCCAGTTACTGCACAGCCAGCCCAGCCTGCCAAGCGGCAGGCCCCCCCTCCCCAATCCCTGGAGGCGCCTTGTGCCGGGACCAGGGGCCTACCTCCGTGGTCTCGTCGTTGGGGTACGTGTCCAGGAAAATGGCCAAGCCGTGGAAGTTGTCTTTGCTTCCAAAAACAGGCCCTGGGACGAGAAAGGGACACTCCAGTCGTGGGAAATCGGGGCTGTGCCCCCGCTAACCCAAAGGCCAAAGTAGTACTGGGGGTGGGGGGTGGGGGCCAGAGACGGCAGCCTTTCGGGCACCCGGTCTCTAAAAGAAAAGCCTGCCGGCGGTCTCAGGTGTGGCACAGAGGACCAAGTTCGAAGCCTGAACGTCAAGGACACTCAGGCCCTGTGCTCTGGGTGTCCAGCGACCAGAGGGCGCCCAGCCTTTGAAAACTGGGAAGCCCCATCCTCTAGCCCAGGGGTCAGCAGCTCTCTGCCAAGGTCCAGAGAGGAAACACTTTGAACTTTAAGGGCCACATACAGTCTTCCTTGCTTCTGCTTTTTAAAAATAACGCTCTAAAGTGGTGAAAGCCATTGTGAGCTGGGATGCAGCGACAGGCCACTGTGAGGAACCAAGTTAAGCTGCAGGATTCAGCCCTCTTCCCCAGGGGACGACCCCCAGCCAACCCGAGGTCCCAGGGCTACCCGAAGAAGAGCAGCAGCACCCTAACGGGAGGGTGAAGAGCGGAGCACCCTCAGCCACAGCACACGGAGTACAGCCCTACCGTGCACGAGGCGGTCCCGAGTGTACCACAGGGCAATGCCGTCTCCGTGGAGGTTCTTCTTCCCGGCGCCGTGCACTTTGAAGTGGACGTGCATCTCCCAGTCCTTGAGGAAGCAAGGCTGCAGGGGGGCAGAGGGCTGCTCTGAGCTCTCTGGGCCTTCCTGCCAGCTAGGGGTGAGCGGCCCAGACCCTGCCCCACCAAGACCAGGCCCTCCCTGGAAGGAGGCCAGGCAGCCAGGCACAATCACCACCGGCCAATGGACCCTCCAGGTTTCTCAGCAGGAAGAGAGGGGGCTGCCGGGCCTCCGCAGTATGGAGTGGGAGGCCCCACAGTGTCCCAGGCTGCCTGAGGCCCAGAACCCACCCAGCCCAGCACCAGCGTTCCTGATTTTGATTCATTTCCCCCAAAACCAGCCAAACCCGTCGCCCTGTTTTCTCTCCATGCTGGTGGGATGTGACCTGAGGGGAGGCAGATGCTCCCTGGCATCGGGAACACCAGGTGCGGGGCTGGATGCTGCTGCAGCGGGGGAAGGGGCCTGGCCTCGCGCACCAGGAAGCTGCTCATGAAAACCACAGCTGACACATCCTTTCAAAAGAACTCACAGAGCGGACATGCACGGGTGGGTGTGTGAGCGAGTGATGGAACACAGGCTCATCAGACAGGCCAATGGGAACAGACACTGTGCACCTATCTGGCTGGCGATGAGTAAAGAGACCATTGATGTGCCTGTGGGGAGGGCTCCAAGAAACACACCCAACCAGGGGGACCGAGAGCGCTCCCTCCCACCCTCCGGCGGGCAGTTTGGCTGTCACGGCCTTTGACAGGACGGGCAGAGCCACACACACTCGCATTTAAAGGTTTCAAAACAGCACCAGCGCTGTGTTCCCGTCTGACTTCTGTGCAGGGAAAGGAAAACAAAAGGACTGTGAGGGGCCGACACTGGCCGCACATGACTCTGGGAGCAGATGCTTACTGTCTGCGTTGGACTTCTGCGTAATGAGGGTGCTGCCTCTGTAATCAGAAGAAAGACTCGGAAACAAAGACCTTTCCGTCCCATCGTGGGCAAACTGCCTTGTGCACTCGTGAGTTCAGCAGACCCAGGGTTTCGGCTCTGGGCACCGCACACCCAGCAGATGGGACCCGGCCCCACCCAGAGGACAGAGGGCCAGCAGGCACCTGCGAGGCAGCTTGCCAGTACTGTGCAATCAGCCTTCCCGGTTCTCGACGGTTTACTGGCTCTGGGAAAATGTGCGGATTCCAGAGGGGCGAGTGAGAGGGATGAGGACCAGCTCTCAAGGACAGACAGACAAGAAACCCGAGTCCACAGCACACTGAGGGGGTGCACGGCCCCTGCTCTGTGTTGGGACCAAAGACAGGAAGCCGGAAACAAGAATGAACAAGAAGGGCCACGCCAGGGACTGCAGCCCAGCTGAGACCTCTCAGTCCCTGACATCTGACTAGAGACTCCTCTAGGCCTCACGTTACAGAGACAGTATCTGCTATGCAACGAGAATGCCAGGCACGTGAAAAGACAAGATATGAACAAAAACCAGAGGGAGGGAGGAAGGAGGCTAACAGGAACTCCAGGTATCGGCCGTTCACACGAGTGGTTTACCGCGCTCAAGGAGATAAAAGACAAGACTGATGATTTCGGTAGGTAACTAAAGTTTTTTAAAACAATAAAAATTCCAGAACAAAAAATACAGTAACTGAAATGAACAATGTAATAACAGGTTTTACAAAAGATTTAAAACAGATGAAGAGAGAATCAGTAAACTCTAGCCCAGTCAAGAAAAAATATCCGGAGGAAGCAGAGAGGACGAACACACGACCCACAGACAACGCCGAGGGAGAGGCGGAGGAACGGCAGGAGGCTACCCGGCAGCCAGCGCGGCGTCTCTGGGCCACACGGGAAGTACACAAACACTAATGAAAACTAGTGAACAAAGAAAAGGCTTCGAGTAAATTTACGATTTTTTGCTGGGCGGCATTCATAGCCATCCTGGGCCGCGGCCGGACACCCCTGGAGACCCGTGTAATTGGAGTTTCAGAGTGAACAGCAGAAGAATAGGGCAAAGAAAAAGTGAAGAAGTGTCTAACACTTACTAAAACAGATTCAAAGACATTATTACACAAATCTTAAGTCTTACAAGCCAAAAGAAACAAAAACAAACAAACAAAACTATACTTAGGAAGGAAAAGGAGGGAGAAAACAAAGAAAGCAACCAGAAGGAAAAAAAGATTACCTTCAGAGGAGCTATAATTAGCCTGATATTGGACTTCTCAACAGAAACATCAAGAGCAAGAGGACAACAGATTGATATATTTGGAGTTGAATGGAACAACAGCCCTGACCAGCGTGGCTCTGTGGGTTGGGACTCGGCCCACAGACCGAAAGGCCGATTCCCGGTCGGGGCACGTGCCTGGGCTACGGGCTCCATTCCCAGTCGGGGCGCGTGTGAGAGGCAACCGGTCGATGTTTCTCTCCCTCTCTTTCTCCCTCCCTTCCCCTCTCTTTACAAATAAATAAAATCTTTAAAAAACAACAATAATAATCGATCGGCATAGGGTTCTATACTTAGCCAATGTGTCCTTCATGAAAGAATGCAAAATTCAGACATTTCAGATAAGCAACACCATTAAAACTGTCTTTTGTTCTTTAGGGAGAAGGAAAAGGATCTGAATGTAAAGTCAGAGATTCAGGGAGGAAGAAAGGACAACGGATACAGTAACTCTGAGGGTAAAATCTACATAATAGTTGCATAAAACAGTTTTGTGATTTATAATGCAAAGGACTAAAATAAGTAACAACAATGGCATAAATGGAGTTAAAGTTGTAAGGTCTCGGCACTGTCCAGGAAGGAGGTAAAAAGAACGTATTATTACTAGACTTTGGTAAAACATGGTCGCCTGTTTTAAACTCAGAGAAACCACTAACAAACTGGGAAACAAGCACAGAACTTTCAAGTTAACAGAGGAGTAAAAATGGAATAAAAACCAACCAATTCAAAAGGGAAAAATGACAGAGAACAAATACAAATACAAGGTAAATGGTAGGACAGTAGATTAAACCCAAACATGGGAGTAATTGTACTAAGTGTGGAAGAACTCAGTGTTTGTTAAAAGTATGCAGGATCCCGCTGCATCATGTCTTGCAAGTGAATGTAAATCTGTAATTATCCCAAAATTAAAAGTCTAATTTAAAAAGAAAATAAAGGGTCAAAAAGACTTAAGCAGGGAGCCCAAACTACAAAACTCCCGGGAAAAAAACACGGAGAAGACTGTGACACCGGGTCAGCCACAGCTGCTGGGTAAGGACGCCGAAGCGTGCGCACCGCCAACAGATCACACGTAATGAGATGGAAAGCGAACCCACGGGATGGGAGAAGGCATTTCCGAGTCATGTACCTGGTAGAAGTTAACATCCAGAATACAGAGCGAACACTTACAGTTCAACAGCAACAACTTCAAATGAGCAAAGGGCTTGAATAGGCATCACGCACATTTCCCCAAAGAAGAGATCCAAATGGCCAACAAGTACAGGAAAAGATGCTCAACACCGCCGGTTGTTAGAGAAACACAATCCGAAACCACAGATGCCACGTCACGCCCATCAGAAGGGCTGCTATCAAACAAGGACACAGCACGTGCTGCTGAGGGAGGGGGCCGGGACCCTCACACACTGCTGGAGGGACGGGACACGGTGCGGTCACCGTGCAAGACACTTCTGTGGTCAGGAAAGAGCACACGCCAGAGCTGAGGACCTGGAAGCCACCTGACTCCTTCAGGACTGACCAGGCCTCAGCGAGTCCCCGCGTACCGCAGGCTGAGGGTCCCAGATCCCCGGGGGAAACACTGTGCTACAGTCAATAGAAAGCCTCCCGGGCCCGTGACAGTGCCCCACCACTGACAATGCCAACCGCCCGCCACCTACAGCTGCAGTCAGTTACTTGGGACGGGACCCAATTTCCAACAGTCCCGGCACGACTTGTACCTTACTTAAGGGGAAAAAAAAGCCTTAATACTTTACTGAACTCATTTCCATAGAAAATATAAGGCTACACTGTCATTTTTGTAAAAGATTTTATTTATTTGTTTTTAGAGAGGGGGAAGAGAAGGAAGAAGAGAGGGAGAGGAGCATCGATATGAGAGAGAAACACAGTTGCCTCTCACACACACTCCGACTGGGACCGAACCCGCAACCCAGGCACGTGCCCTGACCAGGAATCAAACCAATGGCCTTTTGCTTTGCAGGATGACACCCAACCAACGGAGCCACAGTGACCAGGGTTCATCTTTAAAAATTATCTGAAAGCGTTAAGGCAGACTAACGTGACAGAATGTGACTCAGGGAGGTTCTTTTACTGAAGGCCTCTCTCAGTGGGTGGTGCTGAGCTGGGACTTAGCAGATGAGAAGGAGCCAAGCAGGCCGGAAGGGCCAGGACGCGGAGTCCGGGGGGGGGGGGGGGGGGCGGGGGGGGGCAAAGATCCTGAGGCGAGAAGGCAGCCGGAGGGCTGAACAAAGTTAACGAGGCGGATGACTGGCGGTCCCAGGCAGCGGGCAGAATGTGTACACATGCCGCATGTTCACCCCTTCACAGGGGGCCCCAGGCTGTAAGGAGCGGGGTGAAAGTCGAGCAAAGGAACCCCAGGCACCTCTAGCAGTAAGGAGAGAGGCTGAGGGGACAGGCAGATGAGGCAACATGAGACAGTGTGGGCCCCCAGAAGTGAACGGGGATGTCAACCAGAAAGGACCGAGAGGAGGGTGATGGAGAAAACCAGGACAATGACCAACACCACAGACACGGGAAAAGTTGGGGTCAGGCTGGATGAGGCAGGAGCAGGCCCCACCCCAAGCTGTGACCCAGCCCCAAATTATTCCCTTTATACCGTCTCCTGGCCTAGATTTCCTCAGTGTGGAGTCTGTGTAGCAACTGATTTTGGCCACGGCTCGCATGTGATATTCCAGTGAAACCTGGGGCTCCCTGACCTCTAGAGCAGAGGTCGCAGCAACTAAATCTGCCCACCAGTCCGTACAACAAACGAGACCCTCAGTTAAGCACTGGGGGAGGGGGCTGAGTCTGCAAGTACTTCCAAGGGGCGCCCTCACCGTCCAGGGGAGGAGGTCAAGTGTAGTGAGTGAACTGCTGGGCTTGGAGATCAGAGAAATCAGAGTTCAAATTCTGTTTGGGCTGAATTATTCGCTGTCTGTGTTAGCTCTGCACAAAGCCACAACAGCCACCTGTCTCAAGCAGCCCATCCGAGAATTAAATGCAGTAAAGCGTGCATAACACACGGCAAAACACCCGATAAAGGCCCTGCTGTTTCCATTTATCCCACATGTGAGAGGGTTCAACTCAGATAGCCTGACAGCCCCACTTAACTCTGAGCCTTAGCTTCGTAGTCAGCAAAATGGAAATAACATCCCTTCCTTCACGTGAGTTTTGAAAGAATTGAGTGAGAAGGGTGTAAAGTGTCAAGCCCAGCTCCCGACACAAAATAATTTCAATAGCCATTGCCTGTTATTACCGGTGGATGGGACCAACACGGGAAAGGGGCGGGGGAGCGGGGGGCAAGCCTTCCAACCAGACTCTGGGCTGCAGCGGAGGCTGGGGGTAGTGGCTTTCCTAAGGGTATGCCTGGCCTCTGGGGAACCACTCACCTGGTGATTCCAGATAGAGCCTTCTTTGCTGCGCTCATCAGGGGTCAGACGCACGTACTGGCTCGTGAGTATAGTGCTGCCTTGGAAGTCCCAGAGGGGCATGGAGCTGGAACCGACCCCTGTGGGCAGAGTGACGGGCACAGACAGGTGGGCAACAGGCCATGCCAGGACTGGCCTTGTCAGAGGCAGGAAACCCAGAGAGCTGCCCTGCTCGGGGGAAAAGGCACTTCCTTTCCCAACCCGGTGCAGCCTCGCCTTCACCCTGCACTCGTTCCCGCCCCAGGCCTCACCTTGGTAGGGCTTGATAAGCGAATGCTCCCGCTTGAGGTGTTCACTGTTGCCGTCAGTTATATCCGCAGCCACCGACCCCAGCAACAGGATAAGAAGTAGAGGTGTCGTGGGGCCAGGGCCGGGGCCGGGAAGCCCAGGCCTCCCCGGGCACCGCCGGCCCCAGCCCCAGCGCCAAATCCATCCTTCCGCCGCCATTCTCCGTTCCTCTCCGCCACTTCCGTTCTAGCACTTCCGCCTTCCGGGTGTCCCATATAATGGCCTCCGGCCGGAAACCCTCCAAACCTAGTGTCACCTGGAGTTAAAAGCAAAGCCTCACAGCAGGACGCGGCGGCTCTATTTGCTGAGCGGCCCCCATCCTGATCAAATGTAGTTCCACACTTTCTTAGCTCCTTCGACGCACCTGTCGGCCGGCCACAGCAACCGGTTCTTACGAGTCACAACCAATCATGGGACAGCACGTTAGGATTGCGAGCCAATGGGGAGCAGAGGGGTGATTTGAGTGGGCGGTTGAACAAGCGCAGTCCGCGGAGCGAGGCGGGCTGGAACTTGTAGTTTTGGCGGGCTGCTCGCGCGGGCCCGACGGACGAAGATTATAGTGCCCTTGACCTCTAGCTACTGATCACTTCCTCGGAGTAACTTTTCCCGGTCCGAGAGCAAAGGATCTCTAATTTGAGGGCGGAGACCTGAATTCCAACTCCCGCGCCACCTCGGACTCCCTGGGTGACCTCTAGTGTGCCTTAGCTAGTTGGCTTAACCCCCTGCAGCCTCACGCCCTTGAATTACCAGTGATTTTAGGGTGTCCACTTCTCCCAGCTCCTCAGGCCCAGTCGGGGTTAAGCAGGACGGCAGATCTGGACCCTGACTCGCGACCCCAGTGATATCTGGAACCCATGCAGGTCCAAATGGTCGTAGTGCCTGCCTGCCACAGCAAGAAGAGTACATTAAAGGTGCAGGAAAGCTGGCCGTGAACCAAAAGTTGAACACTGGTGGCCCACAGCCAAATAGAGCTTTGTTTTTGCCTCCTAATGCTATTTTAATAAATGATTTAACTACTGATATTTTTAAATTAGGACTCTTAAATTCATGTTTTAGAGACAAAATTTCTGGTTTCTCTGGAAAAATTGGAAGATCCAACCAAGCTAAGCCCATGGGCTGTCCCCCTACAAACGCCTTCCTCTTCTAAGCTAGTACACCCTCTAAGTGCTGACCACTAATTTAGCCCTCCTGTCTGGCCCCTCTAGGCGTTTGAATTAATGGCCCCTGTCACAGATCACAGGGCGGGATCTTGGTTGGTTGCTCCTTTATTAAATTCCCTTTTGAATGAATCAATTTATCCAGGATTAAGTGACGAGAGGTCTTTTCTGGGTCATTTTTTTAAAAGATTGTATTTATTTTTTAGAGAGGGGTAGGGAAGGAGAAAGAGAGGGAGGGAAACATCAATGTGTGGTTGCCTCTCTGGGTCCCCTACTGGGGATCTGGCCTGCAACCTAGGCATGTGCCCTAGACTGGGAATCGAACTGTTGACCCTTTGATACGCAGACTGGCACTCAACCACTGAGTCACACCAGCCAGGGCTGGGTCATATATTTTTAATGAGCTTTTTTATTTATACCCATACAAACAAGGACATGTGCATTTGACTAGACCTCCATGAGGGCTGGGATTTTTGTCAGCTGTGGTCACTACTGAATCCCAAGCATCTACAACAGTACTTGACACATAGGAGGTGATTAATAAATAATTGGTGAAAGAATGAATATTTGTTCTAGAACCTGGAATCAAGTCATAAAGAATGAGTAGTTTACCAGAAAGGGGAACAGGAAATGCGAAGGCAGGGACGGATGCCTGAAAGTATAAGGAGTGCAGGCAGCTTGGAGTGGCCGAACAGTGATTGGCAAGAGTTTGGCTGAGGCCAGGCCTCAAAGCGCCTTCAATTCCCAGCTAAGGAACATGACTTTTTTCCCAGAAGGCAATGGAATGGTTTTAAGCATGGGAGGGCCAATGTGGATTTCTCTTGCTATGGTGAGAATAGACTAGAGCCAGGTGACAGGTGGGACAACTGAATAGGAGGTCATTAGGACCAGATGAGAGAGGGCAAGGCCCAAGCCAGTGAGGTCTCCACGGGGAATGGGGATCGGAAGTCCCACACGAAGACTAGACATCAGTAAGTGATCCCCTGTGGGAAGCCAGGGACAGAGAGGTTGAGACCGGTGTTCCATGGAGTGGAGGTATCCCACCAAGCCCATGGAATGGAGGAAAGTAGGTAAGGGCTAAGAGGTGGGAAGTCCCAGGGTTTTGGGCCCCCTAGGGAAATGACTCATATGATACTTGCATCTCCATGTGAGGTAGGATACTCATCTCTCAGTTACCAGAGAGGATGACCTTGAGGGTCCAGCAGAGCCGTGAGTTGCAGGTCTTTTGGGGGAGGAAGGTGAACTGTTAGCACCTGGGCTGGTGGTGTCCCAGGCCCAACTCCTGGCACCCCAAGCGCATGTATTTACAGCTTAGCAGATCTCTACCTTGATGTGTAACCTTGGGCAACTCACGTCTCTCTGAGTCTCAGTTTCCTAATCTGTAAAATGGGAATAATGAGAACCAATCACATGGAGAATGTAAGGATCAAATGAGGTCAGTTCAGGAGAAAACCCTGTACACTGTAAAGCCCCCTCAGAAGCGCAGGCCCAGAGCCATGATGCAGTAGACAGGCAGGCAGTCTCCACCCATGGCACACACTCTCCAACCCCCTCACAGGCACATTCACACTGTCGTGTTTTAAAACCACCATGGGCAAGGCTCCAGGCCCAAAAGCAACCCCTCATACACACACCTCATACACATTCAAGTCTGAATGAATCCCTCTGCCCTGGTGGCCTGGAGCAAAGTGTCTGGAAGGAGGTGAGTCAGGGCTGGATGAAGAGGTGATGTAACTAGGGTAATGCTAGCTGCTATAACAAATAAACCCTAATGTGTGTAATGGCTTCAAGTTTATTTCTTGCTCATATATAACCATCTAAGGCTGCTATTTCTGGCTGATTGGTGGCTTGCCTTCGATCACAAATGCAGAGACCCAGGCCTCTTCCTTGTGTCTCCACGATCCCCTACAGCCTCATCATCTTCTGCAGCCAGCCAGCTGAAAGGAAAAGAGAATGCAGAGAGCATGTACTACTGGAGCTAGTCACATGGCCACACATGACCGCAAGGCAGCCTGGGAAATTAAAGCTTAGCCATGTGCCCCGGAAGAAAAGAACATGAGTTTGTGGTGAAGAATAATTCTGTGCCACCGAAGTTTGCAGGTCACAGCCCTAAAAGGGGGCAGGGTATAGAGGGTAGAATATGGAAAAGGGGGTGTCACCTTTTCTCTGTTGAGAGAGGGGCCCAAGCTGGAGTTGAGGGCCCTACGTCCATACATCCAGTAGAGGGAACATGCATGTATAAGAAAGACATGAGCTGAGGATTCTGGCTAACGGGCCCCAGTTCACCTGGGACTGGCCAGGCTGAGAGGGCAGGGTGCCACTCCTCAGCTGGCAGAGTTCGGCCGAGGTGGGTTTGTATGTGAGCGAGGGGACGGTGAAGGCACAGGCGCACCTGACCCGTACCCCTGTCCACGTGGGCGAGCGTGGCACGCACCTGTGCTGTGTGCAGGGGTGCCTGTCACGTATGCCCGTTCCCAGGATTGTGCAGACAGATGACCGGACACCAGGTGGTCCTTATGAAGGAGAACCTGTGTGTTTATGACGTGCACATCTGAATGGTCTGTGTGTGCATGACCACGCATGCCAGGTGTCCACTTGTCTGCACACCTGGGCACATGCCTGGGAAGTGTCTGAGGACACAGGGAGTAACTGCACAGGCACAACTGCCTGGGGGAGGGGTGCTGAGTGTGTACATGCCCAACACACAGTAGGTGTGAGATAAGCGTGTGCTGAGCAAAGTCCATGTGTGGATACTTGGAGCACCTATACTTGTATATACACACATGTGCATAGAGCCCCTGCTAGGTTGCCCCAAGTTGCCTAGGTGTGTGAACATGCATTTCTGTGTGGACGTGACCCTGGAGCTCCCCGGGCCGGGCCAGACCAGGCTGGGCTCCTCTCCGAGCACGCGGGGCCCCTGCCATGTGTTGGTGCCTGCGTGGGGCACTGCAAGGTTGCGCTGGCAGCGTGTGTGTGTTTGAAAGTGTGAGTAGGAAGAGGCGTTCACTCTCTTAGACCTTGCTTTTTTCTGTGGTTCCGTTTCTATAGAGACACTTCCTGTGGCAGAGAAAAGAGGTAGTGAGCTGGTGTTTCAGGATGTGAGGGCCCGCAGGAGCGGAGCTGGGTTCTATCCGCGCCAGCCTGCCGCCCTGCAAGCTCTGGCCTCGGCGCGCTGCCCACAGTCCCCATGGTGGGCGCCCCCCCGTAGCGGGGACCAGTGAACAGCGGAGGCATGCCAGGGAAGCCCAAGCACCTGGGCGTCCCCAACGGGCGCATGGTGAGTGTAGGCTCCAAGCCAGGCCCGTGGGGAGGGATGGGCACACCCAGGGTGGAGCCCCGGAGCACACCCAGCAGGGCTGGGCAAGAACCTGCGTGCTGCTAGCGGGCGGAAGAACTTGGGTTCAGACAGCAGGTGGTGGGACCTAGTGCCCTCACCCCTGGACCTTCCAGACTGGCCTGCTGGGGACCTAGGGCAACCCTGGGGATCAGGCCAGAGCACAGCCAGCACAGGCTTCTGGTCAGGCCCCGCTGCTGCCTCTCCTGCTCCTCTGGCACCCTCTGGGGCTGCTTGGCATGCCCCGTGCCCCCTGCACACCCCCATGGGCCCAAACCGTCACACCTCGTTTAGCTTCAGCCCTCCCCTCCTCACCCCATGTTCTGATGCCCAAGGTCGGGTAAGGCGCAGCCCTCACTAGGTTGCTGCCCGCAGCTGGACCTGCTCCAGAGGCTTCCTGCCAGAACTGGCAGTCGTTGTGCAGCCTGGGGTGGCTCAGAGGGGTCAGGCCAGGTTGGTGCAGCTTGTCCGTTATAATCTCAAGTTCCTGGGGAGCTTTGGAGTAGCTGGGCTCTAGGATGCCCTGGCTGCTGCTGCCCCACCCCCTAAACACCCTCCCTGGCTGCTTGGACCCCGGGTCCAGCTGCCCTTGTAAGGTCCAGCTTCTTTGTTCATTCAACAGATGGGGCAGGCTGTGCTGGGCCTCCCTTCTCTCCCTAGAATACCAGCCCATTTGGCAGGTCCCTAATCCTTCCTAACAAGCCCAGAAAGGCCAGATTGTCCTAGCCTCCCGCCAGGCCCCAGCCTAGTATTGTGAAACAAAGCCAATGGATCTAGGGAGGCTTGGGTTCCAGCCTTGGCTCTGTTTTCCCTTACTAGGCGGTCCTCTCTGATCCTCAGGCTCCTCATCTGTAAAGTCAGGAGAATAGAACCGATCTCTAAGTCTTGTTGAGATGCTTAAATGGAATGAGGAATATGAATGATGAATAGGAGGGCTCCATAAATGTCAGTCCGATGCCCTCTTCATCATCAGCCCCTCTTCAAGGATCTCCTGCCTCACCAAGAAGCTGAGCCATCCCCAACCCCGCTCCTGCCTCCTAAGTCTCAAGATCCATTTTTCCTCTCTCCTCCCAGCATCTCTGTATTGCCCACCCCCAGGCTAGCAGGGTGGGAGAGAGGCAGACCCCTCCAAGCTGGCCCAGGCGCCCACCTCACTGTCTCGACCATCAGGCTAACTGAAAGTTCGGGAACCTGTGGGTCTCGCACTCCTAGCCTATAGGCATGACACTTGGGTGTCCAGGCCAAGGGGGGCCATGCCCACTCCCACCCCCACCCCAAGCGGCAGCTAAGGGGCCCAGAGGCACCCTTTGCCTCTGCCCTTCCCTCGTCAACTGTGTCTTCTCTGCCCAAAGTCATTCGGAGCAAGGAGGGTACCCGAGCTCGGCCCCCCACCTCGGTAAGCCCACAGGCTTTCCTCTCGGCAACCTGCTCACACAGGTTTATCTTTGTGCTTCCTGGGCCTGTTCTGAATGTCCTGTGCCACCTCTGGGAATCCCAAGGGCCACAGATTGGCCTCTTGCTGGTCTTTGGGAGCTTTCTGAGGCCAAGCTCAGCTAAGACGGGGAGGGGCAGATGGGCATCGGCGGCTGTAGCAGGGATGAGCACAAACAGGCACCTGTGAGCCAGGCATCCGGCTCCTCCCATGAATCACCTCCTGATGGAGGCTCAGAGGAATGAATGACTTGGGGAGGGCAGCTGGCGGGATGTAAGGGCCCACATTTGAACCTAGCTCCTCTGACTCAATGCCATGGTTCCTCCCCCTCCCCAAACTGCCTGGCTCTGTCCTCCCCCACCTCCCCCAGCTGCCACCCCACCCTCGTCATTCCTTGCAGAGGCAGTTTCATTTGTCAACCTTGTCTTTCTGCCACTCAGCATGTCAGGCAGTTGCAATGAAACCTGTCACTTAGAGATGACTCCCAGCCCCCCTCCCAGAGATGCCTCCACGCAGCCCCAACTGCCACCTCATTTGCTCACTCATTCATTCGACAACACCTCCGCTGGGCCTGCTTGGTGCTGGCCCTGTCCCAGTTCTCAAGGCCCAGGCCCTTCATTCTGTCCCCTGCCCTCAAGCAGCTCCCAGTCTGGCAAAAGGCATGGGCACAAACCCCGGAGTAAAATTCCGGTTCGGGTGAGAGCTGCGGCTCAGGGATGGAGAAAGCTCCAGGGGCCTGGGAGGGAGAAGCAGCCCCTCTGTGCACTTGGTGCACTGGGGCCTGGAAGAAGTCCCAGCAGGATGTGCCAGCCGGAGGCAGGTGTGGAGCGGGGAAAGGCCCAGATGTAGGGACACTGGGAGGGGCGCTCATCATATTCTGTCACTCTTGGGCAGCCTGCTTAGTCTCCCCCACCTGACAAGGAGACGTGCAAGGCAGAGCCCATGCACCTCTGGGCCATCTGAGAGACAGGTGACCTCACAGAGGGGCCAAGTCTGGGGTCAGCTCCCCAGGGCTGGCGCAGACTGGAGGAGCCAGGCTCCCAGGGTCCTCTGTGGGTGTCTCCGGGCCTTGGCTTCCCCAGGCTAGGATGAGAGATGATGGTACAGCAGACACACAGTAGATCGGCTCTCCCTTTGCAGTCCGACCCCTCCAGGGGTCAGGGTTCATGAGGAGCACCTGGGCCCTTTACCCCCAATTGGCTTTGCCCACCTGTGGCCCAAGCACTGAGGCCCTGGGTCTCCCAGCTCCTCTGGGAAGTCTCCTGTCCACCCTGGGAGGCAGCTTAGTGGGGGGAAGACCTCAGACTCCAGAGTCAGGCACACTTGGGCTCCAGTTTCATCTCGGCCACTTCGCAGCTGTGTGACTTCGCGCCTAGGTGTCCTCACCTGAGAGATGGGAGGAGTAGTAGCTGCCTCACAGGATCGGGCTGTGAGGACTGAGTGAGAACAAGCCCATGTGCCTGTCACCCCATTGGAGCTCAGGAAATGCTGGGCCACCGTCACCTTAGTATTTAGACACCAGTGGCTCCCCCGGGGCCCATCTCCTAAGAAAAACTATAGCAACTGATGATGCCCGACCATGGACTGGGGATACCGCTGGACACCACACCCTTCCTCATCCTCTCTTCCCCTTTTCTCACCATTCACGCACCACTTCTCCTCAGGCAGGCCGGGTGGGGCAAGGCCAGCCCTGCTCAGCACAACTTCCCCTGGCCTGGAGGCCTGGGCAAGTGGGAGCCTGGCCTGCAGCTCGGCGTGAGGGCAGAGGAGCCCTGACTGCCTCATGCCTGCTGCTTCCAAGTACAGGCCTTTTGTCCTTCCCGGCAGCCCCGGCAGGTTGGGAAAGCTGAGCCCTATGCTATCAAGGGGGAAACTGAGGCCCACAGAAGGGAGGTCACTTCTGCTGGCATAGTGGAACTGGAACTGGCCTCCACTCCAACCCTCCCACCTCCAGATGTTGGTCCCCCTCCTGTCGGCCTCGGCTACGCAGACCAGCAACCAATGGGGCAGGAGGGGCTCAGGAAGGTGAACTGCAGGCTCAGAGGTGGGGTATTCAGAGGTGGAGCATCCCTGGTGCGGGGGGAGGGGTTGCTGGGGCAGCCTAGGCGGGCAGAGCAGTGCTGCTCAGGGCCCTGATGACTGCTTGGAAGCCCTGGGCAAGGAGGGTGCTTCGTGGGAGGCAATGCAGGTTGGCTTCCTCCTACAACCCAAGCCTGCCTCCCAGGAGCTGCCAGACTAATAGGGGAGAGAGACCCAAATAAGGACGGGCAGAAACCTGGTGGGCAGGGGGATTCGGGCGGCTGGTGTTTAGGGAAGACAGGCAGAGATTGTCAATGAGCAGAGATTGGAGAGCCACTGGGCAGGGGAGCAGAAGCAGATACCAGGCAGAGAAAACAGCGAAGCAGGAAGCAGGAGTGTGTAGGGGTGAGGGAAAACCAGAGAAGTTTAATAAAGTGTAGGGTGGAGGGAGGAGGAGGGAAAGACGGAGGCTGAAGGGGTTTGTCAGTTAGGCCCAGGCGGAGCTGCAGCTATGACCCAGCATGTGCTGGCCTCCCAGGGCCGGGAGTGGGGCCTGGGGAGGACCTTTAGGTGGAGCTGGCCCCACCTAAAGACACAGAAAGTCAATTTGACCTCATTCAGAGAATAAAACAAAATAGAGGTAGGGCTGGCTTCAGTGGCAGAGCCTTGCCCTCTCTGGGGTCCCAGCCTGCCCCAGCAGCCATGGGGGGAGGGGGAGCAGCAGAGAGAGCAGCCTGGGCAGGCAGGTGGCCAGAAGAGAAAGAGCAGGCTGGAAGGGACTGGCCGTAGGCACATCCCCCCACAGTTGGGGCTTTCTCCTGGAGCTGTGAGAGATGGCTGGGACAGGGCCATCTGATGGGGGAGAGCAAGGCAGGGAGGGGAGGGCTGAGCGGGCTGGGGCAGGGGCGTTGCCATTGCCTTCGAAAACTCTCCCTCCTCCTCAGCAGCATCTCATCATCACAGGGCTCCTGGAGGGAGAGGAGACTCAGGGAGGGGACCACGGTCCTGAAACTGGAAAAGGGTGGGGCTGGGGTTTGAATTCAGGTCTGACAGACTCTGACACCTGTGCTCTTCCTCTGTGGCAGGCCCCCCAACTAGAAAGTGGGAGGGAGCAGGGTCGGCCACCAGTACTAACACAGCAACAGTAATAACAATGTTCTCTGAATACTTACACGTGCCAGAGAGGGTCCTGAGTTCTTGGCATATATAGATAATTTATTTACGCACAGCAACGCTTTAAAGTCAGGACGATTACATATTTTCTCCATTTGTATAGAAGAGGAAACGGAGGCACAGAGAGGTAAAGTATCCTGTCCAAGTCACACAGCACAGATTTAAACCCACGCCGTCTGGGCAGCACCTGCTTCCATAAGTAACACAAATGCATCAAACTGGCCCCAGAGACCTCCGAGGAGGCTGAGCCCTTCCAGGCTCAGGGCTGCTGCTCAGTGCCAGCCGAGGTTGCCATGCTGGAAGAAGCTCAGGGTGGCGGGGCCATAAAGCTGGGGTTTTCTGTAAAATTCCTGATTTTTAAATGTAGGAAACCTCTTTAAATTTAAAAAGAAAAAAAAACATTCGGAGGGCCAAGATGTTAGTGCTGTCTCACATACCTGCACATGACCCCAGGTGCAAGTGGGGAGCAGAGAGGGGGGCTGCAGCCAGGGGGGCCGGGAGAGGCTTTCTGGGGGGAGAGGTGTTTGCAGACCTGCTTCCAGTGGGGTTGGAAAGGAGGGGCAGGTGGTGGAAGCTCCCATGACAGACAGAGCCTAGTGGAAATGTAGGAGGTAAGAGGGAGGGAGGAGCTGGGGATGACTCAGGCCCTGGCATTGGGAGCTCAGGTGATGGGAAGAAAGATGAGATGCAGGGAAGCGGGTTGGGATCCCTGCTGTGGTGGTGGCAGAGGTGGCTTCCATTTGGCACTGGATGCATTTGAAGGGCTTGTGGGACATTGGGGCAGAGATGGTAGCAGGAAGTTGGCTATGTGTTTGGAGCTGAGGAGATGTGGGTGGAAGGGCCCAGGATAGAGCCTGGCAGGGGCAGGGGCCACCTTGCGGGGGGTAGGAGATGATGAGGAAGCTGGAGGAGCTGCTGGGAAGGTAGGAAGATCAAGCAAGTGTCATTCTGAAGGAAGGTTTTTCCGTTTCACCGATGGTTGGGATCCCAGAGAAGTCAGAGCTGTGCGTGCAGGGCAGGAGGGGATGGCGTTGGCCGCTACAGCAGCATCTCTCACAGTGTGGTCCATGGGCCAGCACCATCAGCATCACCTAGCAGCCTGTTAGCAATGCAGAGTCTCAGGCCCCTTCCTGGACCTACTGAACCTGAATCGTCTGAGGGGGGCCCCTCCTGGGGTTTCTAATGCACACCGAAGTTTGAGAACCTCTGTACTATAAAATAGCATACTGTGCCCTGCCCAGGAGGGTTGGGACCCAAGGGAGACCCTGGTCCCCAAGAGGAAACAGTTGCAATAAGGAGATCGTCAGCTACAGAGGCTCCTTTCCTTCCTCAAAGACAACAGCAGACACTGATATAGCGCTTACTGCACATGGGCCACTGTTCGAGATGCCGCAAACACTTTCGATTGACTTGGTCCTCACAACAGCCCCAGGAAGTAGGTTACTATGACTATCATCATCCTCTGTTTCCAGGTGAAGGCAAGCAAGTAACTTGTCCAAAGTCATACAGCTAGGGGCAGAGGCAGCATTCAGAGTCTGTGCTCCTACCCACCAAGCTATATCCCTGGGCCTACCGAGCAGGCGCTGGGGGAGGGAGGCAGGGGCAAGGTTGGGGGGGGTGGTACCAGGCAGAAGTTGAAGCACACAGGGCTTGACCCGTGATGGAAGAGGAGCGGGGGACAGCCTAAGCAAAACCTTGAACAAGCAGTGACCGGGCTGGGAATGCCCAGCATGGCCCTCCGGGCAGAGGGCACAGCTCCAGTCCCGGGGGCTGGCCCAGAACTGTCCTTTGAGAACCCACCCTGTGCTGTACCCTCATTTTCCACCTCCGGTCTCTTGTAGGTTTTGGCTGTCTCAGACGGAGGTGAGTGACAGGGCGTGTGGAGGGAGCCTGCTTGGGGCTGCGGTGTGGTGTCTGTGGAAATGGGGTGGGGATACCCCTGCCACTTGCTGTCTATTCAGGGAAAGTTTCTGCAGGTGGGGTTGGGCCACGGGCTGGGGAGGCTGCAAGGCTCACGGCCACTTGTCTGTCCCCCTGCAGAGCTGAGCAGCAAGGCGGGGCCCCAGGGCCAGGGCGAGGGCCGGGGCAGCTCCCTCAGCATCCACAGCCTCCCCAGTGGCCCCAGCAGCTCCTTCCCCACGGAGGACCAGCCCGCGGCCAGCTGGGGCCTGTCCTTCGAACGGCTGCTGCAGGACCCGCTGGGCCAGGCCTACTTCACTGTGAGCCCTAGGGTGGGATAGGGGGGCCAGGTGGCAGAAGGGGTGGGGAGCATGCATGGCACTTCAGGTTGGCCCGTGGTGTCAGCTGCCTTTGCCGCAGCTTTCCTTTGGTCTCTCTTCCTCTTCTGCCAGCTGGGAACTTTGCTTCTCTCTGTCCTTGTGTCTGCCTGTCCTTTTCTCTCTGTGCATCTGTATGGGCCCCATCCATCTGTCTGGCTTGGCCTCGACCTTGAGTCTCTATCCCAACCCCTTTGACCACATCGCCTGACTGGGTCTCTCACTCCTGACTGCCTTTTCCTTCTTACACACCCACCTGACCCTCCACCACCATCCGCCCCCCCACCCCTCACCCCCAGGAGTTCCTGAAGAAGGAGTACAGTGCCGAGAACCTGACTTTCTGGAAGGCCTGCGAGAGCTTCCAGCAGATCCCTGCCAGCGATACCCAGAAGGTGGGGGGAAGACAGAGGTGAGGCAGAGAGGTGGGACCAGGGCCTGGGGGATGCCCCTGACCTTCACCTGTCCCTCCTTCCCCAGCTAACTCAGGAGGCCCGCAGCATCTACCAGGAGTTCCTGTCCAGCCAGGCACTGAGCCCGGTGAACATCGACCGGCAGGCCTGGCTCGGTGAGGAGGTGCTGGCCGAGCCCCGACCGGACATGTTCCGGGCGCAGCAACTTCAGGTGAGGGGGCGTGGCTTTGAAAGGGAGCGCAGGAGCAGAGGCGGGGCCAGATCCAGGGGCAGAGCCTGAGCCGCGTAGGGCAGGGAATGAGGGGTGCGGTGGGGAAGGGGCAAATTTGGTTGTGGGTTTAGAAACAAGTTAATGCTGGGCAGGGCGCTGTTCCGAGGTAGATACCCCAGGCTGCTGTGAAGGAGTGAGCCAGGGGCGTGGCCTAGTCGCGAAGTGGGTGGGGCCACGCGTAAGGGCGGGGCCTGGGCCTGGAAGGTGGGTGGTCGGGGCCAGGGGCTTGCTTCCCAGGTGAGAGACCAGGCCAACTCCGCCGGCCCGGCCTGGGACCCCGGCTCACCGCCGCGGCGCCTGCCCCGTAGATCTTCAACTTGATGAAATTCGACAGCTATGCGCGCTTCGTCAAGTCCCCGCTGTACCGCGAGTGCCTCCTGGCGGAGGCGGAGGGGCGCCCCCTCCCGGACCCCGGCTCCTCGCGCCTCGGCAGCCCCGACGCCTCCAGGAAGGTGTGGACCAGGGGCTGTGGGGCGCGGGGTGCCCGGGGCACATCTGCGGGCTCGCCCGGGGGTCTGCGTGCGGGCTGGGGCCCGGCGCGGTGCCAGCGCCTTCCGTGTGCCCGCAGAAGCCGAAGCTGAAGGCCGGGAAGTCGCTGCCGCTCGGCGTGGAGGAGCTTGGGCAGCTGCCGACGGCTGAGGGCCCCGGGGGCCGCCCGCTCCGCAAGTCCTTCCGCAGGGGTGAGGGCAGGAGCGGGCCCCCGGGAAGAGAGGGCGGGAGTGTAGGCAAACCTTGAGAACCCCTTTCCTCCTACTTGTCCCACAGTTTGCGAAAACCGAGAGGAACGCAGGGCCCTGTGGCCACCGCGTTCCCCCGGTGGCCTGGTTCCCAGGCTACACCCCAGAAGTCTGGGGAGCCCCCTCGGTAGCAAGGCTTGCAGGACCCCAAACCGCGTTAGACCCATACAGGAGAGCTCCACCCGGGCCCCCAACTGAGGAGAGGCCTCCGCAGGGGATGGGGGTCGGGGGCTGCCCTGCTCACTGCTCCCCCTCTCCTAGAACTGGCGGGCACCGGGGCAAATTCGGCCTTGAGACGAGAGTCCCAGGGCTCCCTCAACTCCTCGGCCAGTCTGGACCTCGGCTTCCTCGCCTTCACCAGCAGCAAATCTGAGGTGAGCGACGGCTGGGGGAGACGAAGTGCGGGCTAGGGTCCCTTCGCGTGGCCGCCATCATTCCCAGTCACCACCCTCACTTCCACGACCCTCGCTTGCTTCTCGCAACCAGTTCCTTCGCCTGCTTACTTCCTACCTGACCTCACCACAATGGGTCCCATGCAGGCGACGTATGTGCACGTGTGGGTGCCCAGGTGGACACTGCGTGTGGGAGGGTGCCGGTGGGTGGACCTCCCTCTGGGTACCTGTGTGCCTCGTTGGGCATACATGTTCCTGTAGGAGGACAGGTGTGCTCTGCGGCATGTGTGCCTGTGTGCATGCGTGTGCCCCAGTGCGCTCACCGGTCTGCATGTCCTCGAATGTGCACCCATGACCTCCCCACCACTCCTGCCCCGCATTAGAGCCATCGGAAGAGCCTCGGCAGCTCAGAAGGTGACAGCGAAAGCCGGCACGGGAAGTACTGTTGCGTGTACCTGCCCGACGGCACAGCCTCCTTGGCCCTGGCCCGACCCGGCCTCACCATTCGCGCCATGCTATCAGGCATCTGTGAGAAACGAGGCCTCTCTCTACCTGACATCAAGGTCTACCTGGTGGGCAATGAGCAGGTGCGAACCTGGCCTGGTCGCCAGCTCCAACTCCCCCTCTGGTCCTCATCCCAACCCCATTCCTGCCTCTGCTCAGCTGTGACCTCAACCCCAATTCCATTCCTGATCCCCTGACCAACCCTAATTCCAACCCTATCCCCTATCCTCACCCCGTTCTTTTTTTTTCCCAAAGATTTCATTTATTTATTTATTTTTAGAGAGCAGGGAAGGGAGGGAGAGAGGGAGAGAAACAGCCCTGTGTGGTTGCCTCTCGCTCGCCCCCTACTGGGGACCTGGCCCGCAACCCAGGCTAGTGCCCTGACTGGGAATCCAACTAGCCACCCTTTGGTTCGCAGGCCAGCTCACCTCCTTCTTAACTCCAGCCTCTAGTAACCATACCCCTCCCCCCATGCCCAACTCCAAATCAGCCCAGTGCCAACTCCTCACTCAAACTCAGATATCCACTCTCAACTTCCCAAATCCTGCCCCGCCCCGCCCATCCTGATCTCCAGCTTCACCCAGCATCCCCACTCTGATGGTTTTGGGTTGTAGAGCAGGAAGAACCCCTGCTGGAGGTGGCTTTTCCCCCAGCACTCCTACCTCAGACTGCCCACCCCTGAAATCACTGTTGGGGGAGCCCTCCCCTCCTTTGCCACCAGGAGCACCCAACCCTACGGAACCCATGAAAACTTTCCTTTAGGTACAAAGTAGCCTAGCTTTAAAGGGGAGTCTAGGGGGAAACTCACTTTAAACCAAGCCGTCCAGTGGGGGGCCTGAAGGAAGAGCGCTGCATCCCAGAAGACCCAACAGGATTTCATTCACCCAGCAGCCAAATCCTAACCCCCTGCACAGTGGGTGGGCAGAAGGGCCTGGGCCTAAGCTCTGTCCTCCAGGTCTACTGGCTGGAGGTGAGCTGGGCAGGGTATGATCAGGGAGGAGGAGTCAAACCTCCAGAGGGTTTCTGGGGTGAGGTGGGCATTTGTGGTTGATCCCAGGAAGGCTTCTTGGAAGAGGCAGCAGTTGATGAGGATGAGGAGGAGCTTGCCTCTCAGAGCTGGGGGGGGGGGGGGGCGGGGAGGAGGACATTCCAGGCAGAGGGAAGAGCTGAATCCATGACCTGGAAGTGGGTGAGAAGTTCAGGGCGCGCTCAGGGGCCCAGAGTGTGGGAGTGTGAGGGCAAGGGTGGGGAGAGGTCTGCCCACTCTCTCGGGCCTCCAGAGCAGCCTCCACAGCCCAGACGGGCTTTCATGACTGCTAAGTATAACTTCACCACCCACACTCCGCCTGTCCCTGCAGCACGGCGCAGGCCCAGGGCAGGCTAGAGGCTGCCTCCCTGCCCCCAGCCGGTGCAGGTCCCAGAGCCTCTGGGGACAGTAATCCCCACAGCCCCCATTTCTGGGCCTGCTGTGCCAGACGCTTCGCTTCCTCCAGTCCTCACGGCAGACTTGGGGGGAGAAGCCCTTTTTGCAGTGAGGAGACAAGAAGTGTCCTTAGTAGGTGGGGATGGAGAGAAGTGGACAAATATCCAAAAAGCGACAAGCCCTGGGTGGCCGACCAAAGATGGGTGGTGAGGGAGGAAATTCGTCCAGCTGGTCAGGGTGGGTTTCGCATGCCTGAGGGACAAGGCACAGCTGTCCGGGAGTCAGATCCTGTCCTGGCCCGGGAAGAGGCGCCCTATGATCCAGGACTTAAGGCTGCCCCTTACCCAAGCAACCCCTTTGCCATTCCGTGCCTGCCCCACCCTCGTGTTCCCCAGAACTCCCTTTTGCGAGTGTGCCCCGCACTCCTACCAGCCTTCTCCCCTGCCTTGGCCATGCCCCTGCCCGGCTCTGCCTCCAGCCTGGTCTCTACTGCATTCACGTCTCTATGGTTCACCTGCCCATCCACCCTTCCCTCTAAACGTTAGGGCAGCCCCTGAAGAAGTGAAGGTGGTTCCCTCGGGCAGCGGGGCAAGCTAGGGATGGGAGGAGGGACTTAGACCCTGCCTGGCGTCTGCAGAAGGCCCTGGTCCTGGATCAGGACTGCACCGTGCTGGCGGACCAGGAAGTGAGACTGGAGAACAGGATCACCTTCCAGTGAGTGCCCCTTCCTCGAGGCTTGGGTCGGGTCGTTGTTCGAGCTACAGTTCTTTCCTGAAGGTCCCGCCTCTAGTGCTAACCCCTCCCCTTGGGCTAAGTCCTTACCCCCTACCCCTAGCTGGACCTCCCCCGCCCGGGTTCAGGCTCCGCCTCCTCCCGGGGCTGAAGGGTGTGGGTTGGGAGGAGAGGCGGGGTCCTGCCCTCGGCCCTATCGCAGCCGGAGGGTTCCGTGCAGCCTCGAGTTGGCGGCGCTACAGCGCGTGGTGCGGATCTCGGTCAAGCCCACCAAACGGCTGCAGGAGGCGCTGCAGCCCATCCTGGCGAAGCACGGCCTGAGCCCGCAACAGGTGGAGCTGCGCCTGGTGAGCCTGCGGGACTGCTGGGCTGGGGCGGGGGGCGGGGCGGGGGGGAGTGGGCTCCCAGTCCTGCGGGCTGCTGACCTGTCCCCGCAGCCAGGCGAGAAGCAGCCGCTGGATCTGGGGAAGCTAGTGAGCTCAGTGGCGGCCCAGAGACTGGTTTTGGACACTCTCCCAGGTAGGGGATGTTGGCCCGGGGCGTGGTCCCCGGGGCCGGCTCCGATCAAGGAGTAAGAGGGTCCAGGTGAGACGCAAACACAAAGGGTGGCTCTCTCTGCCCCAGGTGTGACGATTTCCGAAGCTGGCGATGCATCCCCCTGCCTTAGCCAGGTGAGTGAAAGGCGGGAAGCCCTCTTTTGCCCGCCACACCTCGCCTCCTGGTTGTGGCTCTGACCCCACATTCTCACAGCGCGCCCCGCCTAGAACCCAGGACAAGGCCGCCCACCCGCCTCCGCTGCCGCTCAGCTCCCCAGCCGGGGAGCCCAGTAGTGTCACTGGGAGGCGACAGACCTGTGACATCGAAGGTACTTTGGGGATGGCGGGGGCTGAAGACCAGGGGGTTTGGCACCACTGAGGTGGCATCAGGGGACTGGATGTCATTGGAGCTTGAACAAGAGGGCTGGGGGTCATCAGGGTTGGGGGACCAGCCAGGCTGGGATCGGGGTGAGCAGGGGCCTCCGTGCTGGGGTCAGGAAGGCTGTGGCCATAGTACGGGCAGTGAACTGCGGTGGAAGACAGTGGGCAGTTCTCTGCAGGAGGGTCCCCTGATTCTGTGGCCACCCCCAGGCCTAGTGGAGCTGCTGAACCGGGTCCAAAGCAGCGGGGCCCATGACCAAAGGGGCCTTCTGCGCAAAGAGGACCTAGTGCTTCCAGAATTCCTGCAGCTGCCTGCCCAAGGGCCCAGACCCCAGGAGGCCCCACCACAGACTGAGTCATCAGCTCCACCCGAGGGGGGCCCCTCGGGCTGCACAGCCCACTCAGCCCTCTGACAGCTGTCCAACAGTCCAGGCTGGCTGCAACAGCCCCTGGCAGGCCGAGCATGCCATGGCCCTGCTCTGCATGCCCTGTCTGTGCTGTGAGTGTCCCCGGCCCCTTCCTGCCACGGGCTGGCCCGAAGGAAGAGCCACAAGGGGGTGGAGAGGGGCTCAGAGTAGCCATACCCCACAGCTGCCACCACTTGGTCCCTCAGAGGCTTGCCCACCCATCCCTTGAAGCAGGCCACTGGGGGTAGGTGCGGCTCCCCTCCTCCCTTCCCCCACCCCCGTGCGGGCTCACCCAACACAGAGGGGTGGTGTTGGCAGTGCCAGCCTCCCCACCCTGTGCCAAGCCTCATCAGGGAGCAGGAGGAGGGGCAGGCCCCTCCTCAGGGAGATGGAATGAGCAAGGCCTGGGGGTGCAGCTAGGCAGCCCCTCCCTCTACCCACTGGACTCTACTGGACAGACAGATTTTCCAGTTGGCTTGGGGCAGCTGGGTTTGTCCTGAATGTATAATATTGTTATTATAATTATTATTATTGTTCTGTCATGAGGTGTGTTCCTTGTGTCTGCTGTACCCCCCACCCCACCCCCGAAAACCACATTGCATCTGTCACCGAGGGCACAGTGCCCGGAAGCTCTTGGAGACCTCAGGATGTGCCCCCTGACTTCCTGTTATCAGAACTTCTCTTCCTGGCTGCACAAAGTGTGGGACGGTGGGGGGACACAGGAGGGAAGGAGGGGAAGGGGAGGACCCCCTGGGGATCTGTGCCTCTGCCAGGTGTGACCCTACTGTTCCTTGCGCTCCGATCTGAGTACAGTGTCTAGTGGCTGTTTTCTGCTTCTCTGGGGGACCCAGTGTGTCCCTGCAGACATGGCTGCGGTTTCTGTGGATGCATCGAAGGCCGTGGTGGGGGCACCAGGCATTGTGGCAAGGACGGGCTCTGCCCCTTACTCCTTTGACTAGGTGGTCACCCCCAGGCAGCAGGGAAACCCTACACAGGGAGGGGGAGCAGGGGAGGCCTCCCAGAAGGAGGTCCCCAGCCTGTAGGCAGAGAAGCCAGACTCAGTCCCCGTGCTGTGACAGGGGAAGCAAGGGGACACAGGAGCCTCCAGGAGGTATCCAGGGAGTGAGGGGCCCTCCTGACCACCTCAACAGGTTGAGCTCTCATCCTCATTCCAGCTTGTTGCCCTGGCTGTCCGCTCTGCCAGGAGCTCCCCCA
Source organism: Desmodus rotundus (assembly GCF_022682495.2). NCBI lineage: Eukaryota > Metazoa > Chordata > Mammalia > Chiroptera > Phyllostomidae > Desmodus > Desmodus rotundus. The sequence goes on from NC_071396.1 coordinate 41,826,474, forward strand.
CTGGCACAGGCCCCGTCCTGGAACTGGAGAGGGGCGGGTATTGCTGGCCCATTGTGCTTTCTCCAGTACTCACAGCCGGGCCTTCCTGGGAGAGGGGGCTTCAGCACTCCGTCCCCTTGTCCATGTTGTTTGGCTGTGGGGACCCCTAGCTGCTGGTGCAAGCCCGTGACCCAGACCTGGCTAGTCAGTTTAGTTCAGGGATGATCCTCTCCCCCAATCAGAATCCTGATCCTGGTCCTTTTCTATCATCTCCTGGGGGGTTGTAGACAGGACCTGCAGGGAGGGAACCTGCACACGATGAGTGACACAGGAGAGCAGGACTGAGGGACAGCAGGAGGCGCCTGAAGACGGCCACTTCCTGACTCGCTCGTCAGGCGAGCCTGCACGTTTTCTTTCAGTGTGTATGCTTGCTGCTTGTGTGGGGTTGCTAAGCCCTGCAGACCCAAAGCCCTGCTTCCCTGAAAATCTTGTCCTACACACCTCACAGGAGCCTTCCCTGGCCACCTTATGCTGTGGTCTAAATGGGTGTGGCCCTACACTCCTGTGTTCAGATCCCAACTCCAGTGGGAGGGTGCTTGGAGGTGGGGCCTTTGGGAGGTGGTTAGGACCTGAGGGTGGAGCCCTCATGATTGGGACCAGGCCTTTATGGGAGACCCCAGACAGCTCCTTCACCCCTGCCCCCATGTGAGGTCACAGGGAGAAGACGGCTGGCTGCCACCTGGAAGAGAGCCCTCACCAGGCCCCAGGCAGGCCGGCACTCTGGCCTGAGTTCCAGCCTCAGGGACTGGGAGAAATTTGTTTCTGCTGCTCATAAGCCAGCCAGTCTCTGGTGTTTCTGCTCTGGCAGCCCAAGCGGGCTAAGACATCGAATACGGAGAGCTCCCCACTTTGTGCTCTGCCATCCCACCGAGATCCCCCGACGGCACTCAGTCCACTGCAACCATCTCATCTACTTCTTCACACTTGTTTGCCGACAATCCGATGCAGGGGCCTTGAGGGCAGGGACCTCACCTTTCTTGGTCCCCTCTGTATTCCCTTGGCCTAGTGGGCTGACAAAGGGAGCCACAGCCTCAGATAATCCCAACAAAGGCCACAGGGGCCGCAGGACAGTGGGCATCCTGGGCAGGGGACTGCATAGCACGAGGGTCACAATCTGGCTGGAGATGGGGGGCAGGGAGACAGCCCATGTCCCTTCCCTGATCAGCTGCAGAGCCACTCTCACTTCCTGGGCCCCAGGGCTTCTCCCTGTGGCAGGAGACACCTTCCAGGCCCCGGGATTGGGAGGCGGAGACACCAGCTAAGAGATGGGGTGCGTTCTCAAAGTTGGCAGATCCTGCAGGCCAAGCCCAGCCTTCTGCACACCCCGTCCCCCACCCCAACCCCAAGTAATGACAGCTGTCAAACCCGGGAACCAAGGAGATTGCCTCAGGAGCATGGGGGGCGTGGGTCAGGTGAAGAGCCACCCTAAAGGTCAGCCCCAACAGGGGGAAAAATTGACACCTACTGACCTACTGAGGTAGGTCCCCAAGTTAGGCAGGTTCAGTCCTGTATCTCTTCTTCGTCCTCATAACCAAACAGCCCAGGGGGTCTGAAATCACTGCTGTAGGAGGGGGAGTGGTAGCCAGGATCCTGCAAGGAGCTGGCCACCTGACTCAGGGACACCCCTCAGGGAGGACCTGGATGCTGCAGAACCCCCGACGGGGAGCCAGGGCCCTTTCTGGGAGGGGACATGGAAATGGCTACTCCGGGAGGCAGTTTCAGAATTTCTGCTAAAAATTAAAACCACACCTCGTGTGACCCCCAGTAGTAGCCCTAGAGAGTCACTCCTGGGTACAAGGAGGCCGGTCCCTGCAGGGCTGTCTATGGGCTGAAAACTGGCAAAGGGCCAAACGTGGAGGGGGAGGGGTGGGGTCATGGGACAGGGCTCCGCGATGACACAGTGGCCGAGGGACTGGGTACGGCGCTTCCTGATGCGGAAAGTTCTCCAAGATGTGTTGTTCAGTAAAAAAAAAAGAAAAGAAAAGAAAGAGCAACGCCTATGACATGAGACCTTTGTATAAACCACAAACACACAGGCACTTGTACGTGTACAGAAAGAAGAGAGAATATTCTAGAAGGATGCACGCCAAACTGACAGGGAGACAGGGAAAGGACCAGGACTGGGAGTAGAGCTCAAAGGAGACTTTCACCTCAGCTTATTGGTTTTTTTTAGATGCAATTTTAAAATAGTCATCGCACAAAGAACTTCCCAAGGCCTCTGCTTTGTTGCTGCTGGCCTCTGTCCCCTTCTCCAGAAACAGAACCCAGCTCTTCCTTTAGGGGCTTCCGCCCACCGCCTCTGCACGTGTTGGCTGGCTGGGTGCATTTCTCGGCCACAGTCCTCTCTGTGGTCCCCAGCAGCAGCCCTGGGCCAGGGAAACGCAGTTCCCTCCTTGGAGATCCTGCCTTCCCAGAATCCCTGCAGGCCCTGAGCCCTCTTAGCCTCGCCCGCCAGGCCCAGGGGTGGGGCATCAGCTGGTCCAGCCATAGGCCCTGTTCCACAGCCACTGTGTGGAGCCAGACTCCTGGGTGGTTGGGAGAGGTCGCAGAGTTGCTTCCCTTCACCCCACCAGGTGGGAGGTCTGGAGGGGAGTGGGCCTGTCCACCTAGCACCCAGCAGACCTCCAACACCCCCATCTTACAGAGGACACAGGCTGAGCCAGTGGGTGTAACTTCCTCAAGCACCCCAAGGGACCTAAGCCCGTGTGGCTCCAAGACAGAATCTTGTTCCCTGTCTTCTCATCCCCTCACCCCACCTAATGGCTGGGGAAGGTGGTGGTACGAGAGGGACACAGGGTGCACACAGGGCATGCGGGGAAGGGACAGAGGCTCCAGGCCTGGCTGGGGGCGGGTGGAGGCAGGGGCTGCTCACCTGGAGCCCGGCTGAAAGTGCTGATGCAGCTGTAGTCTCATGCTACCCCCCCACCCCTCCCTAGCTCCGCGGGACACCACCCCCAAGGGGAGCACAAGGTGCAGCCTGCGGGGGGCCTGGCCTGGTGGTCAAGTGACTCTGACTTGTGGGGGGTTAGGGGCTGGAATTCAGCTCCCACAAGGAAGCAAAGGCCCAGACAGGGAGGGACACTCGTGGTCAATTACATTCAGTCAGAGGCAGCTGTGCGACGCAGGCGCATGTCACTGCACAGCTGCCGGGGCGGCCACTCCCATCCATGTTGGCCCTGGGGGTCCAAAAAATGCTGGGGACGTGAATACATGTGAGTGTCCCATGACTCCTGCAGGGTCTCGGCAAGGGTGCACTGTGGCCCTGGCAGCGCCTCTCCCCAGAGCGTGGGCTGGGCGGAGCCAAGGAGAAGTGCCTTAGAGCCCACGCCCCACCTCCAGCCCAGCCCAGGGTGCTGGCTTCTGGGATGAAGTCCTGGCCAGCTGAGACGGGTCAGGAAGGATAGCCACTGTCTTCCTGCCCCTGTGCTGAGAGGTTGAAGGAAGCCAGAACCCAGACCCAGAATGCAGAGCTTGGACCTGAGAACTTAGGGTGCAGGGCCTTGAGCTTCCTGCTGCAGGCCACAACCAGAGTGGCGACCCCAGACACTGGAGCCCAGGACCTGAAGCCTAAAGCCAGAGCTTCAGTGTGGAACCGAGAAGCCAGAGCATGCACTGCCATCTGGGAGCGTGCTGTCCACAGCCTCACGCTCGGGCTGGTCCCCAGGGGCCAGCGTGAAGCCCCAGGGCACAGGGCTGTGCAGACATGAAGGGAACAAGAGGTGATTTCTGAGAAAGCCTAAAGCAGCCTCAGCTCTTTTGGCCACAGACTTTGGCCTCGTCAGTCAATGAATGACTGGCGCATGAGCCACTCGGATTAATCATTGCCCAGGGCACTTACCCCCAAAACAGAGACAGGACATTCTCGGGTCAGCTGCCCACGCTTTGGAAAATGGGGCCTGGATGGGCCATGTCTCGGGCCCTGCCTGTTCTGTGCCGGGCAGCTGGGATTGAAGTCCAGGCTCTTCAAGAGGGGACAAAGTCAAGAGGGATAGCTGTTTCCCAAAGGGCAGTGGCAGGTGGCCTCTACTCTGTCACCCACCCCATGGGGAAGAATGGCTGCCTTGACCAGGGATCGAACCCACAACCTTTTGTTGTACAGGATGACGCTCCAACCCACTGAGCCACCCGGCCAGGGATCACATATTGAAGGAGCAGTGGATCTTAATGCAGAATCGTGCAGACAGCCGGTGTGCCTGCCCACCCCCACAGCTCCCTTTGTTCCAGACGTGTGCGCACTTGTCCTTGGCATCGTGCTCTCCGCTCAGCAGCCATGCTGCCCCTGGGGAAATCATGTTCGCTGGTGTGACGATATTCATCATCTGCCAGCTTGTCACGCGCACATTGTCCGTGCTCTTCGTGCTTCCCACTCATTGCAAGCTGCCTCTTCCCTCAGTGCTGGCCCAGGATGGCCCTCCTGCATCACCGAATCACTCTGTTCTCCCAGCACCTGCCGTCTCGGCAGACCAGAGACCAGGATGTCTCTCAGAACCTGGAGTCTTTGGTTTCTAGGGCAGCTGCTTCTCTGCTGGCCGTCCGGATCCCCAGCCCAGCTGCAGGCGGGAGCTCCATCTTCCTCTGCTCTCCTGGGACTGTGGGGGCTCCTCTGGGCTCAGCCCACCACAGCTCTCCTCACCACACTCCCCCTGGGCCCCTTCCCAGGGAAGCCAAGTCATGTTAAGCCCCCAGACGGTGATGCTGAGAGGCTAGCCAGGCAGATGTTAAAGGGAGAGGGGCGACATGATAGGTGCATTTGGAAAGGCTGGCTGACTGTGTGTTTGGAGACTGGATTAGGAGGGGAGGGGGTGGCCCCGCGGAAAAGCAGAACCAAGAGAACTGGGTGATGGATTGGAGACAAGGAGATGGAGGAGAAGGACCTCTTGAAGATGCCTGCCCCATTTCCTGCCCAAAGGGATGACCCACGCTGCTCCCTGAGGCCCCTGCTGGGGTATGGAGCTCGGCCTGTGCCGCACGCCCGAGCGGGACCCAGCTGCTCAGGCAGAGCCCTCCAGACACAGTCGGCACAGACCGATCTGGGCATCTTCCCTCCACGACCGCTCCTCCTCCCGGAAGCCTTTTCTCCACGTGAGACTTTGTCAACCACCCAGGCCTCAGGCCCAGAGGTCTGGGGAGGCCGAGGCCAGAGTGCACATAAGCAGACAGGGCAGGGTTACCATCCAGGGGGACACACAGAGTCTGTCACACATGGGGACAAGCTAGGCTGTGAGTGGGGTGGGGGTGGAGGGTTGAAATGAGCAGAGGGGCTGAGGCACTAGGGCTGGAGTGCAGCCACCTTCTCCGCTGCTCTCAGGGGTCCAAAAGCAGCTCTGGTCAGCTCCACATTCCAGAGCTTTTGCTGGGGCTGTAGCAGCCCATCCCACCCCCAGAATTTTGGGGACTATTTTGGATGTGATTAATCACTGCCTCCCTCTCTAACCTCATGAGAGCAAGGAAAGGAGATGTTAAAAGCGCCAAAGATCACAGTGTTATTGAAAAGGCGAAGCCCTGGCTGGGGTGGCTCAGTGGACTGAGTGCCGCCCTGTGAGCCAAAAGGTTGCCGGTTCGATTCCCAGTCAGGCCACATGCCTGGGTTGCAGGCCAGGTCTCTGGCTGGGGGTGTGTGAGAAGCAACCACACCTTGATGTTTCTCTCCCTCTCTTTCTCCCTTACTTCCCCTGTGTCTAAAATAAATAAATAAAATCTTTAAGAGAAAAACCACATCTGTGCTGAGTGTAAAGATACAGGAAAGGCTTTTGATATAACGGTGGATGAAAAAGGGCAGGACACAGTCCTTCGCAGACATGGAAATCCTCAGTGGGTGAAAAGGCAGAGAGATTCCCTTCTTCATTCCCAATGCACGAGCATAAAAGAAACCTCAGAACGGCTGTTCGCTGGGGCATCTGTGAGTTTGGCTCCAATAAACTCACAGGAAGTTTAAAAGAGACGACAGAGAGAAAGGGATGAAAGGCAGTGTTCTGAACATCGCGGGGTGTTTCTGAGAAGCAGGGTTATTTTTAATTTCCTTTTGCTATGAATGGAGACTCTCCAGCTGATTCCCTGCCTCTCAGCCCCAGAACAAGCACTAGGGCTGTATGACTTGTTGTCCTAAGCAGGGTGCTTTTCAAAGTGGAAGGGGACTCTGGGCCAACAGTCATACCAGGACTTGGCCAGGCAAACCAGAACATGCGGTCACTCTGCCGAACCAACCCCAGCCACACCTCCACCCCACCCCTTCGGTCCCCTGTGGGTTCCGTGGCCTAAACCGGCACAGCCGCGGGGAGGAGGAGCTGGACCCCACACCCAGGCTCGCTGTGTTCTCTGCTCTTAGCCACTTTGACACTTTACTCTGACCAGTCCCCACAATGCTCTGTGAATTCACCACTAACTAGTCAACCTTTTGTCACATTAAAGGGAACTGTGAAGATTTCTATCTTCCACGATGGAAAAGGCTGGGTCTGTCGCCCTCAGCCGCCTTCAGTGTGAGCAGGAGTGCAGCTCAGGGGACCCCCCGGCAATCGGAGGCAGGACGGAGATTCCGGAACAGGCGGGGCCCTTTTGTTGGCCGGGACTCCTCGGGCATCCTAAAGACAGCAGAAGTCTGGGCCCTAGCGCATGCAGAGAGCAGGAAGAAAGCCAACACGCCAAGGGACTGTGTTCTGGGCTCTCTGTGCTACGGCTCACTGAAAAGGCCAAGCTAAGTGCCATTTTATCAGGGAGGTGAGGTGACGCCTCAGCGTTCCAGGCTGACGCAGGGACTGGACCACTGTTTGGACCAAGAGGGAAGCTGACCTTGCCAATCCTGGCTCAACACAGAGCAGGAACTCAATGAATGTGCTTAGAAATACTGGGTTGGCCAGAATTCTGTTTAGTTCTTTCCGTAAAATAAGACACATTTTTTCATTTTCACCAATAGTATTATTGATTTGGATATTTTGAGTATGTCGGCTGTCTCCCACTATTGGCTTCTAGTGGGTCAAGGCCAGGGGTGCTGCTGAACATCCTCCAGTGCATAGGACAGCCCCCCGCAGAGAGTTACTTGGCCAGGATGTGCGTAGTGCCAAGAAACTTCGCAAACCACTTCTGACACGTTCGATCAGTCACCGCACCTTCTCCACACACGGCACAAATCTTTTTTTTTTGTTTGCATTTCAGTTACATTTTTACCTTTCTTGAAATAATAAAGCATAATATGCTGAAAATGCATATTTTCTTCCGTCTTCAATATTACAATGGCTGCACAGAAATTCACCAGTTCTGATGTTTATTTTTATTTTTTTAAGATTTTATTTCTTTCTTTATCTTTAGAGAGAGGAGAAGGGAGGGAGAAAGGGAGAGAAACATCGATGTGTGAGAGATACATCGATCAGTTGCCCCTTGCACACCCCCTACTGGGGACCTGGCTCACAACCCAGGCATGTGCCCTGACTGGGAATCGAACCAGTGACCCTTTGGTTCACAGGCCAGCACTTAATCCACTGAACCACACCAGCCAGGGCTGATATTTTAAAAAATGCACACTGATATGACAGTTGTCCCAATACAATCTAACAAAATTGTTTGCATAGGGAACTGTTCCATGAGTGGGAAATGTAGCCCAGCTCCCACTCAGAAAAGACAGTGGGAGCGAGGTCCTGCAGGCAGGACCCACGCCCACGGACAGGACCTCCCATGGGGAATCAGGCCTGCATTGTACCTAGGCTGCTATGAGACTTGCTTTTGCTAAAACTCCCTCACCCTAAATTGAGGCAGCAAATGTTTACTGAGTATCTTTAACTTCCTAAAGTCTGTGCTAAACCTCCCAAGTATGGAGTGTAACCAGTTCAACCACTTTCCCCCTTGATCCCTAACATCCTTCTCTTTGAAGTAATCAGCAGCATTCTGCCCTGGGTTGTCTGTAAAAGATAATCACCTACAGTGAACCTGCGCATAGTAAATGAGGACCATCCTCAATGTAATGTGCCCAGAAAAGCAATAAAAGCCTGTCCAGGCAGGAGTTGGACTCTCTCTTGGGCTCTCTCTGGCCCTCTCGCCCTCTCTCACTTAGAGAGTGGCCGTGCCGTCCCTTTTTCTCCACAGGATGTCTGTAGTCTGTGTGTATTTGTCCATTGCTGCCACACACACGGATCCCGCTAGCCGGGAATGCATCATGTTTCAAATGAAGTTAAACACAAATAAGCACTACTAGACCCATCCTACAGAAAAAACTAAACGAACTTGAACTTTCTGGCCAACCCAGTAGGTGGATTGACATAGGCCAGCTGGCTGGCTGGGTGAGTTGGTGGATGGATAGGTGGAGGGACAGACGGATGGGTGGATGCTGAGTGGATGAGTGGGTGGGTGAGTGGATGGATAGGTGGGTGGGTGGATGTGGGGCCAGGGGTGGATGTACAATGTTAGGCAGTTGCCCAACTAGATCTTGAATGGAACCCACTATTGCTGGATCTGATCAAACCTTGACCCCTTAGAAAGGAACTTTCCTTCCCATCTCTCTGGAGTCTGGCCCCCAGCCCTGGCTCCATGGCCCTGTGAGAGGGACACAAATGCCTCGAAGGCTTCCGTAGATGACTTTGACTTTCACATCTAGGAAAGCTGCCATGTACTTCCACTCCCTCCCACTCCTCTGGCCACCAGTCCTACTGCCCAAGCGTCCGTGGGATGTTCCCTCTGCTCTCCATTCCTCCCATTCCCACCTTGGGTCAGAACTCATCATCTCTCAGCCTCTTAACTGGTCTCTCTGCTTCCAGACTCGCTCTGTGACACATCCCCTCCCCGCCCCACCCAGAGAGACCATTCTGGAAGGCAGACGGGCCCTTCTTGGTCTGGCCAGGACTCCACATTCTGTTAGGCTCACACCTGGATCCGTGGTTGGGCATCAGAGACGCTCCAAGATTCCACACCACGCAGCTTCTCCGGGTCAGTCTCCCGTTGCTTCTTCCGTTACACATTCCTTCTCCTCCAAACGCCCCCAGACACACAAACCCACAGACACCCAGACCCATGGCAAGGCCGCAGGATGTTTGGGTCACTCCTTGGGGAGTCCTGTCAGGCCAACAATGAGGGGAAGGGGCTGGAGCCACAGAATCTTTGGGGACCCTGGCAACAGGGTGCTTGAGTGGCTTCGGGGTCCCTGGGGTGGGGTGGAGGCTGTACCTGGGCGCTCACTGGCTCTGGGTGGTGTTTCAGGCTGAGCATCTGTGGGGCAGGGGGTGGGGGGAGCCTGACTACAGACTCCCCCTGCAGAGCTGACGATTAGCAATTAACTGGGAGGAATCTCGGGGATGAGGTTCATGGGGGAACAGAGGGAGGGCAGCTAGGGTTCTAGGGACTTTGCCCTTGACCTGAGGGTATAAAGCGGAGGGTCCCAGCTTCTCTTCAAGCCCTTGGGACTTCCCTGAGCAGCTGAGCAGGAGCTGAAACACAGAACCCCAAGGTGAGCCCAGGGCCCCCTCCTTCCGACCTCATCCTGCACACTTAGTGAGAAACAGTTCATCACCCCAGCCCCTGCCCTGTGCCCCTCTTCCCGCCCCCATAACATGTCAGCGCCGGCCCAGCCTGGCTCACCCCCAAAGTAAAAAGGGCTGCGCTCCCCCAGGACCTGGCACTCAGCTTGGCACCCCCTGCCCCCGCCCCACAGCCAGGGCCCTGTGGGAAAATGTTGGAAATGGGGGTGGGGGGCATTACTAAAGCAGACTGGGGCACTCCAGCCCAAACAGCCAAGAACTCCTGGAGCAGTTCAGGGGGTGGGGGGGCCTAAGCAAGCCTGGGCTTCCCAGACATGGGATCAGTGCGGGGGGGGGGGGGGGGCCCTCCTTACCTAACCCAGTCCTTGTCTGAGCCGCATTCATGGGAGAAAGGCGGCAGGGAGTGCTTGTTGAGGGGACTAGGAGATGGACAGGGAAAGAAGTTCACTCGTGAGGCGAACCCCACCCGTTGGACCCTCCCCTGAGGTGTCTGTGGCTCCTCGTGGCTCTCAGAACAGGCAAAGCTCCTGTGCTCCCATCCCCAGCCACCCCGCAGCCTCTGTCCCCATTCCCTGGCCCCGTTTCCCTGGCCCCACCCACTGCAGGGCATTCTCTGCTCTGCCCTGCACATGACCTGGCCTCAGCACACGCCCCCTTCCCCTTCTCCTGGTAACACTTGTGCTGGTTCTGCTCAGCTGGATCCCCTCTTCCTGCCCCCCCCACCACAGGCACTCTGGTGGCACCCGTATCCGTCATTAGAACCCCTATCCTCATTGCCATTTCCCATCTATCTGAAGGATTATTTCTTTGACATATATCTCCCCACCAAACTCTGAGCTCGGGGGGGCAGGTGCTGTCTGTACTTAGTCACCTCTGTACCCGGCATCTGGCTTATGCCTGGGGTAGAACCGACGCTCAATAAATGCTTGCTGAGTGAGTGAGTGCGTGCGTGCGTGCGTGCCCAAATCTGGGCTGACCACCTGAGTGTGTGTCCCCAGATGTGGGGGTGTGTGGGGGATGTTTCTGTGGGAGTGTGTTTGGAATCACACATCACAAATGTCTGTGCGAGTGACTCTGTGGGCGTGGGGGGTGGAGGTGCGGGTGCCCAGGGCTCAGCAGCTGTCATTCAGTCTTGCTGCAGACCCCGGCGTGTGCGCCCAGGATAATGTCCTACGGAGAGAGGCTGGGGGGCCCTGCCGTCTCCCCACTCCCAGTCAGGGGCCACATGATGCATGGGGCGGCCTTTGCCTACGTGCCCAGCCCTCAGGGTGAGTGTGCTCCCACCCCGGACCCCGCTTGCTCACCGTTGCCCACACCCCATGGGAAGCCTCCCCTCTTCCCCTTACCCCATTGACCCTCTGGGACCTGGGGCCTCTGGGAACTCCTGACCAGCCTCCCTCCCCAGTCCTGCACAGGATCCCAGGGACCTCAGCCTATGCCTTCCCCAGCCTGGGCCCGGTGGCCCTTGCAGAGCCCGGCTGCCCCTTCGGGGAGGTTCTAGAGCTCCATGACCCGCTGCCCGCCAAACTGGCCCTGGAGGAGGAGCCGCAGCCAGGTGGGCCTCAGCAGGGGGGGCAGGGGTGTTGGCGCCACTGCCCTGCCCTCTAGCCACCCATTCACGGTCATCATGTCCCCAGAGCCCGGGCTGGCCCAGAAGCTGCACCAGGCTGCCACAACGCTGCTCAAGGTGCCCCTGATGCTCGCTTTCCTCTACCTCTTCGTCTGCTCCCTGGACGTGCTCAGTTCCGCCTTCCAGCTGGCTGGAGGTAGGGCCAGGGGAGGGGCATGGGGATGGGTCCCTGAAGGGCCTCGGCCGATGTGGCTCATGCTTCCCAGGGAAGGTGGCTGGTGACATCTTCAAGGACAATGCCATCCTGTCCAACCCGGTGGCGGGGCTGGTGGTGGGCATCCTGGTGACCGTGCTGGTGCAGAGCTCCAGCACCTCCACCTCCATCATTGTCAGCATGGTCTCCTCTGGCTGTGAGTGCGCCCGCAGGGCCGGGGGCAGTGTGGGCAGTGGGGTGGGCTGGCGGCGGGCTGGAGGGCAAGGGCAGGAGTGGGAACGGGTGCAGAGGGCACAGGGCCGAGCTCTGTCATCTCCCCCTCTGTCCTCCTGGGCCTGGCCAGGAGTCTCAGGAGCTAGAAGGGTAGCAGAGGGGAGCACAGACCCAGGATGGCTCACCTCCACGACACCACGCAGTTGCCTATTCCATCAGCTGGGGGAACAGCACCAGAGAACTCAGAGGAGCAGGGCCTGCAGGGGATGCCTATGTCTGTACACGGACCAGGCCCACAGGACTGCGAGGCTGGCAGGCACTGCCCCTGCTGCTGTGCAGGCCACTGGGGGGGGGGGGCGCGGGGGGGGGGGCGGAACTCTCCGGCAGAGGCCGCAGTGCACAGGTGGAGTCTCTTCCTCCTCAGGGAAGCCTCCTCGGTGCTCCGAAGGCCTTTTGCCTTGTGTCTCATTGGATGAGGCCCCCCAGGTTATGGAGGTTTATCTCCTTTGCTTAAGGTCAGCTGATCGCAGAGGCAAACACACCCACAAAACACCTTCACAGCGACGTGCAGATTCATGCTGGGTTGAATAACTGGGGCCACAGCTTAGCTAAGCTGACACACGAATCGTCACACTTGTGTACACACGCCAGTTCCAATTGATTGGCAGCGCATGTACATGTTTGCACACAGGGCACATGCCTTCATGTGTGCATGCCCACACATACGTTCACCCATGTGCACTGGCTCACATGCGTTCACATACGTGAAACACACAGCACGTGCCCACATGTGCCTGCGATGCTGCGGCCGGGCGGGACCCGCAGTGTGGCAGGAACGCCCACAGGGGGCCAGGACACGCAGTGGTGCTGTGGGGCGGGAGCTGGGCATCCGCCGCCCGTCCAGCTAAGAGGCCCCCTCGCCCACAGTGTTGGAGGTGAGCTCTGCCATCCCCATCATCATGGGCTCCAACATCGGCACCTCTGTCACCAACACCATCGTGGCCCTGATGCAGGCGGGGGACAGGACCGACTTCCGGCGGTGAGGGGGCAGAGTGGTGAGGGGCCTGTGAGTGGGGGGAGGGTGGTCCAGGAACCCTGGAGTGAGCGCATGCCGGCCCCAGCCTACCGAGCAACGTGGCCTCCCTGCCCAGGGCCTTCGCGGGGGCCACCGTGCACGACTGTTTCAACTGGCTGTCGGTTCTCGTCTTGCTGCCCTTGGAGGCTGCCACCGGGTACCTGTACCACATCACTCATCTTGTGGTGGCCTCCTTCAACATCCGCGGCGGCCAAGATGCCCCTGACCTGCTTAAGATCATTACGGAGCCCTTCACTAAGCTCATCATCCAGGTGGGGCAGGACTGGCCAGTAGGAGTGAGGGGTGGGGGCTGGGCGTGGCAGACGCCCTGCCCTCACTGTGCCCACATCTTGCCCACAGCTGGACAAGTCTGTGATCACCAGCATTGCCATGGGTGACGAGTCCCTAAGGAACCACAGTCTCATCAGGATCTGGTGCCACACAGACGCCAAAGAGGTAAGTCCTAGGTCTGGCCCCAGGTGAGGGAACGGCCTCTTCAGACATCTGGCTGCAGGTGTCCTCGTCTTTTTAAAATGCTCCAGGCAGACCGTAGACATCATTAGTGTAGAGAGAGCAAAGATGGGGCCCCTTTTCTTCGAGACCGTGCCTCCCACCGACTCGAGGCAGCCATTGCTAATCAATTAGAGTGGGCATGAAATCGATTAGCCCAGCAGTTCTCAAAGTGTGGACCACCTGGGAACCTGTTAGAGATGCTACATATTCAGCCCCTCCCCTCCACCTACCAAATGAGGAAACCCTCAGGGGTGGGGCCCGGCAGCCTGATTTCCCCGAGCCCTCTGTCTGCTCCTCGCTCAGGTTCGGAAGCCCCTGACCTGGCTTAACCAGGCACAGAAACGGGCTCCAAGGGGTGAAGAAACTTGCCGCAGCTTGCCTTACCCTGTCAGGGCCTCAAGCACAGGTCTCACAGCCTAGGGCTCTCTCTTCCCCACTGGGTACAGGGTTCTAGTGGCTCAGCTCTGCCGAGCCTGGGAGCCCAGGCACATACAGAGAGAGCAGGGACAGAGCACTGTGAGGGTGCCCAGGAGAGCAGGGTGAACAAGGTATGGGCCCAGGGGCAGGACAGGCGGGCCACGTGGACACCTCACTGGAGACACAGCAGCCCCTGGTGCCGACATCGGGGCTCCTTGCCCTGGAGACTCCCCACAGGTCTGTGTCCCCTTGTCCCTCTGCTGCTTCCTGGCTTCTGTGGCCTGGAATGAAGAGATCTCTGGATGAGCTGGACACTCACGGACTGGCCACGACACCAGACTAACAAGGAAGCAGGCAACTAGCGCACTTTCGCACTCAGCCATCAATGGGAATCTGCTTCATCAAAACCAGAAGCCCCAGTACCTGCCCCCCCTTGGTTATTCCACATAAGAAGTAACCCCGCTTAGAACAAGAAAGAAGGAAACTTGAAGCCCCAGCCTTTCCCCTCATCTCCACGTGCTACTCCATGTCACTGAGCCTCTATCTCGGCGTCCACGGAGAGCAGCCTCTCACCCTGCCCTGCGAGGCTCCCTGGCCTCTGGGCGGCACACAGCTCCAGCCGAGCCCTGGGAGTGTTCGAGGCAGTCCAACAGCAGAAAGCCCGCGCAGGCAGCTTTGGTGCTGGTTTCGGGACCTTGCTAACAACCTCCACATTGTCACCAGCTGGTGGAGCCCTCCTGAGCTCAATGCACCCTCACAACCCTCTCTGCTTTTTAGCAAAACCTGGCGGGAGAGAAATCACACACTTTGATCTTCCCAATAAAACAGGCCGTGGAAGGGAGTTCCACGGCCCAGCTCCTCACTGCTCGGAAGCCCTGCTGCCCACCTGCATCCAGCAGACCCCCTGCAGCAGGTACCACTGCACGTAGCCCTCCCCAACGACACCCTCCCACAGTGCTGGTGAGGTGGATATGGCAACCCGTCTTCCACAAGAGGCACAAAGACGTGAAGCAACCTGCCCAGAGTTACTCAGCCAGGCTGTCCTTGCTGTCCCAGCTGCCAGCTGCCTGAGCCTGGAGACCCTTTAAGGGCAGTTTCCTTGGCTTGGAGAGTAACTGTGGGGTGGGACCTGAGCTCCCTGTTCTTGCTCTCTCTCTGGGACAGCCCCGCAGGACGTGGTTCATGCAGCTGGAGGTGATGTGAGTTGGCAGATCCTCCAGCACCGAAGACTTGAGTTTTGCTTTGGCCACCGGGTCTCCCTTCCAGCCTGTCCCCGTTGCCTCCAGCTTTCACCAAGCTGGACCCGACCTTGCCCAACCCAGTCTCCAGCGAACCATGTCACCAAGGAGAGGCCTGGGAGTCTGATTGTCTGGGTGGGGAAAGAAAAAACAGAGGCAGTTTTAGTTCTGCTACAGCCCTTGGCGCTCTTGTGTGGTCGTTCTGTGGACTGCCAGCCAGACCGGCCTGGTGCCAACAAGCATTTTGTGAGGACTTGCGATTTGAGAAGCAGGGGTTGCTACATCCCTATTTTACAGATGAGGAAACAGGCTAAGAGAGGCTCGCCCCAGTAGGAGGAAAATCCTGGTGGAACTTGGAGCCCGTGTTCCTGAATTTTCGTCTTCCAGCGTCTTCCAGATGCCAGTCTGGTGCCCCACCACTCATGTGCATTCCCCATTGTGCCCATCACACCAGAGGGCCACCAGGTGACGGCAGCCACCCAGATAAACCCTCCCGTGTGGCAGGTGACACTCTAAGGAGTTCTCTTCACCACCAGATGGCGCTGCAGGCTTGGTGATCTCCCTCTGCTTTCAGAAACAAAGGCCCTCAGGGCCCCTCCCTCGGAGGGTAAGCCGGTGCGCAGGCCCACAGCCAGGTTTTCTCCCGGGAAAGGATTCTCTGAGTCTGGCAATCCTTTGTGAGTTTAATCATCTCTCAGTTCCCAGAGGTGCCTCCCTAATTTGGGATGGCTCTGCAGACATTTAAATCCCAGCTCTCTCTTCCGAGATTCCGCACAACTAGCCCCCGGGGAGACGTGGGCAGGCTGACGACCCCCGCTGCTGCAGGGGGAGAAATGGAGAGGCTGTGTGTCTGGTCCAGGGTCACACAGCTGAGAGTGGCTCAGCTGGGGTTTGAGCCCAGGGCTGCCCGAGGCTCATCTTCTGTCTTCTTCCCACAGAGTTCACCACCCCGACCACATCCGCCCCCCCTCACTCCCCCGCCTGCACCACGCCCTCAGGAAGGACGGCCACATCCTGAGGGGGGCAGGGGGGAGGTTCTCCAGACCCTGGGCTTGCCAGCTCTTTATCTGGTTGCAGCTTCCACCCTCTCCCTCCTCCCCCTGACAGCCTCTGGAGTCCCCTGTGAGCTCCGCCAGGGCCACACCACCCTGGGCAGGAGGGTCAAGGCTCCAAAAGCCCAGAGGTCTTAGCCCTTGCCTTTGCCCTGCCCCAACACTGCCAGCTCCTAGGGGGCCCTAGAGAAACTCCTATCTTTCTCCAGCCTCCCAGGATCCCACAGACCCCTCCCCCACTCATCTCCCGACGTCACCTGCTTCCCTGGGCTCCAGGCTGGGGTCCCCCAGGAAGGAAGATCCACCAAGGTCCCCTCCAACAGGGCCAAGATCCTCAGGCAATATGTGGGAACTGTTGCTTCTGACCTAGGAAGTCAATCTCTCTCTCCCTCCCTCTCTCTCTCTCTCTCTCTCTCTCTCTCTCTCCCCCTCTCCCTCTCTCTCTCTCTCTCTCTCTAACTCACACACACACACACACACACACACACACACACACACGTGCGCGCGCGCGCACCCTCCCCAGGCCACGGGCCCAGGGAGGGAAGGAGTCTGTCCTTGTTTGGAGGCATCATGGGCTAAGTCCTCAGGTGAGAGGTCTCACACACATTATCTCCTGTGACCTTGTAAACCGCTTTCACTGTCCTGCTTCAGAGAGAACAAGCTCAGGGCGGGGGCGTGACATGCCCAAGGTGGTCGGTGTGAGAAGCAGTGTTTGAACTCAGTTCTGCCTGACAGCAAACACCTGGCTCTCCCTCACACCGGGCTCTGTCCCTCACCCGCAGAGCAGTTCCTACCACTTGCTTGGCTTTCCTAACCGAGCCCATCAGAGACTATATCCCCCTGGCTTCTCGGCCTGCTTGGGAGTGCCCCGAGGCTCTGGTGTGGCAAGCTGGGAACACAGGGAGCACATACCCCTAAAATGAACCCCAACTTAAAGCCAGGTGCCATAAGTAGGTCTCATCTTATCCTATGCTTTTTAAATGACACAGTTTAAAATCAAACCTAATGGAGCTGTAACAGAAAGTGCCAGGACCCCACCTGCGCCCGCACCCTCAGCATGGGGTGAGGTCAGAGGCGTGTGGGATGCAGGGCTCCGGGGGAATGGAACCAGCACCCATATCGGCTCCCAAAAGAGGCAGCCGGGTTTGTCCGTCGGGGCAAGAGAGAAGTGTGACTGCGACATTTTCGCTGGGGCCCTGGGAGTGACCGCCCCTTCCGGCTCCCATGCCCTCGATGAGATTGTGGGTCCCCAGCCAAGCCCAGCCCACTTTCTCCTCTCATGCTGGGGCCTGGGGAAGAGGGACGGTGCCCTAAGTTCCTTTTAAAAATAACTCCTTAACCCAACGAGGCTACAAATGAATGCTCCCCAGACCAGACCGACCTTCGCGGAGCGGTAAAGCACGTCTTAAAGTGGTTGCAGCATTCACAGATCGGGGGCTTTTATCTGAAACTATAGACTTGTTGAACCAGGCCCCTCAGCCACGCTGCTCTGTGTCCTCGGAGGGTGACAGTGGCCTGGAGCTGAGGGGCTGTGGCCCCTGTAGGCCCAGCACACTGCACGCACCACCTCCAGCTGAGCCCCTCGGGCAGGCTGCTCGCTTGGCCCTGGGTCCTCTGGCTCAAGGCGCCTTCCCAGAAACCCCCATCGCTTCACTGATAATAAGTGGGGAAGGAAAGAGCTGTGGGGCCCGGGCCCTGAGCCCCCCAGGGGTCCCCTGCCCCCTGACCCTCTCCAGATAAGGAAGTGAGCAAGGGCCTCACATGGGAGGCTGGGCCAGGGTGCTGGGGCAGAGAGGGCACCGAGAGGGATTGACAATAAAAATGGAAGAGGTTTCAGGAGAAGAGAACCGTGGACAGCAGCAGCCTCGTGCCAAGGAGAGGTGGCAGAAACGAGGACAGGAAGCCACCGCGTCAGCAGGCCCTGTGAGCCCAGAGAGCCAGTTCAGTGGACTAGCGGGGCGGGATTTCAGAGGGCTGACCGTGGCCAGATGTGTGCGGCAGGTGTTTTCGCCCTCGCCTCTGCAGCAGAGGAGACAGGCTCAGAGTGGGCAAGCACAGCACCCAGGGGCGCACAGCCAGGAGGCCCATGGCCATCCCCACATGCCTGTCTCTCCTGAATCTCCATCCCGGCCCCAACCCCAGGCTGCATTTTCCTCAGTTTCCTAAGTCACTCTTCTCTTAATCTAGGCTCCCACACCTATGCCCAGGGCAGAGGCCAACAGCACCTGGACCCTCGGGAACGCCAGCATGGAGAAATGTGAGTGTGTGCTGTGCAGGAGAGGCCTGGCCCAGCAGGGCAGAGCCAGCGGAGGTAGGGCTGCCCCCCAGGAAGGACGGCTGCCAAGTAGCCCAGCTTCTGGGCTCGGGCAGGGCTGCTGTTAAGGTTTACGAAGACTGAGGTAGGGCCTTAGGCTCCAAAGGTGAGGTGCTGGGAAACGGGGGGTGTCAGCTCTCAGCAACTTGACACCCCCGCCCCCAACAGGCAACCACATCTTCGTGGACACCAGGCTGCCTGACCTAGCTGTGGGGCTCATCCTGCTGGCCGGCTCGCTGGTGCTCCTGTGCACCTGCCTCATCCTTCTCGTCAAGATGCTCAACTCTCTGCTCAAGGGCCAGGTGGCCAAGGTCATTCAGAAGGTCATCAACACCGGTGAGCACCAGGCAGCGGTGGGCCGGCCCCGGCCTGGGCCCTTGCAGATCGCGGCAACCCCTGCCGCTGCCCTGCTCTGCCAGTTGGGTAAAGCCCTGCGGCCTCTGAGCCTCAGTTTCCTCATGTGAACAAAGAAGAGGGGGACCTGGTGACCCCTGAGGCCGAGGTGCTGGCGGCAGGGATCTGTCAGCAGGTGGCTCTACAGAGATTCTCGGAGGCCTCCCTCGATTGAATCAGCAGACAGTCATCAAGCCCCTACCCCGTGCCAGCGAGCACGGTGTCGTGGGGGGAGGGGAGAGGGGGGAGGTACAGGAGACGGGTCCTGCCCTCAGGGGCTCTCAGCCTTGGGGCGGAGATGGCCATGGAAAACAAGTAGTGGGGTTGGGGGAGTGTGGGGGGGTCAGCCAAAGCTCTGGAAAGTGGTGAGCGGCCCCTGTGCAGGGAGGGCGTCTGAGCAGAGACCTAATTGAGGAGGTGTCAAGAGTAGCTGAAAGGCCTTTCAGGTGGCAGAGCCACAAGTGCGCAGGCGCTGGAGTCAGGAAGCAGCGGGCAGGGCTGTGGCCAGTGTATGGCTTGGTGAGGGGGGCGGAGATAGGCAGGGGGCGGTCAGGGAGGTGAGGAGGAACGATCACAGGGCCTCAGGCTGTGCTCCGGTCGGGGCTTTATTAAGGATAACGGGACACTGGGGGGGTTTGGGGAGGGGAGTGACACCATCTGATTTTCATTGCCAGCTTCATTCTGGGCTTCTCCAACGCTTCTTGGCACAGGCGAGGCTGCATGACAAGTGCGGGAAGGGAGCTGGGCATGGGAGGAGGGCAGGGCGGGGCGGGGAGGGCTCTCCCTCTCAGAGCTGCAGCCTGAGCCCTGAGGGTGGGCATTTAGAGGAGGGAACAGCCTGGGCAAAAGCATGATGGAGCCAGGCTGAGACCGGCCTTGAGTCCAGGACCAGAGGGCCAGCAGACGCCATCCCAGTTGAGCAGGGGACTGACAAGGTCCTACTTGAAAGCTGGCATCCAGACCTCCGCAAGGAGGGACCCCGCTCTGGTCCCAACCCCCGCCCTACACTGACCTGCTGGGATGGGTTCCTCGCAGACTTCCCTGCCCCCTTCACCTGGGCCACAGGCTACTTAGCCATGGTGGTGGGCGCCGGCATGACCTTTGTTGTCCAGAGCAGTTCTGTATTCACCTCGGCCATCACCCCACTCATTGGTGAGTGTCCACGCTGGGTGGCAGGGAAAGGGCTGAAGGGGGAGCTGGGGAGACCACACCTTCCCCTCTGCCCCGCAGGCCTGGGTGTGATCAGCATCGAGCGCGCCTACCCACTCACGCTGGGCTCCAACATCGGCACCACCACCACAGCCATCCTGGCCGCCCTGGCCAGCCCCCGGGAGAAGCTGTCCAGTGCCTTCCAGGTGTGCCTGGGAGCATAGCCCTGGCAGAGCAAGGGCCAGGCTGGGCCTGGGGCGTGGCACTGGCCCGGGGTGGGACGACGTGAACTAGGCTCCTGACTGCTGACTGGGGACGACCGCTATAGCAGGCTCCATGGCGACCCTGCAGGCAAAGTAGAGCTGGTGACGCCCTCAGGACCCTGGTGTCTGCCAGGAAGATGTGGCTCAGAGTCACACCAGTAAACGGCAAGTGGGATGTGCACTCTGAGGATGCTGTAAGAGGGGGCCAGGCCCAGTCCTGGGGATCAAGAATGAGTAGGGGGACGTGGCAGAGGGGTGCCTGTTCTGGGAGCAAAGGCGTAATGACAAGCCAGGGACAAGGGCCAGGGTGCAAACCCATCAGGGGGCCGGAGCTGCTAAGCCAGAAACTAGGAAGAATCTTTTAGCTGCTGGACTTGGGCAGGATCTGCTGGGGAATTCCCGGGAGGGAGGTTTGTGGGGGAGACGTGGAGAGTTCAGGGCAGTGGTTATTTGCCCACTGGCCCAGAAGGGTCATGGTGTTTTCCAGGGGGCACGTCAACCCTCGTGGTGACTTTCCCACCTCCAGGACCCGACTGGGCCCCTATGACCTGTCCCCACATCCGTGCCCACCTGGCCCCTCTGCCCTCTCTTCTGCAGATCGCCCTCTGCCACTTCTTCTTCAACATCTCAGGCATTCTGCTGTGGTACCCGGTGCCCTGCCTGCGCCTGCCCATCCGCATGGCCAAGGCGCTGGGCAAACGCACCGCCAAGTACCGCTGGTTTGCGGTCCTGTACCTCCTGCTGTGCTTTCTGCTGCTGCCCTCGCTGGTGTTCGGCATCTCCATGGCAGGCTGGCAGGCCATGGTGGGTGTGGGCGCACCCTTCGCGGCCCTGCTGGCCTTCGTGGTGCTCGTCAGCATCCTGCAGAGTCGCAGCCCGCGGCACCTGCCCACGTGGCTGCAGACGTGGGAGTTCCTGCCCCGCTGGATGCACTCCCTGAAGCCCCTGGACCGCCTCATCACCCGGGCCACCCTGTGCTGTGCCAGGCCTGAGCCCTGCTCACCCCCACTGCCTGCCAGGGTCTTCCTAGAGGAACTGCCCCCAGACACACCCTCTTCCCGCCTTGCCCTGCCTGCTCGCCACAATGCCACCCACCTCTAGGTTGCAGCACCGACTGCCACCCGGGGTGGGGAATGGCCTGTGCCTGGCACCCGCAGTGGGAGGGCGGGGGGGCTGTCTATGTACCCTGGGCACACTCCTGTGCTTGCACAGGTCTCCAGAGGTCTGGGCTGTGGGACTGAGTCGCCATGGAAGCCTGTGTGCCAGCCCGCACGTGCGCACAGCTCGGAGCCCCTGGGGCTCTGTGTGGGCTGCAGCGGGCCTGGGTGTGACTTCCAGTCCTTTGCACACTGTTTGGAGGCCTGTCCTTGTGTACTTGTGGGCCGGGCGGAAGTAGGGTGGGTGTGAGTGTGCAACTTGCTGCTGTCTGCTCGTACATTAGTGTGGTCGGTGCCTGAGTCACTGGCTGGGTTCTTGCCCCTCCCTGTCACTCTCCTTCCTCCATGACACGGTGGGTCTCACCCTCACCCAGACTTCTGCATCACCGCTGCAGCCCCTTTCCGAGCACAGCCTGATTTAAAGGGGAAAAGAAGGAATTAAACTTTCATTATGCATTTGAACATCGATGTACTCTCGTCTAGTGGTGAGGAGAGGCCATGGGCTGGGGCTCAGCAGCACCACCTCCCCCACAAGGACGGCCGCTGTGCCCTGGGAGGGCCGGCTTGCAAGCTCGCCCCAGCGATCCTCCTGGCCCTGCCATTGAGTCCAGTCCACAGCTCAGACTCCCTGGAAGCCCCCCAAGGCCACCTGCAGGGCATGTGTCATCAGGCTTTCTGCACCTCCATCCCCCACCCCACCAGGCTGACTTCCTCTGGCTCCCCCTGGTCTCTGGGCTCACCCGCCCCTCGGGCTCCCTCTCTCTCTTGGCCTTCGTGGTGCTCATCAGCGTCTTGCAGAGCTGAAGCCACAGCACCTGCCCAAGTGGCTGCAGATGTGGGATTCCTGCCCCACCGGACATGAGATCAATTCTTCCAAAAACAAGTGACAGGTGACAGCTTATCAGGGCCACTGAGGGAGGGGCCAGGAAGTCCAGGATGGACAAGAGAAGCCATGCCCTGTGTCCCAGCATAGAGGGAGCAAGGACCAGCTGTCCTCCCTCCTCCCACCTTTGTCCTGTCTTTGGCAATAAACCATGCCTCATTTAGACCCACTCAAGTTTCCAGTTCCTCTTCCTCCATAGCCTTCCCCCAACCCCAGCTGAGGCCTACAGGGTCAGGGTCAAGGGGTGAGAGGTGTCAAAGTCCCTCCCTGTAGTCCAGGGACATCTCTGGAGCCCTCGAACCCCAAGGAGACAGGAAGGCCATAGGGCCCAGACCCCGTTGTGATGGTCTTGGACACACTCCTTCACCGCCACCACCCCCCGCGCCCCTCTGTAGAGCTACATGGGGGGGAAATGCAAGGCCCTGGGATGCACCCCAAGCTACCAGCCACACCTGCCCCTCACTCGCAAGCCTTGCTGGGGCTTTCTCCTGGCAAGTGGAAGGGTGAGAAGCGCACTGACCTCCAGTCCAGGTAGGACTAGGGTGGGGAGGAGACTCCCTTTACAGTACACGGGGAAAGATTTTTTTAAAGATTTCATTTATTTACTTACGAGAGGGGAAGGGAGGGAGGAAGAGAAACATCAATCAGTGCTTCTTGCGTGCCCCCACCCAAGGACCTGGCCTGCAACTCAGGTATGGGCCCTGACCAGGAATCGAACCAGCGACCTCTCGTTTGCAGACCCACGTGCATTCCACACTGAGCCACTCCATCCATCCAGAGCATGTGGGGAAAATGTTGTGGGGAAGGATGTTCAGCTCTGAGCTAGAGGGTTTGAGAAGGCTGCTCCCTAGGGGTCTTGCTCAGATGTGGTGTCCCTAGGGCTCTGAGAAGACTTCAAGGTCCCCACCCCTGACTCTGGCCTGGGGAGTCAGTCAGGGGCCTCTGCAGGGCACCCATGGGAAGGCCAGGTCTGGGCACCGGAGGCTGGGAACCCTCTGGACCCATGATCTCAGCCCTACCAGGTAAACCTTCTGCAAGCACCTTCTGGGGACCGGTGTCTCCTCAGCAACTCGCCCCCTTCCCCCACAACAACGGGAGGATGTCGGAGCGCGTCTGCCTTTATTGTGGCTCCACTGCCAGCCTGGCTGTAACACTAGGTGCCCTGAGTGCGCAGCCACTTGATCAGGTCGTGTGCCGTCTTGTTGAGGATGCCCCCGTGCACGCCCCGTCGGCCCATGAGCACGAGGAGCACGCGCGGCGTGTGGCCCACGCAGAGGGCGCGCCCATCCAGCCCCTTGGTGCGCGCGTCCAGGACGCCGTCGCCCTCTGCCAGCAGGTGGTCTCGGATGACACAGCAGCGGCGGCCGGCCACGCTGAGGCCCGCCTGCAGAAACGTGCCGCGGTCAGGCCCGGTGAGCACGCCCACCTCCTGCGGTGAGATGGCCGCCAGCAGGCCCCCGGGCCGCGATGCCCACACGCAACGATTGTCCGAGTGGCCCACGATGGCCACATCGTCGATGCGCTGGTCCCGCAGCACCGCACTGATGTAGCCTTTCCACTCACCCATTCGGGCTGCAAGGATGCCCCTCGCCTCAGGGTTGTGGAGCTGCTGCAGCCCAAAACGCGGGGGCACTGTGATGGATGTGGGGGCGGGGCTGTGACGTCACAGAGCAGCCACCTCTAGCTGGGGAATGAGGGCGGGCTTGTATCTCACACCTGGTGAAGTTCAACTTTAGTCTGAGGAAGGGGATGGCCTGAGAGTCAAAATAATCCTCGAGAGCCCTCGCAGAGGGCCCGACCAGCACAGTGCACGCGTGTTTGGGTGTGAAAACACACAAACAAGATGCCACGTCTGGACATCCGACCTCTCCGCTTGGTCCCCGAACATGGTTCCCAAATGTTAGGAGCATCAGAACCGCCTGGAAAGCTCTCAGGCAGGTGGCTGCGCCCCAGCTCGGAGTTTCTGGTTCAGTAGTAGGCGTGTACCCTGTGAAAAGGCCTTTCTAGCAAGTTCTGTGGCCAGGCCGAGGCTGCTGGTGCAACCACCACATTTTGAGACCCACTGCCCTGGGGTGGGTTGGGTGGGAGTGAGGGACTTCCACCTGGGCTGCCAGCCCCAAGGGTCCACACCACTCATGAGGTTAAGCATTTTGAACCACGGTTCTCAACCTCGGCTGCACGTGGGATCCATCACCGGGAGAGGTTTTTAAAACGTGCCCCCGCCCACGCCCCATTCCTAGGGCTACATGCTGATTTAATTGAGCTGAGGTGGATCTTGGGCATAGGTTCAAGAAGCTCTCCAGCTGATTCTGATGTACAGTTGAGGTTGAGAACTTGTCCGTGAACAGAAAGTGTGTTTCATCTGAGGGATAACATGACACAGGGCTCGGTACACCGGTCTCAGGAACGACAGCCGGGCAGGAATCTAAACCTTGCACAAGATCCCAGGAGATCCCGCTCTCTGGGGGCTGTGGAGTGAGCCGCGCCTCTCAAGCATCGCCAAAAGCACTTTATTGACTTGTTTATGCCAAGTTGGCGCCGGGCTGGCGGCACAGGAGCACAATCCTTGCCGTCCAGGATCGGGTCCAGCCGTCCTCCCATTCGGGAATCTCCGAGGAGGAAAAGACCCGTTCCTGGGCGGTCAGGCGGCGGTGTGCTCCCGGATCCAGGTCAGGTAGTTGACCACGTCTGTGTACACACCCGGCTTGTTGCGGTCGCCACAACCTGAGCCCCAGCTGACAATGCCTCGCAGGATGAGCTGGCGCTCTGCGGCCTCCTCCTCACATACCAGCGGACCCCCGGAGTCACCCTGAGTCAAGGACACCAGGCTCAGCGCCCTAGGCCTGGGGTCTGCACTGGTCGGGGTGGGGGCAGGGCGCAAAGCAGCTGGAGGGTTCACCTGGCACGCGTCGACGCCGCCCTCGGGGAAGCCTGCGCAGAGCATCCCGGAGACGAAGGCTGCACCGTGCATGCTGGGGGAGGAGCAGCGCTCGGGAGGGATGAGCTGCACCTGCGCCTCCTGCAGAAGGCTGGCGTATTCCTCCGCCCCTGCGAGCCGAGAACGTTTTGCTCACCCCCCCCCCCCGCCTCCGCTCCCCGCCTGGCCAGGGGACCCGACCCACTGATCACCAGCCTCCCTCGCAGCAAGCCCGTAACCCCATTTCCTAGACCAGAAAACTGAGGCCCGAGACAGCAGGGTGTGAGTGGGCGGGGGCAGCAGCCCTGCTTTGGAAGCCCTCGAGCGCAGGGCAGTGTCCTAGTTAGCCTTGCAGCCCGGCACCCAGTGGGAACCAAGAGAAAGTGTGACCCTGTGCTCCTCATTTGCTTGGGGGCCCCCAACAGTGAATCCCAGGCCCTGGGAGAGGCGGCTGCAATAACAAGGGCTTTGCACGTCCTCACAACCACCAGGTCAGCGCCTCCTGTCCCTCGTGATATCAAAGTGGCGGACTTTTCTTGCTTACCCCTGTGGCCAGAGGTCTCCCTCCCGCCCCAGCGGTTCTGCCTACCCTCGAATTGGTGGCCCCAGCCGGCTACTTCGCAGAGCGCAGCCTCGGGTTCCGCGGGGTCGGCGGCGCTGCTCGGCAGGCAAACGGGCCGCACTGAAGGCGACAGGTGCGCACAGTGGCCGTCTGCGCTCTCCTGCAGGCGCAGCAACGCTAACCCAGACGGAGAGGAGCGTTAGGCGCCTCGCGCCGGCCTCCGAGCCCTCCTCACAAGGAGCCCGATTCCGGCGGGGCGCCCCTGCGCACCCAGGTCGTGCTGATAGGTGATGGGCGAGAAGGCCTCGTGCAGGTGGTAGGCGCGCACGGCCAGCGTCTGGCACTGCTCACAGCTCTGGTTGTGGCGGTCCTGGCCCAGCACCACAGTCATCTCCTCCGGCGCCGGCCTGCGGGCGTGGTGGAGAGAGGATGCGCGCTCAGAGTTGGCCACAGGGAGACTGGAGGACCCCCGTTCCCGAGCCGCCGCCTGGGTTTCAGCTTCCTCCAGGGGAACTCTGGAGGGGAAAGCGGGGAGAACAGGGAACGGGCTCGCGTGTCGCCGCGGAAGCTAGGCCCAGAGAAAGGGAGCCGAGTCCCGAGCTGGCGCTGGGCAGGCGGTACTGGCCGGTTCTGCAGGCAGTGAGCGGCTGTCAGCACCCAGCAGGGGGCGATGAGGCTGCCTGCGCAGAAATTGTGGCCCCAGTACAGCGCGGCGATGTAAGGGTGCGCGCCGGGCAGCGCCACCAGTCCCCCGACGACGCGGCTCAGGGAGGGCAGCCGTTTCTGGATCCGCTGTCCGCAGCCCGCCGGTTTGGTCCTGGGCACGTGCGAGACTGTGGAGGAGCTCGGGCTGAGGCCAGGGAAACCCACGAGCGGCTGGAACAAAGCTCGCCCGTGCCCCCTCTGCTTGGTCTTCCTGGCCCCCTCCCAACTACCTGCGGTCGTCAGCTGAGGTTCCTCATCTGCTGCAAGCGAGGACAGGGGGAGGTCCGGGGGCTCGTGGCGGGGTTGGGGTGTAGGCGGGAACTGGGGCTTTGTGGGTGCTGGGGCTTGGCACCGTGGCAGGCTGCAATATTCCCAGCTCAGCCAGTCACCTCTCTGCACGAAACACCACGGGCGGGTATCATTGTCCGGGTTCCTGGAACCACCGGAGAGGACACTGTTAGAGCGTGGGGAGCCCCAGAGGGCCCTGAGGAGGAGGGGAACACTGTGCCCTGCCCCACCCAGCGCACCGGCACAAGGCATGGTCGCCCAGTCCCCTGTTCTGTGCTTGCTCTGCAGTCAGGTTCCGGTAGGTGGCCTCCGAGGTCCATGGCTGACACTGGGTGTTGGTGACCGTGGTCCCAGCGGTGCCTCGATAGCTGATCCCGCTGCCTTCGTAGCAGCTGGCCTCCAGGTCTGGGGAGAGGGGAGGCTCCCTGCAGCCAGCAGGTGGTCTAGTCTCCCGCCCGGCTCCCAGCCACTTTCCTCACTTTCTGTGAGCTCTCCCCACTTGGGGGCGGGGCTTCTGCCTCCCACTCGACCAGGACTCACCCACATCGCAGATGCGTCCTCCATAGCCCTTGGGACAACTGCACAGGCGGTGGCCCTCTGCCTCCAGGCAGCGGCCCCCGTGGAGGCACGGGTTGTTGCGGCAGACTGGGAGAAGGAGCTCACTGAGCCCCCTCTGGGCCCAGAGAGCCCTGCCCTTCCACAGGCACGCCACCAGGCCTTCCGCCAGCTTTTCCTCCCTTCTCCCGACCTCTGACCTTCGGTTCTCCTCCTGGTCAGTTTCCAACCGGTCCACTCACCCTGGCTGGCCAGCGGCTTGCAGTGGGCTCGGGGGCCCTGGCACTGGCACCTGGCCACCCCCGCCGGCTCCAGCCTGTGCCACATTTCATTCTGATGGAAGAACTGGAAGAGCTGAGGCTCGAAGCACTTCTCTGGGGACGGAGTGAGGGGATGGTTTCAGAAGAGGCCAGGACCGAGACAGCTCTCTGAGGGTCCTGGGACCTCCTCAGTAGGTGGGGGCTGCCCCTGCTCTCCAGCCCCCAACACCACTTCCTTACCTTTGTGGCAGTGCTTCCCAGTGAAGCGTTGGGGACAGAAGCAGTGCGGGCCCCTTGGCGTGTTCACACAGGTCCCTCCGTTCTGGCAGGGGTTGTGCTTGCTGCAGGGGTCTGAGCGAGGGACACAGTGCCAGGAAGGGAGCCACGTCCACACCTGAACCTCCTTGTCTTGTCTTTTTACCTTGTTTCCAGGCCTTAGTTTATCCACATGCAAAATGGGGCTACCCCCTCCCCGCACTTCGCCCTCTGGAGGGAGGAAGGGGCTAGGTGGGCCCAGAACCCCAGGCAGGTAGGATCTGATGAGGCTCAGAACAGTAACCAAGGGGGAGGAGAGGACCTTGGGCCACCCCAGAGGCTGTGTGTGGCACCTTGCACTTTCTTGGGCTCCAGGCAGTATGCCCATCGTTGGTCCTGCTCGAAGTTGGGGGTAGTAGCACACCTGGAGAAAGAGACAGGGCTCCCTGCTCGCCCAGGGGGCTGGCCCACCCTTCCCTGCCACAGCCTCCTCTCTCCAAGCAGGGTTCCTTAGGTAGAAGGGTGGGCCGAGTCCATCTCCCCAGGTCCCTGCTCCTACCCCTTCTGGGTCATCTTACCAGGGCCTCATGCCAGGTCGGCCCCTGCGGGTGCACTTGTGGTACAGCTGCCGGTGGAACCGGAAAGGGAAGTGGCAGGGCTCCCCAGTAACAGTGAGAACTGCAGGGACAACACACTCTCTGACGGCATTCCCTGTGCCCGGTCTCCCAGGCACCACCCTCAGGGTCTGGTTGAAAAAGGGCAGACCCTCGAAAATATCACTGTGCCTTCGAGCTTCCCGCTTAAGAAATTGGGCCCTGGAATCGGCCAGCTGGAGCGGACTCCAGCTGCAGCTCCTGCGAGCTGTGTGACCTTGGGCAAGTCTTCAGCGCCCCCACCCCCACCCCAGCTTTAAAAGAGTGCTTGCCACAAAGTAGGCACTTCCTAAATACTTGTCAACTGCTGAAGTCACTTGGTCACTCTGCGCCTCAGTTTCCTCCTCTGGAAACTGGCAGTAATGGTGGAGTCACAGAGTGTCAGTTTTGCGAGATGAAGGGTTCTGGAGACGGGTGGGGGGCGGCTGCACAATGCGGATGTTCTCGATGCCACTGAATTGCTCACTTAAAAGTGGTTAAGATGGTATGTGCTATGTTTTGTGTATTTTATCGCATAAAACTTTTAAATGATGATGTGGGTATATATATCGATACAGAAAGGTGCTCAGAGTTTTAAACGAAGAACAGCAGGCTACAAACAGCGCGTCGGTACGGCCCTTTTTGTGCAAATATGTGCACGTACGCCTCCAAAGGAAATCTAGAAGGACATTCTCAAAATTTTCAAGAATGGTTTTTGAAAGATTGTGGATTATGGATGACTTTTTTCTTTTGCATCTTTGTAATGTCTAAACTTCTGGCAATAAAAAATACGTATTGCTATTACCATTTAAAAAATGGTACTGTCCAGCCTCATCATTCGCAGAGTCAGCATTTGCGAGTCTGCCTTCCCGGTAAAATTTATCTGTAAAACCCCAGTCAGTTCTCAAGAGGCTTTCACGGTCATTCGCAGACACGCACAGAACGGTAAACATTCTGAGTCACCGGAGAAGCCCACGTTCCCAGCAGAGGTCAACCCAGGTGACACTGCTTCTTGTCTCAGCTCCACTGCTGTGAACAAGTGTCCTTTCGACAGTCTGTTTGGTGCCACATTTTTCACAGTTGTGTTTTTGCTGTTGAAAGGGCCCCAGCTGCACCAAAGGGCTGTGTCCAGTGTCTGAGGGGGCCGCGGTGTGCCTTATGGAGGAGACGTGCATCTAGGTGAGTTTCGTCCAGGCAGGGGTGCAGTGTTAACGAATCGACCATGCCTATTAAGCAAGGTGTCTTTAAGCAGAATCCCACATGAAACAAGGTTATATGGTGACAGTTGATGAAACCTGTGTGGCCAGAGACTCACAGGAACCCAAGTCTCTGCCTCCTCTAGGAGCAATTGTTCAGTGTTTGCTAATTCGGTGTTCACAGTGACTAACACAAATAACAAGAATTGTGTGTCTATCTCAGAGGAGCATTGCGAAGGGTAAGTGAGAGAGGGCCTGTAAAAGCCTTAGCACCGAGTCTGGCACATAGTACTTGCTCAATAAGCATTAGCTGCTGTTTTGCCGTTAAAGGCACAGAGGCACTTGCAGAAGGCCACACCAGGAACAGGACGGTAAAGGAAGAGAGAGGGGTCTGAGGTGGAATTTTAAAAACATATATTTTTTTATTTACTGATTTGAGAGAGAAACACATCAATTCATCATGCCACTTATTAATGCATTCATTAGTTGATTCTTGTATGGGCCCTGACTGAGGATTGAACCTGCAACCTTGGTGTATCAGGACGATGCTCTAACCAACTGAGCTACCTGGCCAGGACCTGAAATGGACTTTTTAAAGAGGCGAATGGGATGGACAGAGAGGAGGATCATCCTAAACAGGTGATTAGGCGAGGGCAGGGCACCTAGGCTGGATTAGGCAAGAGGGCAGAGAGCAGTTCGGCTGGGTGTGGAGCGATGAGGGGAGGAGGCTGAGCCTGTCAGGGCCGGACAAGCTGGGCCTCAGTGCCCTGCTAAGGGCCAGGCCCACCAGGGCACGGGCCCTCAGTTCACAACTCTAGGTGAATATTTAGTGCCTGGAAGAATTAAGGCAATGGGGAGTTACAGGGTTTGCGGAGGGGGGAGATGGCAGACATCCTCACCCACAAGGGAGCTGAATTAGAAAAGCGAACATATTTTAAGCATTGACCATGCACCTGGCAGTGAGCTGAGTGCTTTAACATGGGCTCAGGAGCCATTTCTCCTCCTCTACACCCTACATGTTTCCTCTCACCAGCCTGGTCTTACAACTGGGGAAATGGAAGTGCGGAGAGGTGAAGTCCCTTGCTCAGAGGCTCCAGCGCCCTGCTCTTGACCTTTCCTTGTCTATCAAGGCCTCTGGCCTCTGCGTGGCATGACCGACGCCTGCGAGATATATCGAGGAAGGGAAGAGCACAGGGGAGGCTGGGGAAACTGAGGAAGGCTGGCAGGGGCGGGAGTGGGCCCTCAGGTGCAGCCCAAGCCCGCCCACAAGGAGCACGCAGCTGACTGGCACTCTGGGCCCCAGCGCCCATTGGCATAGACCTGGCACACAGCAGGCGCTCAGGTCTGAACGCCAGCTAGATGACTCTGGGGACAAGGGTGAGGGCTGTGTGCAGGATCCCGCCTCTCACTCCAAGGGCCCAAGACTGACCACTGGTACCCCCGCCCCTACTCATTCCCACCCTAGGGCATCTTAGTGGGCAGAGCCGGACTACTTACCCACTGCGTGATCCTCCTCTGTGCGCTCACGGGCCTTGGGGTCCTTCCAAGGTGGAGGCTACAGAGGGGAGGGAAGAGGGCAGGGAGTTTGCCCAGAAAGTCGTAGCCTGCCCCTGGGCCCATGCAGGTCCCCAGCTCCTTCTCAAGGCCCAGAAAGGCAGAGATCTCCTCACAAGCCCCGGACCCTTTCCTCCACCTCCCTCCTCTCAAGGGCCCTCTGCTCCAGCAACGTGGGCCGGGCCCTCGAATCCACAGGCTCTGGCGCTCTCTCCCCGCCTGGGCCTCCCGGCTGCCCTCGCCCTTCCACACAAGCCTTCGCCCCAGTCTCCCGGACCAACAGGATGTGGGCAGCGGCCCAGGTCGTGATGGGCACCCCCAGGGCCACCCCAGCACAGTGCCCCCCATGCCCGCAGCCCTCACCGAAAGCGCCGACTCCAGGCTCAGGAGCAGGGACCCCAGGAGCAGCAGAGCCCTCATGGCGTCCATCTGTCCGTCTGTGGGTTCAGCCGCCTGTCCAGGAGTCCCGGTCGATGGAGCTGGCCAAAGGTCCCTGAGGCCTGGGAAGTGGGGATTGGTCGAGCTGCCCTCCTGGGCCTGCTGGGTCACAGGCTGTTTGTGGGAAGCCAAGCAGAGCAAATTCCTTAATAGGCCCCCAAGAGCAGGGAGCTGGCAGTTGGGGGGTCAGGGTAGAATGATGAGGAGCTGGGGTCCCCCCTCTCTTTCCCAGATAGTGGGACTGGACTCAGGAAGAGGGACTTCTTGTGTTCCGAGTCCCATTGGGGATGGAGAGGTTGAGGAGACCCAAGAGAAGCCCCCTGCTCCAGGGATCTTAGGACCCACTGGGAAGTGATTCGTTTTCTATTGCGCCTAAAATGAACCACACAAACTTCACAACGTAAAACGATGTCCATTTATTAGTTCGCAGACTCGCAGGCTGAAAGTCTGGCACTATGGGACTGGTTTTTCTGCTCCACAGGGGGAGCAGCTCCGAGGCTGAGCTCTCTGGAGGCTCTGGGAGAAAGCCCACTCCCAGGCTGTTCAGATGGTTGCCAGGATTCCGTTTCCTGCATTTGTAGGACCGAGACGGCTGTTGCTTTGCAGGCTGTCAGCTGGGGCCCGCCTTAGCTCCTAGAAGCTGCCTGCACTTCTGGCCATAGGGCCCCTGCCATCTCCCAAGCCAGCAGCAGAGACCCTCCCCCCACTCCCCCACTCGTGTTGACTCTTGGGCGTTGAATCTCCTTTACCAGGAAGAACACTGTTCCTTTTAAGAGCTCACCTGATTAGGCCAGGCTCACCAAGGAGAACCTCCCTATCTTAAAGTCAGCTGATTTGGGACCTTAATTTCATTTGCCGCATTCTTCCACGGAAGCATCTAGATTAGTGTTTGATTGAATTACTGGGGGAAGGCAAGCATACACCAGGAGTGGGCATCTTGGGGGCCACCTTAGAATTCTACCAGCCACGGAAAGTGAGCCAAGAAAGTGAATGATCTCACTGGACAACGCTAAAACAAGGGGTGCTAACATGTGCTGTTAGAGTGCAAGGGGGGGAGATGGGGCGAACATGTGTTGCTTTTCCTGCCCAACGTCCATTAACCTTGGTTGAGTAATGGCGCCCTGATTTTTCCTTTGAGAACCACTCTATTCCCTCGATGAGTCTCTAGTGCTGCCAGCTCTGCCCTCCATCCGAGCTCTGGGGCCTCAGGCTGACCCATAAGAGCCTGGCACCTGTGGACCACAGCGACTGGTTGAAGGAGAAGCGTATACACAAGTTTGTCCCGCCAGAGGCAGCTTTGGGACTTCCTCACCAGAGCTTTTGGGAAAGGGGGACTTTCTCCCCCCCTGGAGCCGCTAAGAACGGGGTTCTGGAGATGTTGGTGGTCATCTTTGTCTCTGCTTGGAGGAGGCCTGCCTGAGAACGAAGCCTACACACTCTTGAAAAGCAGAGCGAACTGGGAAGGAATGATGAGGGACGATGTGGGGGGCAGTCTCCAGGATGGTCCTCTGGGATCACACTCCTGCGATTCGTGCCCCTGTGTGTGGTCTGTGCCCGCACTGAGTCGGAGCTGTTCTGTGTCCAGGAGAAAGTGGCAGGGGTGATGGTGTTTGACTTCTGAGCCCAGGTCGTAAAGGCACGGTGGTTTCTGCCACGGTCTTTTGGATCATTCCCTCGGGGGGTGGGGGAGGAACCAGCGCAGTGAGGACACCCCAGCGGCCCTGCAGAGAGGCCTGTGTGGGGAGCAAGTGCAGTTTGACAGCCATGGGAAGGGGCCAACGGAGAGTGGATGCTGCAGCCCCAGCCAACATCAGGCTTGCAGCCCCATGAGTGACTGCAAGCCAGGGCCATCCAGCTGCGCTGTTCCTGAATTTTTGTTTTTATTAAGGCATAATTAACACAATATTTTTGCTCCTGAATTCCTGAACCTCAGAAACTGTAAGGAATGGTCATTGATTGTTGATTGAAGCTGTAAGTTTTAGGGTGATTTGTTACACAGCGTTTGACAACTAGTATGGATGGATGGATCCCCGATGACTTTGCTGGAGGGCCTGGGTGCTAAAACCAGAACCCTCAAGAATTCTTGGTTACATGAACAAATAAAACCAATCAAATGCATTTCTGTTAGTTTTCAAAGGAGTCCTGACTGATACAAAATAGCCTGAGAAATGAAGTGGAGACAGAATGTAGCAATTTCTTAGTTCTACTGGAAGAGGGGTCACGGAAGACTTCCTGGAACACAAACCCAGCCAGTGGAGGGCAGAAGTCGGGGGCACCTTTTCAACAATTGTTTTCAAAGGTAACAGAAAGTGAAACTAGCTTTAGACAAGCTCATTACAGTGAAAGCGTCTCAAGTCAGTTCTTGATTGCATCTGAGCACAGACCACGGCCCAGGCCGAGGCCCGTATTGGCTCCTCCTGGGAATGGAAGGGCCTTTGGAACGAACAAGTCTTCATGATAAGTAAGGGTTTGGAGGCTGGGCGGAGGCTTCCAGGCAGACTGAGTAATACAACTTCACAGAAGCCTGAATGCAGCATGTCAGATGGGCAATGTGCTGAGCACAGGGAGCTTTGTAGGAAATGTGAGATGGGCCGTAAAATCCTTTGGGGCTGAAGGTGGACATTCATGGGGATTTGGATGCTCAACATCTGTTTCCCCTTCCTTTTCCTCTTGTCTCTAGTTTCTGTTGGGTGGGTTACTCCTTCCCGACTGTGTGGTGAAAAGGTAATTTCTAGCAACCATCTCCAACTGTGGAAGCCTAAGGAACTGGGTCACCCTCTCCCCACCACAGCAAAGCCAGAGGGAGCTGTTTAGAAAAAACACAAAGAAAACCATAGGGCCAAAATGGCGTCACTTGTGCTAAAAGCCCGTGATACCAAACGTGGACTTAATGCCTGATCTAATTGCAGCCTCATCTTCTCCCAGAAACATAATCTTAATCCACCAGTCTGGACTTTCCTGGTCAAGCACCTGTCACACAGGCCTCACCATCCCCTACAGAAAGAAGGGGAAATCTTCATAACAAAAACCCTTCCTCTTCTCTTCCCCCAAAGAGAAGATGTCAGGGCCCAAAACTAATCCTTTCTTTTCTTTCACCGAGAGTGCCCCTTCCCCACCCCCTTCCTACAGTCCTTCTGTTTCCTACAATCCCTTGATGTGCCCCTTGTACTTGCTAGATGGGATGGTGCCCAACTCATGAATTGCTTAATAAAGCCAGTTAGATCTTCAAATGAATTCGGTTGAACTTTTTTATTGAAAAAAATAGGCCTAAACTTGGCTAATGGGGGCTCTCTCCCAGGACTGTGGATCCTGGCCAGACTGCCCTGGGCCGTGAGAAGGTCTGGCGCTATCGGGATGCCTTTGAAAACCAAGCCTAAGTAAGTAAGCAGTAGGACATTCAGATTCATCATTTCACATCGCTAGAGATCCGGTGGAGGGTCTCCAGGAGCAGTGCTTGCCGGGATTTCACAATGTCATCAAGAACCCAAGTTATTTCTTTTTCCTTTTCTATGGTCCTCTGTGTGCAGACCTTTGGGCTGACTCCTTCATAGTCACGTAATGGCTGCCACAGCTCCAGAAGTCACATAAACTTCAGTAAGAAGAAGACTTCTCCTTCCAGTAAAGCCTTAGCAATGAAAAATCCTGCCACACAAACACCCCAAGCAGCCCTCCACTCACGGATCATCAGGCAGAACTGGGTCACCTGACACCCCTAAACCAATCTCTGGTCAGGGGAAGAGATCATGATTGGCTTATTCTAGAGATTTTCAAACTTTTTCATCTCGTGGCACACATAAACTAATTACTAAAATTTGTCTTTGCGGATCTGACAAAAAAGTAGGTATAATTTTGATTCATTCACACTGGCCTGCTGTTGTTGTGTTGGTTGTTGTCATTTTTTTTTTTTTAATTTGACAATCTAAAAGGAAATAGGCCAGCTCCCCTGACTAAGTAGTCAGGAATTGCGTGTTTTAAAAATTCTTGCGGCGCAGCAGTCGAAAATCACGACTTAGTCAATCATGACGATGTAATGAAGCCTCCATAAAACCCCACAAAGGGCAGCTCACTGGCCCCCTTTTTAGGGGAGCAGCCCCCCTGTGGAAGGAAACACCTTCCACACACCATGGCTCAGGGCCCCATACTCTGCGAGGACAGAAGCTCCTTTGTTTGGGACTTCGCTCTCTGTATCTCTTCACCCAGCTGTTGGCTTGTAACCTTTAACATCCTCTGTAATGACCTGGTAATCCAGTGAATGAGTGAGTGACAGTGCGTTTCCTGAGTTCTGTGAGCCATCCCAGCAAAGCAGTCCCACCTAAGGAGAGGAGCCGTCCGAGGCAGGCAGGCAGAGGCACAGGGAGTAACTTGCACTGCGGCTGGCCTGTGGAAGGTAGGGCAGCCCTGTGGGACTGAGCCCTTTACCTGTGGGACCCCGCGTCTGAGGATTGCTTATTGGTGTGAGGGAGTCTCTACACACTCGTTGGATTTGAGTTCAGGAGCCCTTTTAGCCCCTCCATGTTCCTTTGAGGAGACCCCTCGTCTTCCCCTCCTCATCAACGTGGACAAAATAAAGATTACTCCAGCCCTGACCAATGTGGCTCGGTGAGTGGGCATTGTCCGGCAAATCGAAGTCACCGGTTCGATTCCTGGTCAGGGTACATGCCTGGGTTGCAGGTTTGATCTCTGATTGATAATGTTTCTCTTGCACACTGATACTTCTCTCCCTCTCTTTCTCCCCACCTCCCCCCCTCTTTAATACATACATACATACATAAATATTTAAAGAAAAAATAAAGATTCCCCCACCCCTCAGCTTGGGGTGGAGAGGGCATATGGTCCAGATGTAACAAATGGGAACACACAGCCTCTCTCTGCCCTCAGTGATTGGTTCAAGATGAACACCTGACTCAAATCAAGCCATTTAGGGGCAGCCCCTGGAATCATCAAGACAGAGGCTTTCTCTTGTCCTGGCTGGTGTGGCTCAGTGGATTGAATACCGGCCTGCAAACCAGCAGGTCACAGGTTCAATTCCCAGTCAAGGCACCTGGGTTGTAGGCCAGGTCCCCAGTGGCGGGTGCACAAGAGGCAACTACACACTGATGTTTCTCCCCCTCTTCTTCTCCCTCCCTTGCTCTAAAAACAATTTTAAAAATATCTTTTTAAAAAAAGATAGAGGCTTTCTCTGTTTCTGTAAGTTGCCACATTGGTAAGAAGTAAGCTTGGTGTTGCTGGCAGCCGTCTCTAACATCTCAGAGGGAAACCTGCCTGGCAATGCAAACAACTCAGGCTGCAAGCAGAGGCGGAACATGGGAGAGACAAGTACTGGGTGACGCCGTTTGAGCCCTGGGACCCCGAGGCCCTTGAGGTCAGAACTATATATACTTTTCACCTGTATATACTTTTCAGTTCCTGGAACCAGTACATTTTCTTCTTTACCAAAGCCAGTTTTCGTTGCAAACCAAAGTCCTAAGTGATGCAAGAATTTGCACATGTTACCAGGAAGTTCCTAAAACGAAATCCCTCATGACCAGCTCTGTAAGTCAGTAGCTTAAAGAATAGGAAAGTAATGACCTTGGAGTCGAGAACCTGGGCACTGTTTAACTGGGTGCCTCTGGATCGGCCTCTCACCAGGCTGCAGTCCTCTCGGCGGGGGTAGGACCCACTTCCAAGTTCATTCACAAGGCTTGGTTGTTGGCTGGAGACCTTACTTAGTTCCCCGCAGAGTAGGCCTCTCCACAGGGCACTCACGTGACAGCTGGCTTCCCTCAGGGAGAGCCAGCGAGGACGTGAGAGGGGGCGTCTAAAACTGAAGCCACAGCTTTTTAGTAACCTAATCTTGGAAGTGACACTCGCTGTTGCTACATTCTTTTCCTTAGAAGTGAGTCACTGTACAACAAACTCACAGTTTAACAACCGAACCTAAAAACAAACACAAACTAAGCAAACAACTAGAAGAGCAACAGAATCACAGAAATGGAGATCACGTGGAGGGTTATCAGTAGGGGAGTGGGTAGGGAGAGAGGGGGAAAAAGGCACAGAGAATAAGTAGCATAAATGGTAGGTAGAAAATAGACAGGGGAGGCTAAGAATAGTATAGGAAACGGAGAAGCCAAAGAACTTGTACCATCCATGGACATGAACTAAAGCGGGGAGATGCGGGTAGGAGGGGGTGCTCAGGGCAGAGGGGAATAAAGGGGGGGGGGATGGGACAACTGTAATAGCATAATCGATAAAATATATTTTTTAAAAAAAGAAGTGAGTCATTGGGTCCAGCCCGGGGTCAAAGGAAGGGCATTCCATGGAGGGGGACGGATACTGAGAAGGGGAGTCACTGGGCCTGTATTGGAGGCTGTCCCAGGAGGCCGCTGGGGGTTCTGAATAGGAGAGCAATAAGATCAGGTTGATTGTCTTTAAAATAAGCAATACGGTCTTGTGATCCACGACGCAAAGCCCAGCCCCGGCCCGGCCCGGCCTTTCGGTCCTTCAGAATGCTGTCCCGCTGTGCCCAGGTTGCAGGTTGGACGCCAGTCAGGGTGCGTACACGAAGCAACCAATGAGTGCGTGACTACGTGGAGCAACGGAGCGACGTGTCTCTTTCTGTCTGCCTTCCTCTCCCTCTCTAAAGATCAATTTAAATAAAGAGACATTAAAAGTGAAAAACGCTGCATGAGGGAAAGCCTCCCTCCCGTGCCTGTCCCTGGCCACTAAATCCCCCTCCCTAGAAGCAGCCAGCGCTCCCCGGCCTCGCGTGTCCCTGCCCGTGGGGGCAAATCCGTCTGCGGTCATTGTGAGTGTTGCTCGCAACTATTAACCAATAACATTACTACCAGTAATGTTTATTCCAGGGAACTATTTCTTTTTTTCTTTTTATGCTATACATTTTTTGAACGTTGTATTTATTTATTTTTAGAGAGGGGAAGGAAAGGAGAAAGAGAGGGAGAGAAACATCAGTGTGTGATTGCCTCTCTTGCACCCCCACTACTGGGACCAGCCCACAACCCAGGCATGTGCCCTGAGTGGGAATTGAACCTGCAACCTTTCAGTTTGCAGGCCGGCACTCAATCCACTGAGCCACACCAGCCAGGGCCCAGGTTACCATTTCTGTGTTAAAAAAGAAAACACTCCCAACTTAGTGGCATAAAATTACAACTATTTTATTGTGCTCATGAATTTTGTGGGTCCAGACTTAGGCAGGACACAGCAGCGATGACTTTGTGTCTCTGCCACAAAAGCCACAGCCTTCAGCTGCGGACCCTTCCACCGCCGGGTCTGATTCCAACGGCCATGAGCTGGAATCATTGCGCAGAGGCTTCCTCGCTCATACACGCGGTGCGCCTCCACCTGGCCTTTCCATTCCGTGTGGACTCGTCATGTAATAGCTGCTGATTCTGAGGAAGCATTTCAGGAGAAGCTTCGGAGAGTGAGCGCTGCCAGGGAACCGGGCTGCGCAGCCTCTTCTGACCTAGCTTCAGACTGCGTGTGCATCGGCTTCCCTCGGGTTCCACCCACGACAGGGGTCGCTGAGGACAGGGGCTCAGAGCCCACCCCTTGACGTGGGGATGGCAAGGTCACAGTGCAAAAGCGTCCGTGGAATGGGAGTTCAGTGCTCCCCTCATCTTTGGAAAATACGACCTTCTCTGCGGTGCTGCGCCCCACACTCTTCTCAAATCTGTTGTGGACACGCGGTTTGCCTCGACCAATGAAATGCAAGCAGGAGGGACTTGCCTCACTTCCGGCTGCAAGCCTTCAAGGCCACAGGGGGTTCACATTTCCTGTCCCAGCTGCGTGGTGGGAGCACAAATTCAGATGGAGCCCCTGTCACCATAGGTCCCTGATGGACGACTGGGAGTGGAGGAGTCTCTCCACCTCCCACCAGCCTCCACTGGGCATATGTGAACCTGAGAAGTAAATTTGGCTGAAGTCACTGAAATTTAGAGATTATTTGTTACTGCAGCATAAGCTAGCGTATCCTGATCCTTTCCACAGAGATGGTAGCAAACCTTACACACTGCTCTGCGCTTTGCTATTTCTATTTAACGATGCATCTTGGAGATTGTCTGTATCAGTGCAGGAAGAGCAGCTGCAAACGTTTTTATTGTTAAGGTACATAGTATTCCTGTACCTTAAAGTCACTATTAAGAAGGAGTGGATTGTGGCTCAGTGGATGGAGCACCTGACTGCAAACCAAACGGTTGTGGTTCGATTCCCAGTCGGCACGTGCCTGGGTTGCAGGCCAGGTCCCCAGTAGGGGGTGTACGACAGACGCAACCACACACGGATGTTTCTCTCCCTCTCTTTCTCCCTCCCTTCCCCTCTCTCTAAAAATAAATAAATAAAATCTAAAAAAAGAAGAAGAAGAAGGGGAAGGATCAGGTCAAGGAACGTGTACAAAGGACCCATGGTGAAGGACAGTGGGCTGGGGATTGTCTGTGGGAGCGGGGGTTGGACGAGGCAGGGGAGAACAACGGAGGGGGGAATGGGGACGGCTGTCACTGAACAATAGAAAAAAAAAGATTTTGATTTTACTCATTTTTGCTCCCTCTTTGATGAGTCTTACTATTGGGTTGTCCATTTTATTTTTCAATGAATCGGGCTTTTCTTTATTAGTCGTTATCTTATATTTTTGTCTTACTTATTGTACTCAGATCTGTGTTATAAATTTTCTGCTACTTAAAAAAAAAAAAAGAAGAAGAACTAGTGCAGAGCAGTCCTGGCTGAGCGTAGCCACAAGTTTCCTGCTCACAGTGCTTAGAAAGACCCAGCACTCCTGTCGATCCCCTCAGGCTGCTGAGGTCCAGCCCTCCTCCTCCACTCCTCCTGGCGCCTCAGATGCCCCCAGGCCCCCGCCACCCACTCAGATGGTACCACCAGGACTCGGAGGACGCCAGCAACCACCAGAGCTCTACGCCTCCTATGTCTACCTGTCCACGTCTTCCTCTTGGAACGTGATGATGTGGCTTTGAAGAACTTCATGCAATCTACTGAGGAGAGGGAACATGCTGAGAAACCGATGAAGCTGCAGAACCAACGAGGTGGCCAGTCTCCCTTCAGGATACCGAGAAACCAGACCGTAACGACTGGGAGAAGGAGCTGAACGCAATGGAGTGTGCGTTACACTTGGAAAGAAGTGTGTCAGTCACTGCAGGAACTGCACACATGGGCCACTGACAAAAAAGATCCCCATTTGTGTGACTTCCTTGAGACTCATTACCTGAATGAGCAGGCAAAATCCATCAAAGAATTGGGTGACCTTGTAACCAGCTTGCACAGCACAGGAGCTCCCCAGGCTGGCGTGGCAGGGCATCTCTTTGAGGACAGCTGAGCCTGGGGCCAGCTTCCGAAGCCAGGGGGCGGGGTTGGGGGCGGGAGCTTCCCTGGTCGCCAATGCAGCGCATGGACACTGGGGCTGCCTTTCCTCTTCTGCAAGTTGTATCAAATCACCTACTAACGCTCTTCCATGTGTACCATTCCTTCAAAAAGTAACTTGGTAACCCCCCCCCAAAGGATAATTAGTACACTTTATCATCTTGGACAATGCTGCAAGGAATAACCCTGAACATTCATTTCTTGTTTTGCTCGTGTGCAGTTATATTTGTAGGATAAATTCCTAGAAACGTGAATCTCAGATGGTGGGTGGCAACTTCCCCTTTTAAAAAGACCGCTTTGGCTGTGGATGGAGAAAGGTTTGAAGAGCCAAAACCTGAGACTTAGGCATGACCCCTTCCCCTCTTCACCCCTTGTCACTTGCCAAGTCCTGTTTATCCCAGCCCCAATGTCGCTCTCAGCCTGGCCGCTTGTTTGTGGTAACGCCTGGCCACCGACCCGCACAGGGTGCTGTCATTCTTCTCTCTAACGCTTCCTCCTAAAAGGCCTCTTGCCTGTCTTACTCAATTTACTTGGCTGCAAGCAACGGAAGGCAATTCTGGGCAACAGGCAGGCAAAAAATTGATTGTATGTGTGTCCCTGGGGGTTGCCAAATCGCCATGCTGCAGAAAGAGCTTGGCGTGGCCGCCTCCCCCTCCCTTTCCACTGCCTCCACAGCGAATCCTACCCGGTTCCGCTGACGTCTCAGTGTTCATCACTTGCTTTGGATACAAATACCTAACTGGAAGACTTGAAAACCTGCATCAGCTACAAGGGAGCCTAGAGAGGAAATTCTGCCTCCCCTTTGATTTCCATGGGTTTTCTCCTTAACAGGAGGGGTGTTTGGATGCTGGGCACCAAAGGAACAGGTGATTTGCAAGGCAGCCTCAGCCCCTCACTCCCAGCCCTCGATCCCCACTCCTAGCAGGTCCTCCACAGTGAGGCTCAGAGTCAGCAAATCTGATCACGCTGCTCCCTAGCTTAAAGCACTCTCGACAGCTCCCCGCTACCCTAAAAATAAAGTACAAACTCTTACCTGGCTTCCAAAGACCTACCTGATTCTGACCCCTCCAAGGCCTGGCCTCATTTCTCAGCCCCCCTGCCCACTCCATTATGCACCTGGAACCCGAACCCAGCACTCTGCAGTCAGGGGCCACGTGCATGAGCCCTTGCTGCCTCCATCTACAGAGCTCTGCACACGCACTGGCCCTTTGTCCAGACGGCTCTCTCTCCCTCCCCACTCCAGTCACCTCTGAAACCTGTACATTCTTCTTCAACTCTCAGGTCTCGCTCAGGCACAATAGCCCTCACTGGGCGAGGCACTTGCCCTCCGTCCTCCTAGACGGGTTTCCCTCCTGCCAGGTGCTCACCTTTACTCCCGAACGTGTCTTAGATCTATGCACTTTCCTCTCTGTCAGCAACTTTCAACCAGTGTTTTTGCTGCAAGAGTTTTTAAAACATACAACACCTAACTATTTAGTCAGGGGCACTGATCTCTTTTCCCTTAGACCAGGGGGACTGGCACGGGTCAGAGGCCTGTTAGGAACCGGGCCTCACATCAGGAGGTAAGAAGGGGCAGGTGAGCAAAGCCTCACTCACGTTACTGCCTGAGCTCTGTCTCCTGTCCCCTCTGCCCTCCCGCCCCCAAACCAGTCCTGGGTGTCAAAAAGGTGGGGACCGCTGCCTTAGATTGTCAAACTAAAACATGACAACAGCCAACCCAACAATAGCCATCTGATGTCAATGAATCAAATGTATACCTATTTTGGGGGGTAAGATCAGCAAAAAATACAGTTTTTGGTGTGCCGCAGAATATATTTTCTAGTTCGCGTGTGTTATCGGATGAAGAAAACACGAGCGTCGCTGCTCCACACCCACCGCCACCCACCTTCTCAGGGCAAGCCGCCGTGATCTCTCTGTCGGGGTTCTGTGGCCTCCCAACCGACCGTCCCTCTGCTTCCCCTCCAGCCCCCTCGCAGTCCACCAGCTAGAGTGATCTTTTTAAGTATAAATCACCCTTTCAAAGCCTTCGCATTGTGCTGAAGAAAAACAAACGCCTCACCATGGCCTACCAAGCCTTCCACAATCTAGCTAACGTCCTTGCTGCTTCATCTCACGTGCGACCCCGGGGCCCTGAAGCTACATGGGCCTTCCTGTTCCTCGAACACTTCAGACCTGCTCTAGGCTCAGAGCCCTTGCACTTGCCGTTGCCTCTACTTGAACTCTTCCCCAGACCTTTGTTGTACTCTAAGACCATTCCCCTTCGCTCGTATGTTGTCTTGTTGTCATAAAAAATAAAACAGTCAGCCATGTTACCAACAAGAGGAGTTTATTCAGGAGTAGTAGAGAATTGCAGTTCCAAAAAGCTAAGGGAAGGAACGTTATTTTACAGAGAAAAAGGAGGAAGTTGGGAGAGGTTGTTTTGAAAGAGGAGTCCACTGGAGGACCGGGAGAGTTCGGGGTAGGAAGGGGAATCTGCCT
Source organism: Desmodus rotundus (assembly GCF_022682495.2). Lineage (NCBI taxonomy): Eukaryota > Metazoa > Chordata > Mammalia > Chiroptera > Phyllostomidae > Desmodus > Desmodus rotundus. The sequence goes on from NC_071396.1 coordinate 41,869,625, forward strand.
CCCTCCTGCGGCACTCATAAAGTAGCATCAATGCGCAGTGTCTCTTCCTGTTGAAGTTCCTTCCTTTTGGGGTCTGAATTAACCTCCAGGGGTAGTGCAAGAGAGGGCTCCCCCTTCTGGCATGCTGAATTCATTTTAAATGAGATTTCCCTTTATTAATGTGCTGTCTTAACAGCACTTATCACGCTGTGAGGCCATTCTACTTAGTTATTTGCAAGATTATCATCTGTATGCCCCTTCTACCCCGTAAGCGGGAAATCTGGCTACCTTGCTGACACCATTGTATCCCCCCGCACCTGGCTCGGTGCCTGGCAGAAAGTGGATGCTCTATATTTTTGGATGAATGAATGATAGGTAACAGAAGAACAGTTGAATCTGGTTCTGCCTTCCTTACTCGCAAGCAGAACGGGGATTGAGCAAGCCTTCATTTCCTGGTGTGTGAAGTAGGGGTGGAGGGAGTAGGATGTTGAACTAGAAGGTGATCGGCTGTCACATTTTGGCCTTGTTTGCACACTAGTTTTCGGCCTGCAGCCAGCCACCGGGCCTCTGGCGCTTCAGTTCCCACCTGTGTAATGGGTGTGAGCTCATCCCTCCGTCCCGGGGTGGTAGCGCTGCCTTATAAGGCGGCAGAGGCCGAGGGCCCGTGAGGCCGTGTGGGTGGAGAGAAATCACAACATCCGGATGCGAGGGTGGGGCGGGGGCGCCCGCTGCGGCCGAGCCGGAGACTGGGGAGCCGCTGAGGAGGTCTACAGCCTCTTCTGGGCCTCTCCCCGCTTCCGATGTGCTGCCCTCCAGGATGAGCCGACCCAAAGGAACGCGGCCCAAAGCAGCTGGCAGCTCGGCCGCAGAGGCCCAGGATACGAAGTGCATCCCCTCCCTACAAACCCTAGAAAAACCTAGGCGAGCCAAAGGGACCCGGGCCACACCCCCATCTGGTGGCCCAATCTGAGTGCACTGCTGAGCACGACTGAATATCCGGCCTCCCGGGCGAGAGATGCAGAGAACACACCTCCGAGTCCCAACTGAGGGCTCGGCCCTAATTGGCAGTTCGGTAACCTACGAAGGCCCAGAAATTCGAACCTAGGGGCCGAACTCCACCGCAAACCAACCAGGAAGAGGTAATGCATTAAGTCCCGCCTCCCTACTCCTTTGAGCGAATCCCTGGCTCCGGGGGCGGGGGAAGATGAAGAAGTTCTCTAATGAGAAGACGGCGCGGGGAGTGCCCGCCGGATTATTGGCCAAGTAAAGTAAACAGAGGGTGGGGCGGGGCGGGCCGGCAACAGGGTGGCCCCGGGGAGGGGGCAGAGAGTGCGCTGCGGGCGGCGGCGGCCCGGAGGCCCGGGAGGCCGCGGCGCGGTCACTGCGAGCCGAGCCGAGCCGCGCCGATCGCCATCCGGCCCCGGCTCCCGCGTGCGATCCCGGCCGGCGGCGCGGCCCTGCGGCGCCGCAGTCCATGGAGCTCGAAAACATCGTAGCGAACACGGTGCTTCTCAAGGCCCGGGAAGGTGAGGCGGCCGGACGGGCGGCCGGGTGCGAAGAACGCGGGCGCGCGGCCTCTGAGCTCGGTGGGGCGACCCCGCCACCCCATCCCCTAGGGCAGCACTCTCCGCGCCCCGTACCGGTCGCAGACACTAGTCCTTCCGGCCGGGCGTCCTCCTCCGCACCTGCCCGCGGGAGCCCGGGCCCAGGAAGGGGCGGGGGTCAGGCCGCCGCCCTCGCGGCGGGCAAGAATGAGGGGGTGAATGAGCTGGTCTGGTGAACGGAAGAGGGAAGGGTGGGACCTGAGACCCAAGAGAGCTTCTGTGGGGCCTCTCCCAGGAGAGAGGTGAGAAGATGCCTCAGGAGGGGGTAGCTTACCCCCACGTGCCCCTGCCCCCGGCGCACAGCCTGGACCCGCACAAAGTGGGTGCAGGGTAACGGTTTGGAGAATGAATGAACGAATATCCGACTTGGGGGAACTGCTGGTCACATATGGTACCAACGTGACTGCCACTTGCTCAGGGCTTCATGACACTGAGGACAGAGGTGAATGGGTCACAAAATTTGCCTTCAGGAAGCACACTGTCTAGTGGGGGAAACAGGCACCGAAGTAAGGGAGGCAGCGTTGAGAGAAGAGAGCTTGCTGGGTGGCTGGGGTGGCTGGGCTGTAAGTGCAAGGCCTGGCGCAGGGAGCCGGTCTGAACCAACCGTGTGCTGAGCTCCTCAGGGCTTCCACCCCAGATGTTAGTAGGCACCTGCTCTAGAGTGTCCTTGGGGACACAGAAGGACCAGACCTGGTCCTCACTGCCTGGCCATCCATCTGCCCCTCTCCTGCTACTATCCACCTTGGTAACTTAATCACCAGACACCCACTCTGTGTTGTGTCCTGTCCAGGGTGCTGGCCGCCAGCGGTGAAGGAGACCCTCCTTTTCGGAACTCTTAAGACAGAGAGGGCATGAGAGTTTTTCCACTCGTTGCTGGACTTCCAGGCGGAAAGAGTCTTCTGCCTCATCTTTTCACCCCGCTTTGCAGGGACTATCCCCCAGGTCACATAGGAAGACTGTGGCTGACCCAAGTGTAGGACACAGGATGCTCCCTACACAGGCCATAGGAAACCCAGAAGAGACCCCAGCTGGCCGAGCATCTGGTGCCTTCTGCCTGCCCAGTGGGCATTGACCCCAGGAAGGTGCTGCCTGGCAATGGGCATGGCCAGCTGGGTCCTTGGTGCCCAGAGCCTTCCTTATCGCCTGTCCCCCTTATCGAGTCCGGGACCGGGCCTTCCTCCCAGCCTCTGGGGGCATCTGCCGATTCTGTTCTGCCTCGTCATCCAGCAAGCCAGGGAGGAGGGGTGAGGAGAGACTGGCCAGGCCTTCCACCCGGGGATGTGGCCAGTTCAGGCCTCAGGCTTGCTGAGGGCACTGCCTTCCCTGGGCAGAGTGTGGGTGAGGCATAAGGGGGTGAGGCCAGTCTGGGGACCTGTGCCTCCCCTGGGGAACCTTCACCCCACCTGGCTCTGTTCCTCCCACCTGCATGGCTCTAGACACATCTCTCCTCTATCAACTTTAGTAACCTTTTTGTGCTGTGTTTGGGGGCAGGACATGAAAACTAAAGGAAATCCCGATTGTCCCTGAGTCTTAAACCCTGGCCCGTGGACTGGCCGCATCGGAATCCCTTCATGAGCTGGCCAGCAGTGTGGGGCTGGACCTTTGCCAGCTTGCCAATGATCTGAGGCCCTAAGTGGTTTGAGAACCCTTGGTGTATGTATGCAGACCTGGGTTCAAATCCTTCCTCTGGTACTTCCAGGTTTGTGGTCTTAGACAACTTGGTTCATGTCAGGGTCTCTGTTTTCTCATGAAATTGGGCAAGTCAGGCAGAGCTGCTGTGAGGACGAAGTGAGATGGTCCTGGGGGTGTGAGCCCTTGTATAGTCCTTCCTTTTTCAGGTGCCCAGAGGCACAGCAAGGGGACCAACCTAGGCTGGGGAGGAGCCCCACTGACTCTGGTGGCAGTTCCAGAACAGGATATTTGCCTGTGACTCTGTGCTGCCTTAATGTGGCTGGGAGGAGGGGGAGGAGGAAGTAACGGATGGGGGAGGCAGGCAGGCAGGCAGGCAGGCGGATGGAGGGCTGGGGGAGGGACCTGCGGGGGTGGGGGAGGAGTTCCCCTTCTGGGGAGGCCTGGCAGGGGGTTGGGGGTCTGTTGATTACTCACAGTGGAGCAATGACTGTGGGGTGTGCTGGGTGCAGGAGGGCTGCTATTGGGTTTCCCAATGGGTGCCCTGCAACACTTCCTCCTCTGGGCAGCTTGGGTCAGGAAGCACGTCGAGGGACCCAGCCCTGCTTCCTCCCTAAAAGGCAGCCCCTTTCCCCTGCAGCACTTGCCTTCAGCAAGGCCAGATGGAAACAAGGCTGGGCAAACCAGAGGGGAAACTGAGGCCAGGCAAGGGACAGTGGTAGCTTGAGATTGCCGTTGATCGGTTGGATTTGGGGCCCACCCCTTGTTGCCACAGCCCTACTGGGTGCTGTACACAGGCTCTGCCAGTCACCCTCACAATACCTCTGGAGGTAGCTTTGGACCCGAAATACATATGGAGAAGTCGAGGCTTATCGTGGGAAAGTGATGGGCCCAGAGTGTGAATTGGAGATTCCAGCCAAGGCCTGTGACTCTGAGACTCAGGCCCCTTCCACCATTCTCAACCTCGTGGCCCCTGGGCCATCACATCTGGCTAGCTCTCTTCACGTGTTTTATTTGGCTGCAGTGGGAGTTTTTAAAAAGTAGGAATCAATATTTCATGTAACAGTTTAGATTCCCAGGTGCTTTGAAGAAATCGGAAGAGCTGGCCACACTGAGCCAGCCTTCCTGCCTAGCAGCAACCGGGCCACAGCTGAAGCTGTGCTGCAGCTGCCCCTGTCGGAACGGGCAGGCCTGGCTCCGTTCACCACACTCCCCACTTCTCCCTGCTGTCGCCCATCTGGTCCACATGTGCTGTAGCTGTCTGGCTTTGTAGTAGGCATTTGGGCTGCTACCTTGTCTCAGCAGCTGCAGTTGAGGGGTCAGCTGGGTGAAATGAGGCAGGTGTCAGGGCCAGGAAAGCCCTTGTGTGCAGGGGTGGGCATCCTGAGTGCCAACCCCCACCCCCGCCGCTACCGCCTTATTTGAGTGTCTGATAGCCCTGACGCAGGGCCAGGTGACTCAGGTTGCCCTCTGGCTCTGGCAGCTCTCAGGCATGTCCCATATGTCCTAGAATCTCTGCCCTCTGGATGTTGACTTACCGAGGTCCCTCCATTGTCATGGTCTTTTCTACCTTCTTCACCTGGGAAACCCGACCTGCTAGGAAACAGCAGGCTGTTTGAGGCTGCCTCAGACCCCGCCCTCCCCCAGTGGCCTGGCTGTACTCTCCTCTTGGCTCTTGCAGCCTAGGAACCCCTAGCAGGAGGGCCCAGGGGAGCATGTGTGTCCGGGGACCCAGGGAGGGTGTGTTGCAGCATGTGGAAGGAAGGTCCGAGGTGCCGCCTGGAGTGAAGGAGCCGTGCCAGGGCTGGGCCTTAAGGCCTCTGGACCACACTGAGGGTGGGGGGAGGCATGGTGGTGGCCAGACTCAGCGCCTGCTTGCTCCCACAGGTGGCAGTGGGAATCGCAAAGGCAAAAGCAAGAAGTGGCGGCAGATGCTGCAGTTCCCCCACATCAGCCAGTGCGAGGAGCTGCGGCTCAGCCTCGGTGAGGCCTGGGTGGGGGCGGCGTGCTGGGCCGAGGAGGACCTGCCGGTGCCGGGGAGCATCCCCTGAGACTTCACCCTGGGGCCAAATGGCAAACTTAGGGGTCCGGGGGCAGGCTGAGGCTGCACCACCCAGCCCGGTTTCAGTTCCTGGGCTTGTGATGGGTGGAGGGCAGAATGCAAAAGGGACAGTAGGGGGCGGGTGGGTGAATGCGGGGAGCAGGGTAGTGTCCAATTTGGAGCAGTTTGAGGGAAGCAGAGGAAGGAAGGGCCAGGCCTAGGGGAGCAGAGCCTAGGGGACAGAGGGTGCAGTAGGGGCTGGAGCAGCCCATGGATAGGCACTGTTGGGAGCCCCAGGCCTGTGTTCAGCCCCACCAAGTTGGGCCCTGCGGGGTGTAGCAAAGCCTTGACCAGGAGCCCAGTTCCTGCTTGTCCTGGCTGAGGCCCCAAGTCTGAGCAGCATCGAGGTTGCCCAGGCCCCCTTGACAACCTGCACCTGGGCAAGTAGATCGTGGCTGCTTCCATTGCCTGGGAAGGAGGCCTAGCCTAGAGCTCACCGGAAGCCACAGCTTCCTCCCATACTTTCGCCAGGCAGGCAGCAGGTGTGGGCCCAGCCCGGGCCTGGCCGGAACCTCAGACCACACCCAACCCCAGCACTGTGACAAATTCAAGTGGTGTGAACCAGGAGACAGTGGGGGAGGTGAGGGGCCTGGTTCTGGAGCCATACTCCGGCCTGTGTGAGCTTGGAGTAATCACTTAGCCTTTCTGGGCTTCAGACTCCCAAGCTACGATGTAGGGTGCCCGGCTCAGAGCTGTGGCCAGGGTTCTAAAGGAGATAAAGGGCACCGTGCTACAGCGCGGTACGCTGTTGCGGGGGCCCAGGGCCTGGCAGTGTGGACGGGAGTGCCCCTCCAGCAGGCTCAGGTCCAGGAACCCAGCAGATCCCACCTCTGCCTGCAGAGCGTGACTACCACAGCCTGTGTGAGCGGCAGCCTATTGGGCGCCTGCTGTTCCGAGAGTTCTGCGCGACAAGGCCTGAGCTGACCCGCTGCATTGCCTTCCTGGATGGGGTGGTGAGTGCAGCCCAGCCCAAAACCCAGGGCGGATGGAGGTCCCAGGCCTGTGTGCCCCAGCGCCCCACACCTGGTACTTCCCCCAGACCTCAAGCCTCTCCACCTCCTACCCTGTAGGCTGAGTATGAAGTGACCCCTGATGAGAAGAGGAAGGCATGTGGGCAGCAGCTGATGCAGAATTTTCTGAGCCACACGGTGAGTGAGAAGAGACGGAGGGGCGACAGCAGCAGGCAGAGCTCGGTGGCGGGGAGAGGAGTGACTGCCGCCTGGACACAGATGCCCGGGAGCTGCTCCAGGCCCACCAGGCAGCACTGTGGACACGGAGCCCACACGGGGGTCCGGGCAGCCTGCGGGCAGCTCCGCCTCTCCCGGCTTCTAGGGGAGAGGCAGGAACCAAGTTGAGCAACCAGACAGGCTGACACCCCCCCTGGCCTGCAGCCACCCCCAGTACAGGCAGGCCTGAGATATCTGCCTTCTCTGCCCTAGGAGTGGGCAGCTGGCCAAGGGGTCCCCCTTCACTGACCTGTCTGTGGCCTGTCCCCAGGGTCCTGACCTCATCCCTGAGATCCCCCGGCAGATGGTGACTAACTGCGCGCAGCGGCTAGACCAGGGGCCCTGCAAAGACCTCTTCCAGGAGCTCACCCGGTAAGCCGCTCCCTCCCGCAGGCCTGGAACTACGCCCCAAGGAGGGGGCTTCTGTGGGCCCTGCAGACTGTGAACAGCTCAGCTGCTGGTGGAGGGGCTCAGCCTTTCATCCCAGCCTTGCCCCTGCTGTGTGACCTTGGGCAGGTTGCGTCCCCTCTCTGTGGCATCCTGCTTCAGCACAGGTGTCCTGGGTGGGTTAGCAGGAGGGTTGGCTGAGGATGCTGCCTTTTGGGCTGAGCGTGCTTGTAACGGGGGGACCTGGTCCATCAAGCTGACAACCCGGGGTGTCGGGCTGACCGGTAGGCTGGGCCTTCTCTATAGGCTGACCCACGAGTACCTGAGCGTGGCCCCTTTTGCCGACTACCTCGACAGCATCTACTTCAACCGTTTCCTGCAGTGGAAGTGGCTGGAAAGGTAAGCTCCTCGAAGGCTAGGCTGGAGCAGGCCAGGGAGTTGGGGCTGCCACAGGCCTTGGACCCCTGCTCAGCCATTTGCTTCCCAAACCCTCACCCACAGGCAGCCCGTGACCAAAAACACCTTCAGGCAGTACCGAGTCCTGGGCAAAGGTGGCTTTGGGGAGGTGAGTGGCCAGGTCAGACCCCTGCAGAGGGCATGGACTGGCTAGGATGAGTCCTGGACAAGCCCCTCCCCCACCCTGAGACCCCCACACCCCGAGCAAGAACACAGCTGGTTCCCATTTGCCCCATCTACCCTGGCTGTAGGTGTGCGCCTGCCAGGTGCGGGCAACAGGCAAGATGTACGCCTGCAAAAAACTGGAGAAGAAGCGGATCAAGAAGCGGAAGGGGGAGGCCATGGCGCTCAATGAGAAGCAGATCCTGGAGAAAGTGAACAGTAGGTTTGTAGTAAGTACAGATAGGAGACCCTGCCCCGCCCCTTGGCCATGCTGTGGCCCTCCCCACACACCAGGCTGAGGTCTCTTCCTCACCCCCCCCCCCCAGCCCCTCCAGGCACCATCTCCCACTCTTAGAGGTGCTGGAGAAGGGCAGGCTTGGGAAGCAGGCTGGGCCCCCAGGAGAGGCACCAGGATTTGGGGGGCGGCTGGCACCAGCCCCACCACCAGGTGGCCTGTGGCCCTGCCTGAGGGCTCGGGTCCCCTCGGCCATAGGTGAGCTTGGCCTACGCCTATGAGACCAAGGACGCGCTGTGCCTGGTGCTGACCCTGATGAACGGAGGCGACCTCAAGTTCCACATCTACCACATGGGCCAGGCTGGCTTCTCTGAGGCACGGGCCGTCTTCTACACCGCGGAGATCTGCTGCGGCCTGGAGGACCTGCATCGGGAACGCATCGTGTATAGGTGCGCAGCTCTGCCGCCCTGCCGGCGCTGCAGCCGCACTGGAGTGCAAGTGGTGGGAGAGCGCGGGTGTGCCGGGGCAGCTCCGCAGCCACAAGCCCGTCAGAGCCCTGTGGTGCGCTGGCTGCAGGCCCCATACTTGCCCACTCCAGGCAGGCTCTGGGGTCTGGCTGACACCCGTGTGAGCCTGGAGTCGTCCCCCCTCTCTGTGACTTTGTGCCAGTTCGCTTCCTGCTCCCAATACCACTTCCTTTCCTGGAAAGCACAGGCTCTAATTCCTGCCTGGCAGATTGTCGTTGGGACCAAATGAAATAACTCGATAAAAGACACTGGAGCCAGGAGCCGGGCTTGCAGGGCTTGGCAGTGAGGGCTCTGCCTGTTACTGTCATTGGTGATGATTACCTTGGGCCTCCCAGTAGCCCTGGAGGGGACGAACGAGCAGCCCCATTTGACAGACAGGAAAGGTAGAGGCAGCCACCAAAGGGCTGTGGGGAGAACCAGGAGGAGCCCCTCGAAACCGGGGTGAGCGAAGCTACTGATGATGCCTGGGGAGCTGCCCCAGGGGCAGATGCCTTCCACTTGCCTAGTGCATCCCAGGGTCCCGGTTCCATAGATTCTTCGTCTGCTCCCTCAAGCCGGGGCTGCTGCAGGGGGAAGGCGAGGCTCTCGGTCACCCTGGCAGCAAATGGCTCCTACACCTTACTGCATGTCTCGTCCCAGGAGGCAACCAAGCTGGGAGGGGGTGGCCCCGTCTGGCTGCCTGGCAACTGAGCAGTGTCTGACCCTGCCTTCTCTCCCCACAGGGACCTGAAGCCAGAGAACATCCTACTGGATGACCATGGTGGGTGGGGGGGCCACAGAGGTAGGGTGGAGTGGGGTGGGGTCCTGCCCACCTGCTTAATGGGCATCCCGCTTTCCCCCCCACATTCAGGTCACATCCGAATCTCCGACCTGGGGCTGGCTGTGCACGTGCCCGAGGGCCAGACCATCAAAGGCCGTGTGGGCACTGTGGGCTACATGGGTGAGTCCCCCCCGACTTCTGTTTGGGAGTCTCCTGTGTCTCGGGGACTAGAAAGAGCTATTGTCCCTCTTTTGTCGATCAGGAGGTCACGACTCAGGGCTCCACACAACATGCGAAGCCACTTCACTCACTGAGCTCCTGTTGGTGGGGCTCTCAGGAGACACCAGTGCGGGGGCTCAAACCGTGACTTTGGCCCCAGCGCTCCGCTCCCCTGACCTGCCCACCTTCAGTGGGAGTACCCATGCGGGGCGGGGCCAAGATGAGGCCCCAGGTGTCCCTCTGGGACCACGACATGGTACACAGATGCCCAACTGCAGGTGGTTTCTTCCCCGGCCCCGCTGGTGCTGTGTGCTTGGGCCAGACATTTCCCTTCCCCAGCCTCCCCGTCCCTGACTGTGGTCGTCACACCTGGTGCCAGGGTGGCCTCCAAGGTAGAGAGAGGCAGCAGAAGCAAGGTACCCACCCCACAGGCAGTGTAGGCGTCCAGCAAGTGACTCTCCTCCCGTGGTCCAACACTGAGTCCGCAGGTTATAGCTGCACGGTCCTCATTTGGCCTGCCTTTGTGTTTTGATCAAAAAAAAAATTTTTTTTAAAGATTTTATTTATTTATTTTTAGACAGAGGGAGGGGAGGGAGAAAGAGAGGGAAAGAGACATCAATGTGTGGCCACCCCTCACGCACCCCCACTGGGGGGACCTGATCCGCAACCCAGGCATGTGCCCTGACTGGGAATCAAACCGGTGACCCCTTGGTTCACAGGCTGGCACTCAATTCCCTGAACCACACTAGCTGGGGCAAAATTATTTTTAACTTTTAAGTTTTTCTAATCTTCATCCAAGGATATATTTATGGATTTACGAGAGAGAGAGAGAGAGAGAGAGAGAGGGCGGGGGGAGAGAGAGAGAGAAGCATTGTGTGGGAAACATCGGTAGGTTGCCTCCTGCACATCCCCAACGGGGGATTGAACCTGCCACTTTTTGGTGCATAGAAGGACGCTCTAACCAACTGAGCCACCCAGCCAATCAATCAAATTATTATTTTTTTGTCTTTTAAAAAAATTATATTGATTATGTTTCAAATTGTTTTTAAAACAATTAGAATTTGTTGCCAACCGTGAATAAGCCAGACAGCTTCACATTAAAAATATGGATTTCTGGCTTTGAACAGTTAGAGGACCTGGCCCCCTGCTGGCCGAGTCAGCTCTTTTTGACGAGGGGTGTGCTCTCCTCACCACCGTCCCCACCAGGCCACGGATGGTGCCCGCCTGGCTGGACAGTGTTTGAGCTGATCCCTGGCCTTGACACGCACTGGGCATTCCTGGGGCGCCCCTGTCCCCCACTCACCCCTGACCCCTGACCCCTGTGCCACCCGCCAGCTCCGGAGGTGGTGAAGAACGAGCGGTACACGTTCAGCCCTGACTGGTGGGCGCTGGGTTGCCTCCTGTATGAGATGATCGCCGGCCAGTCGCCCTTCCAGCAGAGGAAAAAGAAGATTAAGCGGGAGGAGGTGGAACGGCTGGTGAAGGAGGTGCCTGAGGAGTACTCTGATCGCTTTTCCCCGCAGGCCCGCTCTCTCTGCTCCCAGGTACAGCGGCCCTCGGGAGGCCGGGGCCGGGCCGGGGGCACTTCTTCTGAGGCCCCCCTGACCCCCGTCCCCTGCCACAGCTCCTGTGCAAGGACCCTGCCGAGCGGCTCGGATGTCGTGGAGGCGGTGCCCGTGAGGTGAAGGAGCACCCCCTCTTTAAGAAACTGAACTTCAAGCGTCTGGGAGCTGGCATGCTGGAGCCGCCCTTTAAGCCCGATGTGAGTGTGGCCCATTTGAAGGCAGGGCCACGCCAGGGTAGGGGCTGGGGGCTCTTGGGGTCAGGACAACTTCAGTTGAAATGTAAGAAAACACACCTCAAATGGCTTAGCCTACAGAACATAATCCCTGGGCTCCCCGAAATGAAAAGCCCCACCTGGGCTCCACCTGTGTTGTAGGAATTCTCTCTTCCTCTCCTTCCCCGAATGCGGGTCCATGTGCAGTCTCTCCTGGCAGGCAGCTGTCCCCAGGGTGTGGCACTGGGGCCCAGCAGCTCAAACCCACATCCTACCAGCTCCGCCACCCCAGTAGATAAAGAGCACCTCTTGCCCAATACTTTGAAAAAGGGAGAAGAAAAGGCCTCAGGCTGATGTGCACTGCCTCAGGGTGTCCAGAGGCCCCTCGGTGGCCTTACCCAGATCACGTGCCTACCTGAAACTCTGCCAGTGGGGGAGACCAGTCCCCCAAAGGAAAACCAGGATGCTCCTAACAGCAGGGGGAAGGTCTTTCAGGCTGGCAGAACCTGGAGGTGCTAGCCTCCCACCTGTGGGCTGAGCCCTTCCTCTTGCAGAGTCTCACGCATTTACTGAGCATCTCGGTGGGTCGGGAATTCCGTAGGCAGGAATAGCCTCAAGTTACCAGAATCCAAGTGGCAGAAACCCAGCTCAGTCTGATTTATGCCCAACGTGGAGTCTGTTGGTTCATTTGGCCAGAAAGCGCCAGAGCTGGGCTGACACCAGGGTGTCCTCACGAATTGGCTCTGCTTCAACCTGTTGACGATCCTCCCGCTAAATTCAGGCTTTTCTGTATAGAGTCACAGGGAAGGTTCTGAGTGGCCAAGATCAGGTCATGTGCTCACTGCCCCTCCCCTGTGTGAGAGGACTGGGTCCCCTGTTCACTAGGAATGCGGGGGAGGCAGACCAGGTCGTTAGCTGTCAACCACATGTGGGATTGCTCATTAATTCAACAAATATTGGAGTGCCCGGATGGGCCGGACCTCAGAGATAATGAGGTCAACAGGGCCCAGTCCTGCCTTCATGTTTTGGTGGGATAACACACCAGTATAAACCAGTAAGTGGAAACATTTTGGGTAACATGAGATGCAGCCTCAAAGAGTGAGACAGGCTAGGAAGATGAGGAATGGCTGCGGGGAGGGGGCGGGGCGTTAGACAGGATGGTCTCGGAGCAGCTGCTGGTTCAGCAGAAGCCTGAAATAAGGGAAGGAGAGAACCCAGCCAAGATTCGGGTTGTGAGCAGTCTAGGGAGAAGGAACTGTCGAACTGTGTAGTCCTGGGGCAGGGACCAGCCTTGAGAGATGATGATTTTGCCATGAGGGGTCAGTATAACAGATGCATCTTTAGGTGGGACGGGGGCCTTTGGGGACCAGTGAGCAGGAATGTGAGGTGTGGGTGGTGGACCACAGAAGAGATGAGTGGAAGTGGGGGACCCGCTAGCAGGCTGCCACCTCTGAAGGGCTGTGTCATGTGGGCCTCACTGGCACCCCGAGAAGTGGGCACCGCTGTGGGGGTGGAGCTGAGCCAGCACAGGGCTGCACTGCCCCTCACGCGCCCGTCAGGTGCGCACACGTCCTCTGGTTTAACCTTGAAGCCTCCCACTGCCCCTGGATGGCTTTCCCAGTTAGAAAACCCATGCCTTGGAGTTTTACTTTCTAGAAGTAGCAGGTGGAAATACAACCTTTAACAGCTTTATTGGGATTTAATTCCCATACCATACAATTCCCTCATTTTGAAGTACGAGTGAGTGGCTTTTCGAGGCCCTCACCACAATCCAATTTAGAGCATCCTCGCTCCCCCTTCCCTGCCAGGCCCTGTTCCCATCAGCGGCTGTCCCCGTCTCCCCCCCGCCCTGGCAACCGCTGATTTTCCTGTTTCTATATTTGCCTGTTCGGACGTTTCATATAAACGAAACTAGGCCCTTTGTGACTGGCGTCTTCCACTTTGCATAATGTTTTCAAGGTTCATTGGTATTGTAGCCTGTAGCGGCTCTTTTCTCTAACTGAACAACATTCCAGTGCGTGAACATTGCCCGTTTTGTTTTTCATCAGCTGGTGGACACTAGGGGTGTTTCCCTTCGTGACTCTTTCGAATGACACGCACATGCAGCTTTCTTTGCTCTTGGGTGTATACCTAGGAGTGGACTTGCTGGCTCACGGAATGATTGGGGACTAGCCAGACTGTCGTCCAAAGCAGCTGAACTAAGATTTTTGTTTATTTATTTTTAGAGAGGAAGGAGAGGGAGAGAAGTACCGATGTTTGAGACACACATTGATGGGTGGTCTCCTGAGACCCCCCCCCCGACCGGGGACCTGGCCCGCCACCCAGGCCAGGAACTGAACCAGCGATCTTTTGGTTTGCAGGGTGACACCCAAACCACTGGGCCACACCAGCCAGGGCATCAGCTGCACTACTTTATGTGGTGATGTTTTAATTGACACCCTTCACAGTAGGATTTAGAAGACAGTGTGTCTGTCGCCTTTTGGCTGGGGTCAAGCGTAGAAGACAATGTAGCGATGAAAAAGAAAGTGGAGTGAGGCGGGCTCTCAGCAGGGTGCTGGGGAGCTGGGAGGGTTTAATCCCCTGGTTGGCTGTGGAGCATGAGGGGATGGAGCTAGCTGCTGAACAGCCCAAGACAGAGGACCCTGCAGCTCTGGGCCCTGCATGAAGGGCCATGCCAAAAGCACCTGCTGAGGTTCAGCCTGCGCTCACCTCACCGGGTGCACACCCAGACCACTGTGCAGATGGAGGGGACGCTGGGTAGTGAGTGGTTCCATCCGGCACTGGAGGCTGCTGGCTGGGGTGGGTCAGTGAGGGAGAGTGATCCCCAGTTTACAGGGGGGAAACTGAGCCTCAAAGGGAAGGGACTGCCATGCTTGGAAAGCGCAGGGGTCACTGGCTCCAAACCAGAGAGCTGTGAGGGGCAGAGCACCACCAGGCCAAGGCTAGAGTGGCCCTCAGGGCTGAGCTGTCCTGAGCAGGGGTGGTGCTCCTGCCTGACCGCAGCCTTTGTCCCCTAAGCCCCAAGCCATTTACTGCAAGGACGTCCTGGACATCGAACAATTCTCTACGGTGAAGGGTGTGGAGCTGGAGCCCACTGACCAGGACTTCTACCAGAAGTTTGCCACGGGCAGCGTGCCTATCCCCTGGCAGAACGAGGTGGGGCTTGCCCAGGGGGTGGGGGTGGGGGGCTCCGGGGGTGGCCCCAGGGGCAGTTCTCAAAGCTGCCCGTCCTATGGCAGATGGTGGAAACCGAGTGCTTCCAAGAGCTGAATGTCTTCGGGCTGGACGGCTCAGTTCCCCCAGACCTGGACTGGAGGGGCCAGCCACCTGCGCCCCCCAAGAAGGGACTACTGCAGAGACTCTTCAGCCGCCAGGTAACCCCCAGTAGTGTCCTACCTGGGCCCCCAGCCTTGCTCCAGGGGACGGTGGGTAGGAGGCCAAGCCGGCGCCCGCATGTGCTGTGAGTGGGCCTCCTCCAGCCGTGCCAGAGGTGCCCAGGGTCTCTGGCCTCATTCCCACCTGTCCCCCGCTCCTGGCTGGGCTCACGGCCTCTTTTCTCTTTCCAGAGGTGAGCAGTGTAGGCTCCCCGTGGGTTGGCCCTCTGCCTGGCCTCGGGGAGCCACGGGCAGCCCTTCCGTGGCAGAGGCGAGATGTGGGAGAAAGAAGTCCGGTGCCCGCTCCCCCCCTACCCTCCCTGCTTCCATTCCCTGCACCCCAGCACCTTCAAGCTGCTAGCCTTGCTTAGCGTCTGTCTCCCCATGCCCTGCCTCCACCGGCCCCAGGAAAGAGCGGCTGGATGGGGCCCTGCCCTGACAGCCTGGGGTCCCCCTGGTCCCCTTTACCTCAGCCTGTGGTTGGCAGCCTCTGCACGGATGTCCAGGCCCCTCGTGGGGGGTCCCCTCCCCAGAGCATGGCCCTGGGAAGCCCCTGGACTGCCCTAGCAGGGCCACCCGGCGAGGGCAGTGGTCGCTAACAGCGCGTGCTCTGCCTCTCTCCCTCCGTGTCTTCCCCACCCTCCAGGATTGCTGTGGGAACTGCAGCGACAGTGACGAAGAGCTCCCCACCCGCCTCTAGCCCCGAGCCTGAGGCCCCCAGCGGTTGGCGGTAGCAGCTACTCCGAGTGCTGTTTACAGTTTTGCACAGTGGTCCTCCCCATTGTCCACTGAAGGCATGGCCTGGGGAACGCAGCGGGAGCTGTCCCCAGTGTCCTCGCCCCTCAGCCCCTGGTCTGGCTGAGTTTGACAAGGCCTAGGCTGTCCCGGGGACAAAGGTGCGTCCCTTCAGCTCCCGTCCGTGGAGCTCGGGGCTTTCTGGATTTATGTATTTGTACGAATGTATATAGCGCCTCAAGCATCCTGAAGACCCACGCTGGAGCTGGCAGAGGGGCCGCTGCCAAACTCCCGGCTCCTCGGGCCCCTGGGCGCCCAAGCACTGTGCTCACCACCGCCGACCTCCGAGGGAGAGCGAGACTCATGCCCGCCCTGCTGCCCTGGGCTCAGGCCGCCACCTCTGGGGCCCCACACAGGCCCTTCTCAGCACGGGTCAGAGCTGGATTTGGGGCCTATGCCAAAGTGTGACCAGAGACTGGGCTGACCCTGGGGCCCACCTGCCCACTGCCCAGGCTGTCCCAGGCGGGTCTGCCTCTGCCTTCCAGCTCCCAGGGCGCCTTGTCTCATGCCGGGCTCTTTCCTGAAGACCCTCTTGCAGAAATGCCCCATCCCAGGCGGGGGGTGGGGGGCGGGGGCGGCTTGTCCCTGGCCAACCCTCAAACATTCCAGACTCCCCTCATGACAGTAGATATGTGTGGCCAGCAATAATCTGCCCCTCCCTATGTTCGTGTGTGTGCGTGTGTGGGGGTGTGTGAAGGGGGTTGGCTGAGGCTGTGCGCACACCCTAGACTGCCCAGCCCTGCCCAGACCCTGGGGTCATCCTGGTCCCAGTGTTGGGGTAGCATGGGTTTACAGGACCCTGGTTTTCCATATTTAAAGCCAGTTTTTATTACTCATTTTGTCTGATGTGAGCTGCCACGTGTCTGTGAATACAGCCTGAGCACAAACCTGGCCAGCAGCCCCCGCCTGCCTCTTTCTTGCTCCCGGTGCCCCAGGGGTCTTCCTGCTTCTCTGGCCCTGCTGGAAGCTGGAAGGGTTTTGAGGTGGGCCTGCTGGGGGCAGCCCTTCCAGCAAGGCCCAGGATCCCCCCAGGGCTGACCTTGGGTCCGCTGCTCCAGGCAGCCCTTCCTCAGTGGCCTTTGAGCTCACCCACCAGGTTCTTCAGCTTTCTGTTGTAAATGGGATGAGGCCTGAGGGCAGAGGCTTGGGGCCTGGCTCTGCCCCAGAAGTGGGTTCTGCTGGCAGTGTCCCCTCCGAGGCCATGGAGGCCTGGCCTTCAGCTGTGGGTTTGGAGCAGCCTGGGGAGTAAGGTGGGAGTTGCTGTTAGAAACACCTGCCCAAGTCTGTCTCACCTGCTGGGTGCCTGGCCCAGGGTCACCACCATGCTCTGCCCCTGAAGTAGGAGATGGGCCCTGGGGCAATGGGGGTGCTAGGGATCAGGCTGTACCAGAGGCACAGGGAACAGCCCTGTGGGCATCTCTGGGACCCCCAGGAACCACCATGAGGGTTTGTTTCTGCATCTGTGCTGGGTACCGCGTGCCGTGGAGGCCACATGAGCTTCGCTGTTACGAGTTTGAGTCCCAGCCTGGTCACTTCAAACTGGCTTTGCACAGGCCCCTTCCTTGCCTGGGAAGATGAGGGCGATACCCAGCCCCTCACAAGGCAGCTCTGAGAAACCACTGGAACAGCCAGTCACCCCACCCCTTGACCCCGAGGTCACTGACAGGACTCCCACCTACCGGGGGAGTGGGAGTGGGTGCTGGCTGCCAAGCTGACAGTTCTCTCAGGGGCAGCCAGAAGGCTCCAAGCACCCACTTAGCCTGTTCTGCTGTCCCACCTCTGGGTGGTGAGTGGAGTATGCACCACCTTTTCTGTTAACTTGAGGGGAATGGCATGGAGAGGGCCTTGCTGAGTCTTCCAGCTTGGTGAGCAACTGTTGCAGGGTGGAGGAAGCCAGCTGAAGATGAGGCTGGATCTTGCCCCTGAGGTTGGGGCCCAAGATACATTTGCCCCTCTACTCCAGCTCTGGGGGGGGAGGGCAGTTGGGAGGTATCAGCGTGCAGTGGCCCAGAGCCCATCCCTGGGCAGGTGTGAGTGAGTGCTAGGTGGACAGGAAGGAACCTGGGGGACACCACCTGCAATGGGTCCAGACCTGCCACCAAGCTCCACCTTGGGCGAGGGAGGCATCCAGGAAACTTCTTGGCTAGGATTCACCTTACCCTAAAGCTCACAGTGCACCATTTCTGCAGAGGAAACTCCCAGAATCGCTTCTCGACAAGCCTTCCCTGAGCTCCCATCCAGGTCTGAGGTGGGAGCTGGAGGTTTGGCGACAAGGCCCCTGCCAGCGTGGGGCTCAGCCTGGTAGTCAGGCACAGGAGCAGTGGGACCCATTGGGACCTGCATGGCAGAGATCGTTCAAGAGCTGGCAGGGCTGGGACTGGCATGGGGCTATTGAGGGGAGGCCCTTTGGCCACAGAGTCCAGGCTGGTGCCCCCCAGGTCAAAGGACCGGGTGTGTCAGTGGTCAGGGCCTCTGGTGGTCTAGGATGGCTGGGGATGCAGCGGGGAGGTGGGTGGAAAAAGGGAGCAGCTGGAGCAGAGGTTAGTGAGACAAGCCAAGCAGGGCTTTGCAAGCTGTGTTAAGGATATGGGGCCTCATGTGAAAGGGGTCTGCCCAGCAAGTACAAAAGCACCCCAAGTTTCCTTTGGGAAACCCCCCACTCTCAGTCCATGCGGTTAGGTGGGGCAGGGCTTGCACACACATGCCACCCACACATAGAGCTCTGTGACAGGTGGGGCTGTTAGGGGTCCTTGGTTGCAAGTTAGAAAATGTTTGTTAAAAAAAGGGGGGGATGGTGCGGGAGCTGATAGATTGAAAGAACTAGACTGGGACAGTTCCAGGGTCTTAGTCGCAGACCCTATTCTCATCAGGGCACAACTCCCAGAAGGAAGGTGCTGCAGCCAGGTCTGCCCTGGTGAGCCAGAGTCCAAACGCAAGGAGTCTGAATACCCGGACTGGAAACCTACCCACTGTGCATCTCGAGAGCAGTCCACCACGATGACATTCCTGGGATGCAATGATACTCTCCCATGAAACAGAACCCAGTAAAGAGGCTGGTAGACACTCAGGTTCAGGCTCGGCCTAGACAGTGAGGCCCTCGCCAGAGCTCACTTCTGTTGCTGGGGATGAGCAGGGTCCGTGGAGGCCGGCGATATGGTTCTCCTCCTCCTGCTCCTTCTAAGTAAGCATGTGGTGATGCAGGCTTGCTGGGGACACAGTGGGAGGAGACTAGAGTTGGGAGGAGGCCATGGATTCCTGAGTTAGCACCACATTGGGGTACCTGCCTGCTCCAACCCTGCCCACGGCATGAGTGCAGGCCCTGTCGGCATGCGACCAAAACCGGGACTTCCGTGTGCTCTCCAGGCTGAGGTGTGTGTGTGTGTGTGTGTGTTGGACCTCAGCTGCTTGGCTGAGCATCCGTGTGCTTGGCCGATTGTGTGCACTGGGTTTGCCTGCGTGTGCCCGGCCCAGACAGCCTGTTGCCAGAAAGGGTGAGGCGTGCCGAGCGCATTCCCTGTGCCAGGGGAACCCGGCGCGGCAGGTGGGTGTGGGTCCTCTGTCTTTGGCTCACGGAGCTGTCTCCTCCGTCGGGAGGCGCGGGGGGCTGGGGCCCTCTGCCGGCTGCCGCGCGCGCGCGCGCACGCCGGGCTCAGGACGCGCCGTGAACGTGCCCGTGCGCGCGCCCCGCGGCTCCAGCCCCTCGCTCCGAGGCGCCTTCGCTGCCACAGTCAGCTCCCCGGGGCCACCGTCGCCTCCCCCGGCCGGGGGCTCTGTCCGCGGGCCCCGCGCCGCTCTCCCGGAGCCAGGAGGACGAGCTGGAGGAGGATGCCTGGGCCCGTGAGTACCGCAGCGGCGGCAGCAAGCTGGTGGACACGGAGTGCGGGCGGAAGACAGTCCCCGGGTCGGCCCCTTCCCGCGCTCTGCTCCGTACCCCGGACCTGGGTCGCCACCCCGGACCCCCGCCCCGGCCAGCCCCTCCCCCAGGCCCCACCGCAGGGAGGGAGGGAGGCAGAGAAAGGAAAGGCGCCAGTGAGCGAGGGAGACGGAGCGGGGCGCGAGCAGCCACCGGTTCGCTTGGAAACGGTTGCCATAGCAACGGGGTTGCACTCCCCGGCAACACGGCTGCGGGGCGGCAACGCTCCCTCCCACCCCTCCCCCACCCCACCCCACGCGGGACCGCAGCCCCAGGGCGCAGGGGGATAGGGGATGCGGGGACTCCTCCTCTCGCAATTGGGGGTAACTTCGCCCCTCTGGCTCGTCTGGGTGTGCCTCCCTCCACAGCCCGTTGATGGTGGGAGTTGGGGGCGAGCGCCCCGTGGGCACGATCTGGCTCCCACGTGGCTGCAGTCGTCGCAGCAGGCTCCTGGGGTGGCTGTAAACGTGGGGCCGCCCTGGCCTGCCATGGCAGGCGGAGGCACGGAGGCTGGGTCTGAGGTCTGTGCCCGGCTACCCCTACCCACCCCCCACCATCCCCTGCCTTTGAAATGGCCCAACCCGAATTGGGTGCTGCAGAGACGATGTTCCTTACCGGGGAGAGGAAAGAAGCTCGCATTCCTCGTCCTCACCGCAGGGCATGTGCCAAACCTGGTGGTGGGCCTCTGCTCCCCGTTCCAAGCCGCCATTCTCCAGGGAGGGATGGGAGCAGTGTGGGCAGGGGCGGAGGAAAGGACACTGCTGACCCCGGGAAGCTGAACCTCGGGCCAGATGGGAGTGCCCTGGCCCTTTGTCTCCATCACAAGTGTCCCTTTCTTGTCTGAGCACAAAGCCCAGACTGTGCTGGGTGGTGTGCAGGCTGGCTGGTAGGCCAGTGCCACATGGAGATGCCCTGACCTCCAGGGGAGCTCCTTTGGGAGAACGGCAGTGCAGGGAGTCAGAGGAAATGACCTCTGGCTCCCCTCCCAACCTCCCCTCAGCAGCAGTGTGCTGGGGAGAGAACTGGCCCTCCAGCTGGCCCTCCTGGGCCTGACTCAGCAGATGCCAGCCCCTGTTGACCGCAGGCCCCGACCACAGGCCACAGCCACCACCCTTGGCTTTCCTTTCCCATCTAGGGAGGTGTCCTGGGCACCAGAGGTGACCATTACCCTGGGCATTTGAGACCTTGGCATAGATGCCCATGAATGGCTGGCGCGCTAAGCCAGGCCTGAGTCCCGTCCGGGCTTTGGGGATTGTTCACAGGCCCCTTTCCTTCCACTCCCGCTCCGTGGGAGACCTGGGGCGAGGGCTCCACCCCCGTCCTTCCCAGTCCTTACAACAGTGACGCAAGGTAAGCTCGCATGTCCACTGTGGAACTGAAAACTCCTGCCGCTCAGGGGCGCAGTGACTTGCCCAAGGTCACAGAGCCAGTCACTGTGGAGCGAGATTTCCAGCGCCGCTTCTGATGGCACAGCCCCTCTGCCTGCTACAGATCTCTGGCGGGCCAGGCAGGAGAGAGCTGTAGAGCCTTCGAGAGGGGCGTTCTTAACCTTCCCTCGCCCACTGCCAGGGACCAAATGCCGTCCTCTGGCCTTGGTACATCTTTCGTTTTTGCAGACCCATCAGCCAGATTCTTGCTTCCTCAGGTGTTCTGTGTGCTGCTGGGCTGCCCTCCCTCACTCCCTCCATTTTCTCTCTCCCGGAAAGACCGAGCAGTGAGGTCTGCCTCAGGCCCCTGGGAAACCCCAGGGGCCTAAGCCTTACTTTGTGGCCTGACCAGCTTGCAGCCTGGCTGTGGGAGAAGGGATTAATCAAAGAGTGGCCCCTACGGGGCTGGCCCCTGGGGGTGCTCAGTCTAGCTCAGTGGTTGGGCACCCAGCGCCTCCAGGGCACAGGGAGCAATGGGATGAGTGAGGAGTGCCAAGGAGCTACTCAGCCATTGCCAGTCACAGGGTGAGCTCAGGGACTGGGTATGACCAGGCTGTCCGGTTTTCAAGATGAGCCAGAAATTCAGGCTTTTATGTAAGAACCCTTGGTTTCTAAATGTTGGTAACTAATTAATTTTTAAAAACTGATTGTGGGCCAGCAAACACACCCATAAACTGTGTGCAGCCTGCTGGCCGCGAGGTGGGGTCCCTGGTCCACAGTACAGTGGTGGCACTTTTTGCCAGACGGCCCCCACCCCCACCCCCCGGCATGCGCAGATGTGGCACCACGGTCTGGCTTCCAGACCTCTCGAGGCTGCAGGATGCTGGCATTTGGTTGGTTGCATGCAGCTGTGCACGCTGGTCTGGAAGTGTGTTTCACCTCCCTCATCAGTTCTGCTCCTGCCCCGTGCAGCCAGGCAGGCTTCATCATCACTGTGTGACAGTGAGAAGAGCCTTCAGCTGGGACGTGGGAGGAGCTGGGATGGGGTCGCCCAGCCCCAGTAGGGCAGGGCAAGGCAGATGTGGAATTTGAACCCAGGGCTCCCCTGTTAGTGCTCTGTGTGTTAGACCTGGCTGCCCCTCAGGAGAGGGAATCCTCATCCCCCTCTTCACCCTCAAGGTGTGGCCAACCCCCGTGGAGGGACAGATCTGAGTACGTTAGACCCTGACCCATGTAAGGCCTCTGCGCCCACAAGCCCCCCGGGGCCCAGTCTCTCTCGCCCTGCCTGCAGCTCCCCAAGCCCTGGGTTCCTGGGCTCCTCCCTCCCTCCTCTGTCCCCTGGTCTGAGTCCCTGTCACTCCACTGGACCAGTAGCTCTAGCCTCACGGGCAGCAAACCTCATGACCCAGAGCCCCAGCTGCTTGGCGTCTCCCCTGCCCACGCTCCAGACCCTGGCCAGTGCCTGCATGGGGTTTTCCTTTCATTCACATCGACGTGTGGCTGTCAGCTTGCTTACCGAACACCCTGCCGTCGTTTCTTGGCCTTGTGGCTCAGGTCAAGTGTCCAGAACACCCTGCCAGGGCCCGGAGCTGGGTGGTGGCTTCCCTCTCAGTGACACTTTGATGAAGGAGGCTCTGGCCAGCTCCATGCCTGGCTGACTTTGGCAGCTGGCACAGTTCCCATCATCTCTCTGGCCTGAGTTCATCTGTCTTGGTGAGGGAGGAGTGTAAAAATGTCACCAGTGCCTTCCTGAAATGCCCTTCCTGCCAGGACAGTGGACTTCACAGTCACCTGGGAGTTACCCTGTGGGCCTGAGCCCGCTCCAGCTCCTTGTCTGTGGCACAGGGATGGCAGCAGCCACCCCCTGGGTGTCACTGAGATACTGAATGTACAGAAGCCAGCAGGGTCCTGGCACAGGCAGGGTACACAGGACAAGCTAGCAGCCACTTTCTTCTTTTTTAAACTTTTTAAAAATTTATTTATTTATTTTTAGAGAGAAATGAAGGGAAGGAGAAAGAGAGGGAGAGAAACATCAGTGTGTGGTTGCCTCTCGAACGCCCCCAGCTGGGGACCTGGCCCGCAACCCAGGCATGTGCCCTGACTGGGAATCGAACCGGTGACCATTTGGTTGGCAGCCCATGCTCAGTCCACTGAGCTACACCAACCAGGGCCTTTTAAATTTGTTTTAAATTTACTTATTGGTTTTGGAGAGGGAGAGAGAAACGTTGATTTTGGCTGTTCCACTTGTTGATGCGTCACTGGTTGATGCTCTCGCGCACTCTGATGGGGATCGAACCCGCAGCCTTGGCCCACTGGATGATGCTCTAACTAACTGAGCTACCCGGCCAGGGCAGCAGCCACTTTCTTTCCTTTTCTTTCTTTCTTTTACTGTAAACCATTTATTTATTTATTTTTACATTTTCTTTGTTTTTAATTGACTTTATCGGGGTGACATCGCTTAATAAAATTACAGGTTTCAGGCGTACAGTTCTACAACAGGTCATCTGTTACGTGTAGTGTGTGTTCACCACCCAAGTCAAGTCTTCTCCTGTCACCATTTGCCCTCTCCGACCTGCCCCCACCCCCTGCAGCCACTGTCTTCCACCCCATCCTCACTCCTCACACACACTCCCCTCCCTCCTCTGTCCCCTGGTCTGAGTCCCTGTCACTCCACTGGACCAGTAGCTCTGGCCTCACGGGCAGCGAACCTCATGACCCAGAGCCCCAGCTGCTTGGCGTCTCCCCTGCCCACGCTGCAGACCCTGGCCAGCGCCTGCCTGGGGTCTTATCCTCTCATTCACGTCAACGTGTGGCCCTGGGCTTGCTTACAGAACACCCTGCCAGGGCCTGGAGCTGGGTGGTGGCTTCCCTCTCAGTGACACTTTGATGAATGGCCAACATTTCCCAGGGACTAATTGGATCAGACTCAGCTCTTGAGGTGTTCCTTGTCCCTACGGCTAAAAGGTAACTGGACACCTCCCATCACTCCTTCAACAAGAGGTTTTTGAACTACTGTGTGCCAGGTGATCAGGACAGAGGCAGCCTTTGGTGCCGGGCACAGGCCACTACAGAGCAGTGTGACATCATCGGGCTGCCCATCCAGCCTGGGGGTGAGGTGGCTCAGGGCTGACTTGTCCAGGCAAGTGACAGGCAAGGCCGCGAGGCTGAGTAGTGAGTACTGGGGCAAGAGCAGTGGGGCTGTGTGGCAAACCCCACCCCCCCACCTGGGAGAAAGCAGAACTGGAAGCTGAACTCCAGGTGGGATGAATAGCGGAGCCCTGAGAGGGAAGGCTGGAGAGGCCTTGGCAGGAGCTCGGCTCAGAGGCCGTGATCTAGGTTGGCGGCTCACTCTCACCGTCTGCTTTCTGGGCCAGCAACAGCAGCATGGGCCAGGAATTTGTTAGAAATGCAAACTCTCAGGCCCCATCCCAGACCTGGGAGCGGAGCCCAGAACTCTGTCTTAACAAGTCTTCCAGGTGGCTCTGACGCTCACTCCAGTTCGAGAGGATCCCACAGAGCCGTGTTAGAGAGCTGGGCTGTGCCCTGAGGCAGTGGGGAGTCCCTGGGGGGTTCAGGCCAGAAGGGCCTGGGGAAAATGGGCAATGTGGAGAGCGGGTGGGCTGGGCAGGAACCCAGAGCAGAAGTAGAGAGAGTGGTGGAGGCCATGGTAATAGGGGCGTAGGTGAGACATGCGGGTGGCCTTGGCCAAGGCAGTGGCGGGGGGACCAAAGGAAACGGTCAGATGAAGGCATGCTACACTGAGCATAGAGACAGGATTTGGTTGATGGGGTCACTGGTGGGCCCTTTGCTGAGATAAAGGACCCAGTAACAGATCTTTGGGGCCCGAGGTTGCGGAGCTGGGGTTCTTCACGCGGAGAGGCAGTGTGTCAGGTGCCTGCGGGGGTGCACCAGGCCCAGAATGAGAGATCTAGGTGGCCCTAGGTGTCATTTCACCTCCTGGAGCCAAGCGTTCTCCTCTGTGAAATGGGACAAATGCTGACAGTCCTCAGGATGCCTGCGGGACGGCCTGCAGTGCCCAGCCCTGGGGCGGGGAGCACACCTCTGCACCCCCAGCCCAGAAGCCTCCAGAAGCACTCATGTTTGTTGAGCATCTCCAAGCCTTTTGCACAGATTAGCTCAATCTCCACCATGGCCACTGAAGAGGGGGCTGAGGTGACATGGAGTTTAAGAAACTCACTGGCCCTGGGCCTTGCTTTCCTCCCCTGCCGTGCTGCCAGGGAGCACGTGGCCTTAGAAAACGGTACAAAGCGATATGCTCACAAACTCTACAGACACGTCAAGATGGAACCCTAAAACACATTCAAACAACCCACGAGAAGGTAAGAAAAGAAAGAGGGAACACACAGAAAACCAACGTAAAATGGCAGGCTCAAGGATGAGTCCGTCTGCGGGCCCCACACCTAGCACAGCCGGAGGCACACACGGAGCAGGTGTTCGCTGTGAACAGTCAGGAGGGGGTGGGGAGGGTGAGTGGCTGTGTATGAGAGGCTACAGCAGGGTCTGCCGGAAGCATGACAGACGTCCAAGGAGCAAAGGGATGCTCCTTGGGGAGCCCTTGAGCAGCTTGGCCTGGTCAGGAGGCGAATGTGGCGAGGCCTGGACAAATGTCCTCATGAGGATGGATAGACTGTGGGTTAGATGGGATGGACAGAGCAACTCTGGTGGGGCCAGATGCTGGGCAGGAGGCAGGCCTTGGGCAGGGCCCCGCCCATTCAGACTGGGTGTTGGCGCCAGTGTGGGGTCCGAGGGCCAGCTCAGCCATGATACGTCCTTTCTTGGACACCGAGTGGCCTAGTGGGTAAAATGCAGCAGTAGTTCCTGCCTCCTGGCTGTGGGGCCCCGGTGGCACTCAGCTGGTCTTGGGTGTGGCCTGACACAGCCTAATGCCCCGCCAGCTGCACTGGGCCCCTGAGGGCACAATCAGTTTCTGTCCTTTGTTCCTAGTTCACTGAGGGGCTGCCACCCCATGTTTCCTTTACCTGTAGCCTTTTCCCACTCTGGAGCTGGTGGCCAGAAGGGCCAGGGCCTTGGTGGGAAGGAACAGGAAGGCCTGCTTCAGCTACAAGCTGGCCAGTTTGCCCGGTGTCCTGCAGCTGCCAGGTCCCCCTGTCCTGCGCTGCTCACACACACCAGGCTTTTCATATATAGCTCAGCTGTTACGTAGGGGAAGGACTTTGGATTCAGACTCAGGCTAAATCATAGCCCACCCGCCCTTACTAGCTGTGTGACCTGG